>NC_090440.1:918326515-918640321 GCF_031143425.1 Pleurodeles waltl
GAGGGAGAGAACAGAGAAGAGATATCAAGAAAGGTAAAAAAGGTATAAAGTAGGAAAAAGGAGAGAAAGCTATAGAGAAAAGAGTATGGGAAGGAGTGGTAGATAGAGGAGGTGAGAAGAATGTGAGAGACTATAGAGAGGAGCATAGGAAGGCAAAAAGAGATCGAAATTTACAATGAGAGGAACGAGATAAGAAGAGGGATGGTGAGAAAACAGATAAAAGGGAATGAGAGACTAAGGCCCTCATTCCAACCCTGGCGGTCTATGACCGCCAGGGTGGAGGGCAACGGAAGCACCGCCAACAGGCTGGCGGTGCTTCCAGGGCCATTCTGACCGCCGCGGTCAGAAAAGGGGATCCGGCGGTTTCCCGACGGATTTCCCCTGGCCCGGAGAAAGCGCCGCCATGGGGATTCCGACCCCGTTCCCGCCAGCCTGTTTCTGGCGGTTTACACCGCCAGAACCAGGATGGCGGGAACGGGTGTCGTGGGGCCCCTGCACTGCCCATGACACTGGCATGGGCAGTGCAGGGGCCCCCTAACAGGGCCCTATTAAGATTTTCACTGTCTGCTCTGCAGACAGTGAAAATCGCGACGGGTGTAACTGCACCCGTCGCACCCCTGCAACTCCGCTGGCTCCATTCGGAGCCGGCTTCATTGTTGCAGGGTCTTTCCCGCTGGGCCGGCGGGCGCCCTTTTGGCGGTCGCCCGCCGGCCCAGCGGGAAAGTCGAAATGACCCCTGCGGTCTTTTGACCGCGGTGCGGTCTTTCGACGGGGTTACTTTGGTGGGCGGCCTCCGCTGCCCGCCAAAGTTAGAATGACCCCCTAAATCTAGGCCCCTGGAGCAATGATGACATGACCTAGCAGCTTGAGACTGTTTGTGTCTACTGTTGTAGCCTAGCTGGTATAACTCACATAGTTGTCTGCTATGAGGGATGGCAAGTGGAACTAAAAAGAGGGGATGGGGAGTGCGACACCAAGGTAAGCTTTTACAATCCGTTATGTCTTATGGTACATTACAATGGCTTTGTAATAGATAGTACATAGTTATAAAATAGTAAACAGCTTCACCTAGTCTTGCAAAGGTTTTAATCATCTTTATTATTAGCACCACTGCAGGAAAGCTTAAGGGAGTAGGAGCATTTGGGGAGCACAAGACAGCTCCATAAAGACAGCTCCATAAAGGGCCTCACAAGTTGCTATGTGTTGGCCCATGTGGTAGTGGAGTTGCATTTTGTGCCATGTGTGTCAAAGTAACTTCGAAACATTCAAACATTTGGGAACTTTAGACTTATGAATTAGTGTTTCAATGTAAGCCAGTTTTAGCACTAAGTTCCTCATTTCACAAAATCACAGGTTTTGTGACCACAAAAGCACTTAGCATCATGTACTAAAGCTTTTTAGTGATTAGGAAAGCCTTTTCAACTTGTAAACTAATTTCTGCAGTTGTTTCCAAAATACAAAAAAGAGGCGGTCTTAAAAAGGTTCCCTCTCCCATTTCCAATTTGGAAGGGATTTTATCAATAGTTAACCACTACAATTGGAGTTGAAAGTCATTAATGAGCCGCAAATCCTTGAATTGTATGGTAATTCATTTTGCAAAGGGGAAGGAATCTCCTTAGGAACACTTTCCCTTTGGAAATCATGTTGACAGTGTCAGGCGGGAGAAGGCAGTATTCTAAAGAAGAAACACTAGTTCCTTTAAGGATATATATTTATATATATATATATTTTAAAGTTTTCCGTTTTGGAAGGTTGTCATAGGAATACTGATGTGCCGTCTCTTGCAAGCCAACATCCTTGTGATTACAGGCAATGGTAGAGGGTTGCAGATTGACGCATGCCTATTGAATATATTTAGGCAGGCCATTCTGCGATTCAAATGCAATTGTGTATTTTGTGAACTGACTTAGTAGTCTGCAAAATACGATTACATGTGCAAAAAGCATGTGCATAATTTGCAACCACTTTTGCAAGTGAAATAATAGTACATCAGGAGCCTAACCTGCATAAAGAGATGAGTGCCAATTGTATTCACTCTTGGTTTGCAGTTCTGCCTGGTAGTAAGTACCTGTTCAAATCTGTATATGGCATAATAACTCAAAATTCAAGCTTTTGTGCACTACTACTGAACAAGTGTGCTATTTAGCTACCCACCAGGTGAGTAATGAATTTTCTTTTCTATTTGCAAGGCCACCAGCCAAACAGTACATAAGTTCTGCTATTTAGACAGCAGCCTAGTAAATGCTTTATCTGCGACTAACTGTTGACGTATAAAACCAAGAATGTCAGTTTGTCTAGCGAGAAAATGTTGATGTTATGTTGCTTTTTCGAATTCTGTCTCCTGACTATGCTTCTTCATTATCTTTAACTTATCATCAATGTATTAGAGATGAAATCATGAACTCAACATCTTTCCAGCCAAGAGAAATAGTGTATCAGTCTACACTGATTTGAGCCTTTCTTAGGCACCACACCCAAACGGGACATAATCAATATGTCTCATTACTAATAATCAAAAAAGGCCAATCAATCTGTCCTTCTTAATGTGCTTGCACAGTTTGTCTCTAAACTCTTACATTTTATTCTTTGTGGATTTTGAATTCACTGCCCAACTTACTTCCCTGAGCATGTTTTAATTTAATCTGTAACTAGTCCCGAAACTGTTCTCCAGTATCTGAGTGACCCATGAACAGCCTATTCATTCAGTGTAACTTGTGTACCAATTCTTTCTCATGCTCTCATATGGCCAGTTTTCACTTCCCGACCGTCCCTGCCATCCAGTACCAGCGGTACACACTGGGTTGCAGGTTCAATATCAGCTCTTTCCTAGCCATCCCAACGGAGGGTGGGTTGAAAGTATAATGCATGGGCAAGAGACAAATTGTGGTGCATGTTGGCCATTAATAGAGGTTTCTGTAGCGGGCCTGCTGAAAGTTTATGCATCATGCCTAAACTGATGTCCAATTATTGATAGTAACTAGTTCCTTTATTCTCCATGGCAATACCAGTTCCTCCTACTTGGACCCTTCCTGTGGTCCAGACTGCCTATGCAGTTATTTATATACATTCCACAAAACCCACTTTTAAAATCTTCTTAGTTGTAAACATCATGTGTGCGTGAAATTGTTTGGTGATGTCTATGTGATGGCTATGTAATGGTTCCCAATGCATAAAATGAAATGCTGTCACTCTAAAAAGAGCATCCTGCCACCTACGCAGATATCCAACTAGTTGCTAAACCTACTGGGAAAAGGAACATTAGGATTCAAAGACCAGGTCAAAACCAACCATGAGGTCATTCAATCAGCCATTTACAAATATCATCAGGTAAAGAGAATAGCAAGGATTTTAAACATTTCTTAAACACTGATTCACTCCCCCCCTTTTCACCCCATCCTCTGCGCCTTGAGACCCTCAGGGGTGAGTAGTGCGCTTTACAAATTCCCGAGTGATTGAGTGACACTCAATGATCTCAGAAGCTGGTTCCTGGCTTTAGACTCCAATACAGCGAAGGACTTACCATCTCTTGTTTTAAGCCTCTAGGAAGTAATAGTTAACAAATTAACATTAGAGGATCTCAAGGTCTTCTGAGTCCTGTAATGTGTGAACCTGTCAGATAGGTACTTGGGACCTCTAAGAAAAAATGCTCTAAAAACCAAGGTCAGAGTTTTAAAAAGAATTTGCTTATGAACAGGAAGCTATTGCATTTTTTTGAGTACATGTGAGACCAAACAGTTCTGACGAAGGTTAAGAGCAAGCCTGACTGCAGCATTCTGCATGTCTTGGATCTTTAGTAATCCAGAAGTAAAGGCTGTTGAAATAATCAAGCCTTAAAGTAATGAGAACCAGAGCCACTGTTCTTCTTGCTGCCAAATGGAGAAAATGACAACGTTTCAATGACTTAATTAAAGAGAAACAGGTACCTGATACAGATAAAACCTGAGAACGTAGGGAAAGAGAGCAGTTAAATTTGACACAAAGGTTCCAAGCCGCCTTAACAGGCGGAGAAGGATGGGTAAGATTGTTATGTCTCCTCATAAGAGGGGAAAACAAATTGTTGGAACAGATTAGAAATATCTCTGTAATATTAGTGTTGCACTTTAGGGTATTATGATCCATCCAACAGATGATATACTTGAAATGAGGTTCTCAAAATTAAGTTCAAAGTCAAATGAGTTCTTGGTGAGTGACAAGATCAAGAGGGCATCATCTGAGTAAAAAGTGGCAGAAATACAGAGCAAGCCAATCAGTGAAATAAGAGGAGAAACATAAATGATAAATAATGTTGGGCCAAGTGATGAGCCCTCCGGTATCCCATAACCTAAGGTTTTTTTTTTCCTTTGAGGAGAACTGGCCTAGAGAGACCACCTGCCTCCGGTTGGTAAGGGAGTGAATCCGGGTCCAAGCCTAGCTACAGATGCCAATCTACTTTCGACGCTGAAGAAGTACTGGATGGGACACTGTATTGAACACAGCTGACAAATCTAAGAGAATTAACACTGAATTCAATCCTTTATCTAGTGTCACTTTTGTAGTTTCGGATACTTCGAAAAAGGGCAGATTCCGTGGAGTGCCTGGTTGATAAAATTTGAGAACATAAGGAAAGAGAGCAGCCAAATTTGACACCAAGGTTCTGAGCCTTCTTAACAGGGATGAAGAATGAAGGAATCTTTGAGAAAATCCATAAATTGCTAGATGACTCGTATTTTCAACATTCTAGTGGGGGCTGAGAGGAGGGAGATAAGCTTGAAATTAGAGAGAACATTAGAGTCTGCTGATGGCTTTTTCAATGCCAGTTTTACCACCGCCAACTTCATCTCTCAGGCAAAAATGCTTAAGAAAGTAAGGCATTGAGTATGCCATTAACCATCTGATTAATGACTTCCATAGCTTTCCTCAAGATAGCCAGAGGATATGGGTTCAAATGGTAACCAGGTTTGCAAAGTAATAAGCAACATTTAGGTTACTGACGCGAAATCTGATGAAAAGCAGCCAATTTGGGCTTAGGATAAGCAGTATCCTGATGGAGGCAGTGAGAATTATCAAACCCATTAGCAATACAATTAAAGTTCCTCTGCATAGCAATCATGTTCTCCTAAAAAAAAAAATAGAAACGATTGTCACACAGAATTTGAGAAGGAGCAATATTTCTCCCAGAGGCTTTGGGTAGAAGAACTGACTTGGAAATCTGAAAGATCTTCTGGGGTTATTATTGCCAATTCAATTTGTGAAGTGGAAAATATTTTTTTGCCTCTATCAACTTGATACCTTGTAAGGCAGGTTTGTATTTGAGTTTGTCTTCCACCCTTCCCAACCTTTACATCTATATACCTATCTAATAACAGGATTTATGAATATGATATCGGTACATTATGCGCACAACTGTGTCAATCCTAGTGTAATAATTGCACTGACATATTGGTAATTTTTGTCATTTCTTAAAACTGTTACAACTGGTTTCTGAGGTCACAGGCAGTAAGATTGTTGTAACATATCTGTGTCATTTATGCACTCACTAATTAATCCATTAATCTATCCAGAAACTCACTCAACCATTGTTATCCGTGCAGCTAGTCAATCATTTTCTGTCCATGCACTCTATTATTATCACATTCACCCACTCACTGATCCACACCACCACACACATGCAAAGTCATCAATCAATGAAGAATAGCTTACCCTTGTTAAATAGCCTGAACTATTTTCTTTACGAGTGCTTGTTATTGCTGACAACAGGACTGACATGCATGCTGCAGCATTACCAGACTTTCAAACAGAGGAAAGTTTAGCTTATTCTTGTAGAAAAGCTATAATAAATGGTCATTAGGAGCCCCACCGTCAGAGGGACACTACATTCTCTCTAAAAGTAAACCAGGAAATGTTGCCCCCCTTTGACATGTGGCAAAACGTAAGGGCTTGGTCTTTTTAATTAGATTGTCAAGTTACATTTTCATGGCTGTGAATTTCATCTACTCTAGTATTCTTAAAGTCTGCTGCTCCCGAATTTTACCCTTTTCCCTCTTCTACTATTGACTGATGGTGTGTATTTTCTTAAAGGTCGTTTAATGAGGTGTTTTCTATTATTAAAACTCTACTTTCACATAATGCTGTGCGATGCATGAAAATGAGAGTAACAGATGTAGATATTTGGGAGATATTTTTACAGCATTCGTTTTTAATTTCTCTGTTTTTAAAGCGTGACTATAATTTCTTCTCCAGATAAATACAGTTGATAAGAAAATGACCTTCTCAAACGTCCTCTACGTTCCTCCGGCTACTTCAGGTGGCCTTATAACCAGCAGTATCATGAAGATCAGCTTCTCCTGCACATATAACATGACAATGCAGACGAGCCTGCAGACGGCCCTGCGTCCCATTCTCGGGTAGGTGGCTGTGGAAAGGGCTGAAAGCTCAAAGGAAACGATTCCACTTAAATACCCATAACTACTTTCTCCTGTATTTGTTTATCCTGTGCTTCTTATTACCCAAAGTTGTTCTTATTCTCTCAATTGTGCTGTATCACACATTCTCTGTGGCAATGCGTGTCTTCTTAAAGTCAGCACAAATCACCGAGAGAGAAAGGGCAGAAGGGGATACAGATTCAACATGAGGAAATAAAGATAGCAAAGGGGAGGCATCATTTTACAGAAAAGTGGAGTATTAGTTGATGGGGGTGAGAACTCATTTAAAAAAAATAATCACAATTCTTGTCAGGGCGAACTACTAGCCTCATGAAATAAACCTGTTCTTAGCCCTCTTGTTCCATGACTCAAAGCATCCAGGCTTATTTAGAGGCAAAGTTATAGTGTTTATGCAACACCCAGAAAGTAATGAAGTGAAAACACAACTCAAGAAACAGAAAATGCTCAGCGTCGAGCTGGGTGAAACCGTTGGCAAATGTTGTCAGTGTCACTCCAATGCTGTTCAGTGTCTAGTGAAGCTGTCGATTGGGTGCTATTGTGTCAATGTTTGGTTCAGCCACAGATCAGTTGTTTTTTGGTGTTGATGCTCATTGTTGAAGCTGGCGAAGCTTGCACTTAGGCAGGGAGGAGTATACTCTGACTACAACCATAGGTCTAGAACCAAGGGGACAATACTTTTGGGTCAGACCTCATTCCCACAGAACCCAACAGAGGAGACCATGTCAGATCAAGTTGTCACTGGATTGGTCAGCCTCAAAGCAGGAAAAGACCTCTAGAAGCTTGTTGCATCCACGTAGCTTGAAAAGGAGGCCAGCCTACTCACCCTTGGAGTCATGTCTGGAGTCTTGGGTTCAAGGCAAGCAGGTTCCAAGATCCTTCATGTTCTTCAGGCAGCAGGGCAGCCCTTCTTCTGATTTTTCTCAGGTCCATGTTCTTAGGAGAGGTTTGTGGAGTCTATTTTTATGTGAGCCTGTGGGTGGATGGCAAGTCTTTGTACACCCCTAAACCAGTTCTGGTCAGATTGTCCCAACCCACTGATTTTGGTGCCAGCCTGAATATAGAGACAAAATGGAGACAAGCATAGGTGTGTACTTCATCTACCAGTGACAAGGTAGGCATTGTTTGAAGCTCATTAAGGAACTACACTTCCCGTAAAACTGAAAAAAGTACTACAAACTGTGAAATTGTAATAGAACAACCGATGAGACATGGAGTTAGCCCAACACTTATCTAGACTGAAAGCAACAAATCCTCTTTTCTTGAAGCGAGTAAATCAAAAAGTTATAGAAAGAAACCATAACACTGAATGGAAGGTAATGAGCATAGTCAATAAGTCTGAAAAACAATACAAAATATGATGAGGAAAGTGGTTGTGATACAGAAGAATTCGATGGAGACGTTCAGAGGGTTGCATCCGCGGGGATATTTCATCCAATTTAGGTGGAATTAGCAGAGGTGGAAGAAGGTGTAGACACTGCAGAACAAGCAACCAGGTAGGGCTAATAAGAGTGGTGGGATAATACGCGCCTCTGTGTCTTTAATAAAATCTACCCTTTCTGACACCAAGGCTAAGAAAATTTCAATTTTATTACAAGACCAGAGGCTCATATTATGCATGTTCCAAGCATTTTAATAAAAGAATCAGAGACATGAGAAATAGGTTTGCAATAAAAAGGTCTGAAAGTATTGGCATTTCACCAGTCTGCTGATTTGAGAATATTGTGCAAACTAGCACGGCCCAAAAATCCCTAGAGGTCGTAGCCCCTCTGACGGAATGGGTGCCAAATATATCAGTATCAATACCAGCTAAGGAAATGATTCATTTCACCCAGCGGACTAAAGTGGGGCAAGAAACAAGTTTGTGGGGTTTCTGAAAAGAAATGAGTAACTGAGTAGAGGAGAGAGATCTAAAATCTGCAGTTTGTGAAACATAGATTTTAAATCAATCCTCTATGTATAGTTTTGGTTTGCAAGGGAAAAAGGGATATTGAATTGTCGATTAGCGAGTTTTGGTGCACCTGGCACCTGAAAGAAAATTCCAAGGGGTGAAAAGTGAAAAGGAGACACATCTTAAGCGTTAACATCTGACACACATTTTAATAAAATTAAACATATTAGCATTGCCAATTTAGCAGGCAAATACTTGAGAAAAAGAGAAACATTATCTTGCCATAAAATAAAAAATTTTAACACCAAATTAACATCCCACGTTGTGTTACATTTGGGAACCGGAGGTTTTGAAGATTTTACTCTCTTTAAAAGTCGACAAACCAAGGGATGTTTTCCAATGGGTTTTCCATCCACTCGGAGGTATTCAGCTGAAATAGCGGATCTGTAAGTATTGATTGTATGGTAGGCTTTTCCTTGAAAAGCTACAGAGGCTGAGAAATTAACACCAGCTTTACATCTGCTGAAAGTGTATCTGAATTCCTGTCCATACACCAGCTATGTCAGGCCAACCAAGCTTATTTTTTAAAGTTTTGAGGTGCCCTTTGCCTAAGATTGTTGGATGAGGTTGAGAGCTTCATCTGCAATTCCTGGGGTTTTCCAGGAAGACTGGATATTCTCCAAGCGGTCACAGAGAGAATGAACCTTCTTGAACCATGTTGTGTCGAAGACACTGCGGGACTCCTGCTGAGACCATGTACTTCCAGTCGAGAATTGTCCACATCCTGCTCTCCAACCTGTCCGACTTGCATCAGATTCTAAGATAGGATTTGGGGCAGCAGAGAAAATTTGGACTCTGGATCTAAAGGAATGGGGTCTGAGTGGGCTGGTCCTTTGTGGAGATGTTGGATTTTTAATATTTAACGAGCTTGATAATGTAGAGGACTCAGAAAGATTGTTTGAATACAGGAAGTTAGAAGTCCCACAAGACGTGTTAGGGATCATATTGAAAAATGAGTGAGCGATATGAAATGGGGTATCTATTTCTTTATAAGATTTACTTTGTGTTGAGGAAGTTGAAGAAATAGAGCATGGGGTGTCTATGAGAAAACCTAGAAATCCTAGTTGTTGAGAAGGAATTAGAGATTACTTTTGTACACTGATTAAATACCCTAGATGAAGAAGATTTTGGCAAAGTTGTAAGTGAAAAAGAAGTATCAATTTTTCCTGTGCCATAATCAGAAAATAGATAAATGATTACTCTGATTCCCTGAGCTCAACTAGTTTGAGAATCTTGGTGAAACACCAAGGAGCCAAAGAAAGGCCAAAGGGAAGAGCTTTGAATTGGAAAAACAAGGTCTCCCACTGAAATTGTAGAAATTTCCTGTGAGAAGGATGCATTGGAATAGAAGATAAGCATCTTGAAGATCTAATCTGACTAACCAATCACCGTGAAGTAAAATGTCTCTGAGGTGGAGAACAATTTCCATTTTGAATGGTAATACACTAAAAATATTGTTGAAGACTTTGAGATTTACAACAAGCAGAATGTTTTGTTGTTTTTCTGTACTAAAAAGATGGTTCTGAGAAAACCTGTGGGATTTAACTGGATTTGTTTGATAGCCTGTTTGGAAATAAGAGACTGAATTTCTTCTTGAACCAGATTGGATTGATCTTGCGAAAACAGAAGCGGACAAGGACGTAACAATTGCATTGGGGTTTGCTAGAGTTTTATGTAATAACCTTGAACTGTTTGTAATATCCAGGAATCTGTGGTGAGATAAACCATGCCTTTGGACACAATGCCAATCTGCCTCTTACGGGAGGAGGGCCAAAACTGGAAACTCTTACCTGAGTATTGTTCTCCTTTGTTCCTATACCCTCTTGAGTGGAAACATCTGGAACGATGGGGATGGGGTTTGTAGCCAGGTGTCAAAGGTTTGAAATTTGGGGTTGTTGATCAAAGGAGTTCCTGTTGAGGGATTGACCTCTTGTGGAGTAGCAGCCTGCACTGGTCGTACAAAAAAACATAATCCGTTCATGATCATTTTAATATAGAACAAAGAATATTTTTTTTAGAAACATTAAGATTTCATGTCATCAATAACACAGTGGCCCTCATTACGACTCTGGCGGTCTTTTCCAAAGACCACAGAAGCCGCCGCAGCCAGCAGACCATCAGTGCTGGAGGTCTGCTGACCACCATATTTGGAGTTGGCGGAGGAAGTCCGACTCCATCGGCCTGGCCGATGGGGTTGAAGAGGTGGATGCGTGGCCAGTACCGCCAAGCCAGCAAGACTCCGCCTGCCATATTATGAGCTATAATACGGCTTGCTAGAGTTTTGCTGGTGTAGTGGTGCTGGCGGTGCAAAACTGCCAGGACCCATCCCCTCCCAGACAACCAGCTCACCGAAAAAGGTAAGGTGATCATCCAAAAGTGGGGGGGGGGGGTAGTTTTGGGTGCATGGGTGTGGTGTATGCATGTATGTGTGCGAATGGGAGTGTATGAGTCTGTGTTTGTGAGCGAGTCAGTGGGGGTGTCTGTGTGCAAGTGTGCTGATGAGGGGGGTGCGTATGTGTGAGAGTGCGGGTGTGTGAATGGATGTGTATGGTTGGGGGGTTGTTTGTGGGTGTATGTATGTTGTGCAGGGGGTGTCTGTGTGTGCGTGTCTGCATATGTGAGTGTGTGAGTGTGAGTATGCGGATGGGGAAAAGGGGCTGTGAATCCGTGCGTGTATGAGATTGAATGTGAACGTTTGTGTGCATGTGTGCACATGAATGGGGGTTCATGTGTGCATTTGCATGGGTGTGCCTGAGTTCGTGTCAGTGTGTGAATGCATGTTTACGTGTGCGTCTCCAAGTGAATGAGGGTGTATGTAGCGAGTGCGCGGGTGAGTGTGGTGTGTGTTTGTAAGAGTGTGGACGTGTGTGGGTGCATGTGTGCATGTGTGTGGATGTGTGGGGGTGCGTGTGTTGGCAACAGGAATGGGGATTCCTGTCACTGGGTGCGTTCACGCCAGGGTTTTCGTGGTGGGGTGACTGCCACAGAAAACCTGGTAGTCTGCAGCCACGTCAGTGTGGAGGTTTGGTTTCTGCCAAATCCGGCAACTTGTAATGCGGTGGTCTTTACCACCGGCTTTGCAGCAGTAAGACGGCCACAGCAAGGCTGGCAGTCTAATGACCACCAGCCTCGTAATGAGGGCCTTAGTTTTTAGTTTGTGTTTTACAATTCCTAAACATTAGTAATAGTATGGAAGACTCATCGAGGGGCAAGTAGTCTAGAGACCTTGAACATACTCTAAACATGAGAGCTTTGCTGGGGCGCTTCTGCTATATTTTGTAGCTACTACATAATGCACTTTAACTACCGCTGTTGTGGTGGGGAGGAAAGCACCAGTCTATAGGCCCTCATGTCCTGGATCAGATTTTGAAGTTCCCCCTCCCCCCTAGCTCTGCTTCAGTTGTTTGCTTACTTTATGTAGCACTAGGGCCTAAGCAGTTTCACGCAGGCACCCAAACAGTGACAAACAGACGAACACAGCAGTTTGGGTATTTGGCTGGTTGACCGAGATCTGGGCTGCAGTTTATGGGACTAATTTACAAAAGGTAAACTTACACTTTTGTGTAAGTTTATGATTGTTTGCTATTCACAAATGTTCTTTACAATTAGTAGTGTTACGACGGTGGAGTCTCCACACATAAAAATATAGGACAGTTCTATTTTTTATTTGGAAAGACTCAGCAGTCGTAAAGATACTACCTTTGTGAATAGCAAGCAATCATAAACTTACACGGAAGGCTAAATTTACATGTGTGAATCAGGCCCAAAATTGTAAATTTAGTCTGATACTTCAGTGATTCAAGCACCATGAGGAATTCCAGTTTAAAAGTAAAATCGCAATTCTAGTTTCCAGTCATTAATTTTCTAAGACTGACAGGCAGTTTTTCTACTGCTGAACATTAAAAACTGCTTTTCACAATCACTCTTAAACTGACAACATTTTAACACATTTTGAGTCCAATATCAGTCCTCTGCTTTTCACTTCCACTGTGGTCATTAAGAACCAAGGCCACTTAGCTGTATCCTGCAATGTGTTGGTCCTTAAAGACCACCCAACCTATACCGCAGCAGAATCAGAAGATCGATTGATTGATTTGGAATTTATAAAGTGCACAATAACCTGAAGGAGAGTTCTGACACTAATATTGAATTCACTGAGGTGAACGCTCAAGTTGACCAACTAACTGTTTCAACTTTCAAAATTCCACTTTTGAAGATTAACAATCGTAACGCACGGACCCTGCTTATGGTGTAATATTTCTACATTATCCACTGAGAATAATGTGTGCCCAAGTTGGTCCTGTGATGATTACCCTGGTACGAGAGTTACGACCTAGGTACGATAAAGCGTTTCAAGCATGGTATTACATGAACTCTGTGGCCTATATTGAGAAGTGTAGTGTAGAAATGGAAAGAATAGACCTGTGGTTGCTGGGTGTTTAGGGGGTGAGGGGGGGGGGAGGGGCTCCATGGCATTCGTGTCCTAAAGCAGTGCTTTGAATCAGAAAATCCGACACGTTTTTCTCAGCGATCATTTACATTAATCGTACACATGTATTTTACCTTTATCTGATTACAGTAATTATTTTTGCATTTGCCATGTGGTATAAAGTAACCACTTTTTCAAGGTGTCTAATATGTTTTTCCCAGTAGTAGGGGGACTCATTTTGAAGACAGTGGGTCGGGTTGAATCTTGGGAATATGTTAAAAGATGTGGTTGGTCTCGCTATGCCAATGACAAACTTCTTCTCCTGTGAGCCCCTTCTAAATTTGTAGTACTTCAAATGATTGTGAGCAGCAGTTCAGGTGCGAGCCAGTCTTGCCTCACATGGGAATTGAAAATTTGCTGCTAATTTTTACATTATTTCTAAATCTGAATGTATCCTATAATCGTGAACTTAAGCAGCCCAAACGTCATCATATTTTGCCTTATTCCTCTTCAGACTGTTGGCCACTTAGGGCAGTATATTAAACACAAAAGGTGATGGGAGGACGCTTGAAATAAGTCTAACCACTGCCAATCGCTCTGGATAGCCTTTCAACCTATTGTTCTTTTGCCGACCATGCCACCTCACACTAGACAGTCCAGGCCAAACTACTAAACCAAATCCTCTCTGACCCGAACACAAGCAACATAAGACCAGTTCCACCCTGATAGGGGCTCTTCAGTCATGTACAGCGTTGTCCAGTGGTACAGAAACATGGGACACACATCTGGGCATACTCATGCCCACTTGGGAGGTACAACAAGCACAAAAGGTGAGGGGAAGATGGTTGCAATAAGTCTAACCACTTGCAATTGTTTGGGGTAGCCTTCCCAGGTGGGAGCAAAGAAATTAATCTGGCTCCAGCTGCACCCAGGATGCGGGCTGGGTGGGCTGCTGGGTGGAGAGCTTGCAGTAGTAGTAGGGGCCTTGGCCTTTCCCCGTTCCCACCAACCATATCTATGTTTTGGGTAACCCAGGTGGGCACCCACTGTAAAAAAAAAAGAATTGCTTTCTCTCATCTGCACCAACTATGGAGTCTGGATGGGGACCCTGGAAGGTCCCACCGAGGTCTTAGGGCTCCCCCTGCACCCTTCCAACCATGGTCATGTTATACCCTGAGTGGACACCCATAAAAAGAAGAAAAAAAAGAAGAAGCCCTCAGCCCCAGCCTCCCCTCAATGCACATATGAAAGGATCCTTCACCTGCACTCTGCTTCTCCTCTCCTGCATCACCACACCATCTACTCCAGAACCCACTACAAACACATCAAGAGCACCCAACACCTACCAGTGAAAAAACACTCACATGCAAGCCCACTCCTCGCTAGCATACATGCTCCTCAACATCCACTCTCTCAGCAAAAACACCCCAGAGATTTTGGACCTGCTGGGAGACAACACCCCTGATATGCTTTTCTCACCATAAAATGACTGACCGCAACATCAACACCAGACATCACTTGAGCCATCCACTCCAGCTACAAAATCATTTGACTAGATTGCCAACACAGACCTGGAGAAGTAATCGAAATCAGCAGCAGTACCAACTCATAAACCAACATGGAACACCTCAACTTCAAACAACAAGCCATAGACAATTTCACCCTAAGCAGAACCTTGATCTACCAACCCCTGGAGCCCTGAGGCAACTTCATCAGCAACATCATGGACATTGTCACCCCACTAGCTATTGATTCCACTGCCTACATTTGCATTGGAATCCATAACTTTCACCTAGAAGATCTGACCAACCCCAATTCAACTGCTCTCCTTGAAAACCTCTGAAACCTCAGGCTCACCCAAAACCAATGCAGACAGACACATCCTAGACCCAGTTGTCAACTCATTCAACAGCACTATTAATACACCCACTCCCACCACTTGGACTGACCATGCCAGTGTCAGTTCTCAATCAACATCCCCCACCACAGAAGAACCATCATGACTGCCCATGACTGCTGACACTGGAACAAACTGTTTGAGGTGGACTGGGTTTCCATCCTGCAGAAAAACTAACCAGAGCCCACAGGCCACCTATGAAGTAACATCAACAACATTAACAAATGGGTCCCCGCATGCGTGGATATCCTGGCCCCTCGGGAAAAAATAGAGCTCAGAATGACCAAATAACACTGCAAACAACTGGAAGAGAGATGACAAGCGATACATGAAGTATCAGACAAGGAAACATTAAAATCTGCTCAGAGACACTACCATCAGCAAATCCAGGAAACCTAAAGGAAGACTCTAGCAGAGAGCATCAACAACAGCTCGAACAACAGCAAAGACATTTTTGCTCTAATCAAAGTCTTCGCCCACAAGCAACACCTACCAGAAGCTTCACCTCAACCCAAGAACTGTGCAACAACCTCTCAGACTTCTTCTGCAATAAAATTACAGCCACCTCCATCAGCTTTGACCAACAACAAGACCCCATCAACACTGCAGTAAATCTTCCTTTATCAGAATAAAAGTGCCATCCTACAAACACTGAAGCCCATCACCACAGAGGAAACCATGGCTATCATGAAGGTCACTCACCACGTGTCTCTGTCTGACCCTTGCCCCTAACCAGGCATGGCTCACGGGAGAGAAAGGGGGTGGGGTAGCACGGCGCGTGGCAGGGGGAGAACCTTAAAAAATATTTAATAAAAAACAAATAAAGCTTATCTTTTTTTTGTGCCGCACCGCTCCATCTTTGCATTGCAGGCACAGGCTCCCAGCCTGCCATGGAGTCAATCCTGACACTGCATGAAAGCAGCGTTAGGATTGGCAGGAGCGCACAGACAGGGCACTCCCAGGCAGACTGGGAGCCTGTGCCTGCTTTCTCCAGCCCTGCAACACATTGCCAGAATTGGAGAGAGCACAGTGTACATGTGTGTTTGGCCAGCCTGAGACGGCACTCCCCATCTGTCCCTGTTACGCCCGTGGCCCCACCCCTTTTATAGTAAAAACATAATAAACAGGGTTTATTATGTTTTTACTATAAATGTTTTGCAGTTGCTGCTGCTGGCGGGGTGGGGAGTGATGCCCCTGTCCCTAACACACTTTCAGCAAAGGTTTTACCTCATCAGCAAAGCTCTGACTCCCATCCTCTACACCTCCATCAACACAGCCAGCTTCTCAATAGTCTGGAAGCATGCAGCTGTCAATGCTCTCCTGAAGAAGCCCTCAGCAGACCCAGCCAAACTCACAAACTACCAAACAAACTCCCTTCTTCCATACCCATCCAAGGTCCTAGAGAAGGCCATTAATACACACCTCTCCAAACATATCCCAAACCACCAGCTCTTCAACACCACACAATCAGGTTTTAGACCTAACCACAGTACAGAGATGGCTCTCATAGCAGAACAGATGAGATTGGATGGTCCTCGAAAAAGGAGAAACAGCAGTCCTCATCCTTCTCAAACTCTCTGTAGCTTTCAACACAGTCTGCTACCCAATTGTGATCAGATGACTTCATGAGGCAGGCATTCAAGGGCCTGCCCTGCAATAGATATGCATCTTTCTTACCCCAAAAAGAAATGTCATTTTGGGACTCCTCCTGGTGACCTATGGACCTAGGACACACTCTACACAGACAAGCAAGAAACCTCAGAATCATTATCAACAACACGCTGGACATGATCCCCCAGGTCCACATCATCACCATAAGCTCCTTCCACACTTTGAAGTTGCTGAATAAGGTATTCAAGTGACTATCCAACAGCACCATGAAAACCATCACTCAAACCCTCATCACCAGCAGATTGGAATACATGAATACATAAGAATCACAAGCCAACTCCCAAAAAGGCTTCAGACTGTTCAGAACACACCTGCCAGACTGGTTTTCAACCTCACTCACTGGTCTCATGTCACACCACATGTAAGGGAACCACACTGGCTCCGAATGCATCAGCACTCACAGTTCAAGATCCTCACCCACACATACAAACCACTACACAACATTGATCCTGCCTACCTGAACAACCACATATACGTACACCAACCCAATGGGCACTCAGCCATTCTCTCACTAACATACATATCATGCATACACAAAAGTGAGCAGGAGTCTGGTCCTTCTTACATATTGCTCCTAAGACATGGAATGACCTTCCTTGTCACAGAGGCTCTTCATCACTTCTTGGATTCTGTAAGAAACTGAAGACCTGCCTTATAAGGCCCCTCAAGGCAAGCTCCACATACCTACAGATGCCAGGATACCGTTACGGGTAATATGGTGCCATCAAAATCACCATAACATAACACAAATGAGAGCCCTGGAGATGAGTTTGAAGGCAGTCACTTTGAACATGCAATATAGGCTACTAAAAGGCTTGCTCTGTCTGCCCATCCTAATCCTGGTCTGCTGACATTAGCTCTGGGCTTATGCTAGCCTGCTCTCCTGGGCCTCTCTGCACTACATTGCTCAGAGGAGACTCTGGACTAGAGAGGATAACATAGTTTAGACTATCCATACACTGATTGCCCTTGCATTTCCAAATAACTGAATACTAATGCCCCTCACACTATCCATTACCACCTTCAGTTGCCCAAGACCATCCTATCCTTATTAAGTGGATACTCCTCATTTCTTTCTACAAACTCTCAGCCTCACACTCCATAACATTATTGACTAAGCTACACCTCTTAGAAGAGTACGCACTGGTGAGCAGTGCAATGATTTCACACCAATGCCAAGTGCATCATGCTCCAGTTCTTTCAATAAGACACTTTTGACAAGCACGAAGGGGCATATTTATACTTTTTGGTGCAAAACTGCACTAACCCAGTTTTCTATCAAGAGGTTTTGCACCGGCTTGCACCATTCTTGAGCACCAGCAGGGCACCATATTAAGGAATGGTGCAAGTTGGCAAAAGGGTAGGCTAGCGTTAAAAACAATGCTGTTAGCTGGATGGGGTGGCAGTATGGGAGAAAGGGGGTTTGCACCAAAAAATCACGTTAGGCAGGTTAGAGTAAAAAAAAAAGACAATAGCCAGCCCAGCGTCATTTTCTGACGTAAAACCATCCATACCACATGACTCCCGTCTTAGAAAAAACAGGAGTCATGCCCACCACCCCAATGGCCAGCACAGGGGACCAGGGTCCCATGGGCATGGCCATTGAACCCAGTGGCATGTGGGGGCAGGTATTTCAGGGTCCCCAATGGCACTTAAAGAAGAAAAAAAATACTTACCTGTACTTACCTGGGATGAGATCCCCCATCCTCTGCTGTCCCTCTGGTGTCGGTGGGGGTATCCCTGGGGCCTGGGGAGGGCACCTGCGGGCTTATTCCAGGGTGTTCCACCATGGAAATGGGCTCACAGGTCTCCAAACGCCTGCCCTGACCCAGGCGTTAAGTAATGGTTCAAAGCAAGCTTTGCACCATTATTTGACCCCTCCCCCCCCGTGCGTGATTTTAGCACAGGAGGATAAATATGGCGCTAAGGCCATAGAGTCATTTTTTGCATGGGAATGCCTACCTTGTATCTCATTGACGCAAGGTAGGTTTACACATCAAAAAAATGACTTTACATCCATAACTTTGGCGCTTGACGGGTCTAGCGCCAAAGTAGAAATATGGAGTTAGTTTTGCACCAAATTTGCATTAAAAAAGATGCTCATTTGGCGCAAAACACGTATAAATATGCCTCTTAATTCACTCCTACTATTCATGCAAACATACTAGCGATCAAAGCGCACAAATTTGGACCCTATACGACCAGTAAATTACCTTCCTTATGACTACAGAGCAGCATGTGGTATGAAACACTCAAAGCCAGGGCACTTTATTTTAGTGTTTAATCGATGGTAACCTCTGCACCCTGGCAGTAGTAGAAATCCTCTTCCTCCAGGTCAGTAGCTTGCATCAGTGTTTTCGTATGCATATTTTTTAAATGTTACATTTAAAGATGCAGGTGAGCGGTTGTCACTACACTTTTGTATGTCTGTGGAGAATGATGACAGACACAGTCGCTTCTTCTCCTGAAAATTGTTTATTCTAGTAGGATGCCAAAGTAAAGCTTTCTATATTTCTTTCAGCATGTATTAGCATAAAACAAAATTGGCACCAATTCCATTATTAGATCGAAGTTCGTTGCAAGGAAACACTTTTCTTCAAATGTGGAGAGTCAGTTCTTGCAATGCAAATGTTTGCTCCTAGTTGCACTAATAGAACTAATTGAATACAAAAAAGAATTATGTGTAATGTTACTTTGCAGAACTTTCGTTATGAAGGTTTGTTTACGCATTATTCTGTCAAACGGTGATATTTTACTTAGACCGCTGGGTGTTGGTTCAACCTCAAGAAGATACCTAAATGACAGACGATAAGTTTGATAAATTCTGTTTAGTAGAACGAAATCCCTTTATTCCGTAGATGTGTGGCGTTCTCTCCCCTTCAGTTAAACTCGATACGCCCATCTGTTTAGAACACTTCGCATTTCTCAAGTGTGCCTGAATCCCTTCCACAGTCTTTGTAGTCGCTGGACTCCTGTAAATAATTCTCAAGCTCCTGAAAACTTAAAGCGAATTATGTTTCGAGTTTATCCATTAAGATGTCAAATAAAGAAAGCGAAAATATATTTATGAAGTGTGCACTTACTGTCTTGTGCTTACTTACCCTTATCTTTTTTTGGCATCTGCAGCACAGTTACTCTTCCATCAGTGAATGGCTCAGGAACCATCTCCGCCACTATGGCTGCCTACATGTCTAATTCCTACACTGATCCGTACACAGTGGATAAAACACTGACGGTGGGAGACCCGCTCTACATTGGCATCTCCACTACTTTCCAGGATGGAGACACGTTTAGATTGAGAGCAGACAAGTGCGTTGCCTCCCCCACCAACTCCACTCAATCCGGTGTGGTGTTAATTTCAGGCGGGTAAGTGGATCATAGTAAACTTGATCTGTCTTTCCTACACTTCTTTTCATATCTCAGACTCAGTGGAATGTGGGCACTAAAACATTCCTGAAGCAAATAAAAGGACACTATGATCACTGGCAGCAAATGTGGGTGAATAAAAGAGCAAAGGCCATTCACGAGTAAAACTGTAGAAATGAAATGCCAATACAATGCAGACACAAAACAGCAGAAATGTGCCCGCAAATATTATCTTAAAGAGATGTTGTTAGTCTGATGTACGAAACTTACATTCGCAAAAAGTGGTTTCAAACTGTGCACTGACTTTTGCAAACTGAAAAGAATTTTGAGAACCGACCTATATACTGTGATTGAATTTAAATGTTTTTAATGCAAACAGTTTTCTATAAAGTAAACAGGACTGAAAAGCATATTTTTATCTTTTTGTAGACTTGTTTGAGAGTAGGCACTTCCTACTCCCCAAAACCTGTTTTTTCTTACATTCACAAATGATCCGCTCCTACTCAAGAGGCAGTAACTTTTCGATGTGTTGCGGCTGGATTTCAGTCTCACAAAGTGATACATGCCATAATTAATCACAAGTTGGAAGGCACAACCCATACACGCCCCTTCTACACCGCGATTCATTATACATTTCTAAGCCAATTTTACGATTCACTGAAGTTACTGAATTACAAAATGAGTTTGTACTTTTACACAAACCTGTGATTTTGTCAATTGAAGGCTTTGCAACATCAAACTGGCTTTCTACATCAGGCACGCTGTTTCTTGAAACGGTAGTAAAGCACTTTTGAAAAAAACAATGCATAGTTTCTGGGAGAGTGAGTGAACGAGTAAGTGTTTTTTATAATGTAGAGCACAGAGGACTACACTTGATGTAGCTTTTCTCTTTAAAGTTCTGTAAAGATAGACATTAAAAGGACACATTCCACACTGAAAGAAGCACATTTATGAAAAAGAAAAAGCCTGAGAAGGCAGTAGGTCTGTATATTTACCATTGGCCGATATGGCTACGTGACACAGCGGACCCAGGATACTGCCCGAAGCTGTTCCACAAGGGGAGGGTGCTCGAGACCCTTAGTTCTCCCAGGCAACCATGCATCAATCACTGCTGCAGGAGATGAGCCATCTGTGAGCTATTCACCCATCATTGGTGTTGATAGTGGAAAGCTTTTTCAGGCAGTGTGGCCAGTTCAAGAAACAATTAACCAGCCCCCTAGAGAGTAATTAATATGTAGCTAAAGTGATTTCTCATGTGGGAGTGGAGAGTCTCACAAAGAGGATGTACTACTGAATATCAACTCCCAGAATATTATTGCATAGGAATACTGAGGACAGAATATCGAGGCAAGAATATCAAGGGACAAAATATCGAAAGGTTGTGCATATTACGAAGTATAGATGTATTATACCAAATTTCACATCTACATGCTTTGAAGCTATATATCATCGAGATACATATATGAGGAACTAGGTATAGGAAATCTAGACTTGCCTGTCAATATTTTATTTTTTATATTTTGTCGTTGATATGTCGTGGCACCGATATTGCGGTGTTAATATTCAGGTTGCACACCTAATGAAGACACAGCTTCATAGAACAATCATATAAACAAACACAAAACACACTGAATTTGTTGTCCGGCAATAGTCTGGTCAAGAGTTGACTGAAATTTTTCAGTTGTGTGAGACGTATTCTGGCTCACATACGCAGAACCTTTTAATGTGACATAATTACTTAAGGGTGTAGTTCAGCAGGTGGTGTAGATAAAGGGGTGAAGGCAATTGGAAGGTGGAACCCCAAGCTACATTTAAGTGTTACTCCTCATTACGATTGAGTTTAGCACCTCAGAGCACTGTCTGACTCACTAAAGTTAAGCTCACTCCTTGACACACAGCCTTTCTGGTTGTGTGTGAGTCACAACTTAGAATACAGTCTCACTTGTTTGTGAATCTCACTTCTTAGAGTGTGGTCTCACTGGCGATCAGTCTTGATTTAAATGGGGTTTCAGACATATGTGTTATTTTTTTTATTTATTCTAAAAACTGTTCCAAATTAATCAGATGTCGCTTTCGTGGCTTAAGGATCACTGAGGGTGGCTGACTGAAAGGAAAAAATGTAAGATGTAATATTCAAGAACTGGTTTCACTCACTGGCACAATAAGTACATCTCACCAGGCTGGTACTCTTGGTGGGCCCCAACACATACAGCGAGACAGTGAGGCTTTAGTGGTGACTTATCTGTGACATTAAAAGCAATATTTGAAATCTAACTCTAGGACCTCTTCTCTTCATAGTTGTGCAGCGACGGGTGATACCGACGTACAGATTATCCACAACGGCGATTCCTTGGAAGTTATGTTTAAGATAGAAACCTTTGCTTTTGCAGACCAGTCTGAAGTGTACATGACGTGTGAAATATCCCTGTGCAAGAATACAACACTAGATGACTGCAAGGTAAGTGATGGCCGTTGATACAGAAAAGGAATTTAAATAAGTTCCTAAATCAACTATTGGGGGAGTGCCACAATGAGCAGTTGTAAGTACAGCAAGGAACTAGCCGGAGAAGAAGAATCAACAGTTTACTTCTTTTGCAAACAATGCAAAGGACAGGTGCAGCACAAGAAGCAGCAATGCATCCATAAACAGGTACATCACATGCAGCACCAGCAGTGCAAGTTTACATCACCGTCAACACAGGTTTAAAAAATGCAACAGAATGGAACATTTGGGGCCAGGAATGTCGGGTCCACCAGTCCCAAAAATTGCATATAGGCTGGGTGTGCGACCTGACCCTTTTGTCCCTGACAATGTATTCTGGAAAGAGGGTGCCACAAGGGTGTTCTGTCTCTTCTGTCCCTGACAATGTGTGCTGGAAAGAAGGTGCCATAAGGGAGTTCCTCTTAAGACCTACCAATCCAACAGTGTACGCAGGAGGAAGAAGAATGGGAACAGTGGCCGGTGCAGAGTCTTAGGGTACAGCCAGGGCCGTCTTTAGGACTCGTGGTGCCCTGTGCGACAGTTTATTGTGGTGCCCCCCACCCTATGACCTGCTCCTCGATTTTACTCCCTACCACCCGGCAAATGTGCCCCTCATCTCTCCATCGCTCCCCTTTCACATACATTCATTTGTTATAAAGCACTTGTAAAGGCTGGCTTTACTAATCCACTCAGCTAGCCACATAAAATATAGGGGCATATTTAAGAGCCACTAGCACCATTCTAACGCAACATGAGCGTAATTTTTTTATGCTAAAATGTGGCGTTAGAAGGCCAAAAATGCTGTGCCATATTTACAAAGTGGCGCAATGCATGCATTGCACCACTTAGTATCCTTTTGTGCTACATTATGCCTGTGCCAGGTATGATGTATGGAAAGGGGGCATCCCCCGTTAGGGGGGGCCAACAAAATGGCACAAAGAAATCTCATTTTTTTCCGGCATTTTAACACCTGCTCAGAGTAGGCGTTAAAAAGAGGCGTCTGTTGGTTACAATGGGCCTCTGGGTACTTTGCAGGATTAGCATCAACATTTTTTACGCGAATCCTGCAAAGTGCAGGACTAGCGTAAAAAATTCTGACACTAGTCTCCAAACTATTGTCATGTTGCGCCATTTTAAATACAGCGCACACATGGTGGCGTTAGGGGAACACTAAGAGACGCAAGAAAAGTGGTGCAGCACTGTGTGTAGCGCCACTTTTTTCAAATATGCTCAATAGGGGCATATTTAAGAGCCCCTAGTGCCACTCTAACGCCACATTAGTGTAATTTTTTTAAAGCTAATGTGGCGTTAGAAGGCCAAAAACACTGCGCCATATTTACAAAGTGGCACAATGCATGCATTGCGCTACTATGTAACACTTAGCGCTACATTATACCTGTGCCATGCATAATGTATGCAAAGGGGGACTCCCCCGTTAGGGGGGCCAACAAAATGGTGCAAAGAAATCTGTCAGATTTCTTTGCATCATTTCTTTCCAGCACTTTTAATGCGTGCTCAGAGCAGGCAATAAAAGGAGGCTTCCATTGGTTACAATGGGCCTCTGGGTGGTTTGCAGGATTAGCGTCAACATTTTTGATGCTAATCCTGCAAAGCGCTGGACTACCATAAAAAATTCTGACACTAGTCCCCTAACTACTGCTGTATTTAAATATGACGCACACATGGTGGTGTTAGGAGGGTGCTAAAGGGTACAAGAAAAGTGTTGCAGCACTGTGTGCAGCGCCACTTTATTCAAATATGCCACATAGAGAAGTGCTTAATTGGTAAATAAAAAGGTGCTGGTGCCCAAAGCCCTCCTCTTAAACATGTGGCTGCAGCAATTAAATGTGTGAACACGGAATACAGAGGTAGGTTAATGCTGAAGCCATGTCGTGCCTCTTCAATCCATTTACAGGCACTCCCTGCCCCTTTTGCTCACTCTTGCGGATTTCTGCTTTTTCCCATTGTGATGCTTTTTCATTTTCTCTTCCTCCGTCTTTCCCATATGTATCATTTTCTCACAGGCAGAAAAATAAGCGCCGGCCCTCAAAAATAAGGGCTGGTGCTCCCCGCTGGAAACAACAAGCACAATTAAAGCACTGCCATAGGGGCATATTTAGGACCCCCTTGTGCCATTCTAACGCCACATTACTGTCATTTTTTTACACTAATGTTTTTTTAGAAGGCCAAAAACGCTGTACCATATTTGCAAAGAGGCGCAATGCATGCATTGTGCCACTTTGTAACCCTTTGCACTACATTATGCCTGCACCAGGCATAATGTAAGCAAAGGGGGCATCCCCCGTTAGTGGGAGCCAAATATGTCATTTTTTCCGGCACTTTTAAGACTGCTCAAAGCAGGCATTAAATGGAGGCTTCCATTGTTTACAATGGGCCTCTGGGTGCTTTGCAAGATTAGCGTCAATTTCTTTTTTACGTTAATCCTGCAAAGCGCCGGACCAGTGCAAACATTTTTTACTCTAGTCCCCTAACTACTGCCATGGTGCACCGAATGTGAAAAATTATACACACATGGTGGCGCTAAGGGGCATATTTATACTCCGTTTGCGCCGAATTTGCATATTTTTTTTTACGCAAACTCGACGCAAAACTAACTCCATATTTTTTTACTTTGGCGTTAGACGCGTCTAGCGCCAAAGTTCATGGAGTTTGCGTCATTTTTTAGCGTGGACACCTACCTTGCGTTAATGATATGCAAGGTAGGCGTTCCCGTCTAAAAAATGACTCCCAGGCCTGTGTGCTGTATTTACACTCCCGTGCAAAAATGGCGCACAGGAGTGGGCGGGCCTTAAAAAATTACGTCTAGCCGCGTTAGCGTAATTTTTTAGCGCCTGCTCAGAGCAGGCGTTAAGGGACTTGTGGGCTCGGAATGAGCCCACAGGTGCCCTCCCACGCCCCCAGGGACACCCCTTGCCACCCTTGCCCACCCCAGGAGGACGCCCAAGGATGGAGGGACCCACCCCAGGGACATTAAGGTAAGTTCAGGTAAGTATTTGTTTTTTTTTTGTTGTGGCATAGGGGGGCCTGATTTGTCCCCCCCTACATGCCACTATGCCCAATGACCATGCCCAGGGGACATAAGTCCCCTGGGCATGGCCATTGGGCAAGGGGGCATGACTCCTGTCTTTGCTAAGACAGGAGTCATGTTAATGGCATCAGGGCGCCCAAAAAAAATGGCGCAAATCGGGTTGAGGAGATAATTTTGCCTCAGCCTAACTTGCCCCATTTTTTGAAGCCCAAACTCCATTTTCCCCTACGCCGGCGCTGCCTGGTGTGTGTAATTTTTTTGGGCGCACACCACTCTGCAGCGCCGGCTAACGCCGGCTAACGTCATTGAATAAATACGCCGCCCGCATGGCGCTTCAGAATGGCGTTAGCCGGCGTTAACTTTTTGGACGCACAACTGCGTTGGCGCAGTTGTGCGTCAAAAAGTATAAATATGGCCCTAAGTGTGGTGTGCAGTGCCACTTTTTGTAAATATACACCATAGTTCTGTTTTTTGCACCAAGCATATTAACCCTCTATGCTACTTTATGTGGAGTCAAAGCTGCCACAAGGCAAAACTCCCATCCCTCTCTCTAGCAGGAACATTAATCACAAGAGGTATCTTGACATTTTAATTGTTTCTTGAAGGTTAAACACACAAGGAACCTTTCAGCAGGTGCTTTTAAATTGCAAGTTTCGGTAGCTATTGATAAACACAGCGCCCCCCTGAGGTCAGCGCCCGGTGCGGTTGCACCACTCGCACCGCCCAAAAGCCCGCCCTGGGTACAGCTTTCCTGATAGGATCACTGCCCTCCCTCATTACCTCACTGCAGTTTACTGAGTAACGTAAACTTCTTCAGTCTCCTGAGAGTCGTCTAGCTTGCTCTCATTCACTCTAAACCATCTGAGCATTGATCTTGTCATCACAGATGAGCAGTAGGCTGTCAAGGACTACTGGCTAACTCTCACCTTACATCAGCTAGGCCTCACAGATCCATATTTGGCTATCAGGGTCTCTTGGGCAGCCATTAAAGACCATCAGCCAACCTCAGAAGACCACAAGCTTGGTCCCAGCCAACCATAGTATTTTTCTCAGCAACCTGTTCTGGCATAGTTTTCAAATATTTCTAACAGGCTTGACATACCATCAGCAAGCTTTGAGACAGTCCTCAGAGACAAACAGTAGTCCATCAGAAATGATCACCTGTCAGACATCCTCACCTAACATTCATCTTCTCTATTGGCCCCAGTGTCCCTAATGTGACTTCATTCGACTGCACCTGAGCTCACACCCACTCTGACAATACTCAAAGTCTGTCAGACTCCCTCTATTGAATCTCTTGCTGTCTACAGAAAACCATAAACTGCACTCATCCCACAATATGGCACATTCTGCTAATCATAAGGGAACCCAAGAGATCACACACTAGTCCCAAGTGGACTGTTCATAACCCTCAGAAGCCATGAAGAGGAACTCACATTCCCTCAGGTTTCCTTTACACTCCTTCACCTGGTCCACGAAACCTTGGGCTAGCCCTCAGAGGCCCTCAGTCCCACTATTCCAGCCACCAGAGACCCTGAATACCCATCTACTGGACCTAAGGCACGCTTACTTAACTCTCAGGCCCTCTCTGATAAACCCAAAATATCCTCAAAGCAACTTGGGTGTCCCTCAGACTCTTCATTTAAGCTTTCAGATACTCCCAGATCCTCCTTTGTAGCGCTTAAATGCTTTAGACATCCTCATTTAACTCCCACTGCCTAATTTCTCAGCCCATGTTACTCTTTGCCACCCTTCCTCAGTTCCCAATGTAACACAGCACCTATATCTAAGCTTATAGACAGGAGTGTATGAGTGGGAAGCACGGGCATGGCCTCTATAAACAACAACATAAAAGTATCCTTGGGGGAAGGGGGAGGATGGAGGATTTATGCCCACAGTTTTGTAAAAGTTACTGGCACATTATTATGAGATATTAAAAAACCCCAATGTATTTCTCTTAACATATTTCTATTATTCCAGCCCAAACAATATTTTGTCAAATTATATTATTATTATTATAATTATAAGACAATTGTATATTGGAAACCACATTGGTCCTTCACTGTTAGCTAAAGCTAGATAGAATGTTATTGAGGTGATCAATATATTTAAATACACTAGGGTCAGAGGCAGCCTTTATTTTTAAGTGCGGAGTTCGACTATGGAATCTCTGCACTCATAAAATTACTATTGACTCCAAGTTTGTGAACACAAAAGATAGTAAACTTACACAAAAGTGTAAGATTACCTTTGTAAAAGAAGCCCACAGTTTCATATTTGTTTGACCATCTCCGGAAGACATTAGTATAGAGAGTGCTGAATAATCATGCATAAAATTAGTGCTGAGGTGCTAAGGCAATGCACAGTTTTTTTTCTATGTGCTTAGACCCAGTTTATTTTGCATGTGCTCTGATTTGCTGAAGAAACTATACATTTGCTCACACCTTAATGAAACTGTAGAACACTTGATTTAAAAGGCATAAATTGTGTATGAACCCCTTGATTCTAGGAGTGAGACAGATTTTTGAAGAATTGTCTATTCTATTCTAGATGCTGCTCAAATTTTTACTGATTTTGCTGCCCATTGGGACTTTAAATATTTTATGACGTTCAACATACCTTGTATAACTCTGCATGTGAGAGCCTTTATGGGATTGAGTCTGTACCACTTATTTTTTTTAACTTTTGTAATAAAATCCTAAAATGTGTGGGGAGATGCTGTGATGTTAGGAAGCATTGGCTCATGAAGTTGAGGTTTAACACAGTGTCTGATCCAGTAAATGTGGGAGGTTTGGGTCAGATACAATTTTGGGGAGGGAGGTCTACATTTTGGGGCACACTTTTCTCCCATAGTTGCATAAGTGCAGGTGGTGCCCATTGTCAAACACCTCTTTCATATTGCTTCATGATATTCCCATTTCTTACCCCAGTCATTTGTTATTCTTACAGATCCACGTTTTACCACTGCCAGTGTGAAATAAACCTGAAGCCTTTTTCTGTGAAAGATGTCTCCTTAGTTTACAGGCAACTAATTATTATCAATGGGCAAATGTTCCATTCTGCCTGCAGAATTGGTGGACTTTGGCCACTCCACATTACTCTTTAACATGGAATGCTGGGCAAATTCTGCCAACCACTGCGTGGCAGAATTTTTCTCCTGCGAGACTCCAGAATATGCAACCTAGTCATTGCTAGCAAGATTTGGCATCCCGTAGAGTGATTTTCTGGTGCAGGTGGTCACCTGTGCTCGTAAGCGGCTAGGGGCAGAGGGATGACCTTTGAGTAGGTTTGCTGCAGCTCAAGTAGATTTTCTCTAGCTCTTTTGCAACACATGGTGTTGTTTGTGCTGATTTTAGCACTGCTCACGCTCTGGTGCTAAATTCCAGTGTGGGCTGTGCAAGCAGCATAATTTCCACCTGTTTGTGGAATTCCATAGAATCTCACACAGTTTTTCTGTAACTTCACAGAACTCTGCAGAGTGAAACTCCACGAATTCCACCCAGTCCTACCACTTATAATATTAATGATGGTGTGAGTCAAGAACTCATTCATCTAAGCATTCTTTGAATAACACCTGAGGACTATCTGTTGAACATCATGTATTCCTGTACCCTTAACAGATAACAGATGTTTATTGAACTCATTTTATCAATCTCAGAAAGATGAAAGGCTGAGTAGATCTGCTGGGATTCCACCGAGTGACCATGGTGTCCAAGACTTATTCTTGAGAGGATGTATAAGTTCACTAAGCCACTAGACCCAGTCATCACTACTTATGTGTGTTTATACTAGTAATATTTGGAAAACAATGTTCCTTCATCATAGAGGAGACATCCACAAGCTGTAGAGTATCTTTTAAGATTCAGAACAGAGTAGTATAGGCATCAAAAAGCCTGCTGCGGATGTCATGTTTCTCAGTAACTACCACCCCATTTATCTTCTCTCCTTCCCAGTCACATTCCTTGAAAAGTAAACACATTCTCAGAACTCTTCTTTTCTGGATGCTAATTTAATCTTTGAACCTGGCCAGTCACGCTTTCATTCTTTTCGCTGTACTGAGACTGCCCTAATTTCCATTCTGGAATTCATATGACTTCAAATGACTATTGGTTGACTTCTCAGCGCATACAATTCTGATCTCACATCTTCATCAGGTAGGAGCACAGGGCAAGGCTTTTTCCTCGAACTCTTCCTATCACCATGACTCAGGCCATCTACTTACCTGCTTTCATTGCAGCTCCAGAGAACCCAAACAAATGGTCCATCAATGCTCTTCTTCAAGCCCTACACTGTTTAATGTTAGGGTTCCCACTTAGCACAACTCATTTCATACCATGGTCTATTATTCATGACAACTCAGACAACCTCAAATTCTGTTCAATCAACTGAATTTTCAGAACTGTCTTTTGGTTATTGTTCTTTTAAACTCAGCACAGATAGGACTAACATTCATCTGTTGGGAAAACAGACCATACTTTTGTGCACTACCTGGTGGCCTGAGAATCTAGGCTCATCACCTATTCCAGTTTTGAAAGTATCTAATCTTGGAATTTAGATTGGCAAAGACCTTTCGCTACTTACTAAGGTCAGCAAAATCTCTTTGCATTTTTCCACCAACCATACCTCGTTTAACAAATTCTTCCATTCTTCACTGTCACCGGGAGGTCTAGACCTTAATTCTGTCCAGAAGTACCTACTGAAATGCCCTTTAAAACATCTTTCTAGAAATCAAATGATTCAGAACATGGCCCTACATCAATTTTTTATTCTTCATCGTAGTTCGGCAATTTTTCTTTACATGGTTTTACTTCACTTGCTTCTCATCTCTAACAGTATTCATTGAAGCTTCTGTAATTCTTGTCGTCTTTAACTTTCAGCCAAATTGTCCCGTTCTGCTTCTGCTAAAGCTCCTAGTTCAGTCGCTCTTAGGCCCATGTTTATATCCTTTTTTCGTCGCATTTGGGTAATTTTTTTCCGCTAAAGCGGCGCAAACTTACAAAGTACAATTATATTTTGTAAGTTTGCGCCGTTTTTGCGTCAAAAAGCTGCGCAAATACGGTGCTAAAAAAGTATAAATATGGGCCTTAGTTTATTATGCCTCACTTTCCCTGTCAGAGATTGGGAGTACGAGCTATTCCCTAACTTGCTGTCAAACAATAAAATTCTAATTACGTACTGACTCATCTCCTATGACCTTGCCAACAGAATAGTCTGAAAAACATGTCTTTCCCTGTTTAAATCCGTTTGTCATAGGCTTCTGCATTCTCATTTATGGATCCCTAGTGCCCGTATAGCCTTCTGAGTGGTTATCATGCTACATGAATTAATGGAATAGAATACAAAAAAAATAGAATAGAATAGACAATCACACAATATACCCCCAAGACTACGCTATGGAAAGTTCCCCATATCATAAGGGGCTATAAAATAGGCAAATATGTAGAGTGATTGGGTCAACCCCAGACATTTTTTCAGGCAGTGAGTTGGTTGACAATATTGCCAAAAATAATTTTGCTCGAGCGCAAATTCCATTCGATCTAGATGCGATACCCATTTAGTAGACCCTGGCATCTAGCATACTTGTATGCCAACTACCGTTTCTTTCTGTTGTTCTGTATTAACTTTTCTGTTTTGAAACCGAATAATACAATCAGATTACAGCACATCCTAAATTATCTTGTATCACCTACATGGCGGTCAATATGTACTGTACAGTAAACAACTTTTAGGATCACCTCTCCACTCATTTAGTAGCAGCATTTAACTTTAACTATCTGGTCTTAGTCTAACAAATCGAGTAAAAAAGTCTAGCTTACATTTGCCCTGCCCAAATCACAAAAATCATTTGACCTCATACAATTTCAGTTATTAATCTGTATATTTGGAGACTAGCATTCTTCTCGCAAACACCTTGCCCGGGGGAGGTTGGGTGGCCCAAACAATACCTATAAGGGAAACCCAGAAGATATACAGACAGAGAAGGGAGGAAAGTGTGTGGGGAGGGAGCGAAGAGGATGCTGTCTCTCCTCAGGCACCTCTCAGTGTAACACTTCACATTTAGTCATAACTCCAGGCCTCTCCCCCAAATTATCTTAAATATCGCTGGCAACTGCAAATATTTTAGCCTGGTGCACACATACGCACCCGATGGACAAAGTATAGGCCGCTCTCCTAATCACACATAACAAGCATCACTGGGAATCTAGACTGAATCTCACTTTAATATACTTAATAGATGGCACTGAACTTCTCAGAAGTTGTCCTCAGCCTGGAATTACACCATCGAACACCTGTTGAAGTTGGAGCCAGGATGTGAAATCATGTATCTACTGTGGTCATACAAACTCATTCAGGACTTCTTGGACAAGGTTTGGGAGACAGTGACTCAGATTAGCGTCCTCGATCTTTGCCTTTCAGTAGAGTTAGCACTGCTCCACCATACCTAAACTTTTCCAGGTGTGGATAACCACACCTGATTGGCCTTTGTCAAAACTGCATACTGCACTGACGAAAATTACCCATACTTTCAGCCATATGACTTTTCCAAGGCCTCCTATGAACGGTTAATTTACTCACTTAGAGCCAGATTTACAAGGCCCTTGCACCCCTTATTGCCACATTTTTACAGCAAATGTGACACTAACGGCTACTACCGTAGGGTCATATTTACAAGATTGCGCCACCTTGTAAACCCTTTGCGCCACATCATGCATAATGTAGGCATGATAGATGCAAAAGGGACATTCACTTTTTAGGGAGGATCGCTAAAAATGGCGCAATGGAATCTGCAAGATTCCATTGGGCCATTTCTAGCCTCATGTTTAATGCCTGCTGAAAGCAGGTGTTAAAATGAGGTTCCACTTAATTTCAATGGGCCTTTTAACACTATACTGGATTAGCATCATTTTTTTTTACGCTAATCCAGTATAGCGTTACAATAGTGTAAAAAAAATGACGCTATTGCCCCTAACATGCACAATGGTGCGCCACATTTTTAATATGGCGCTACAATGGTGGCGTTAGGGGATGCAAAGGGGTCACAAGAAAAGTAGCGCATCACTAGTGATGAGACACTTTCTTGTAAATATGGCCCTTAATGATCAGCTACACATATTAGAGACCACTTGAAATTCTTCCCTATCCTGAAAGTGAAATGAATACGGACTTGCCTCCATATAGAAGTTTAACACTCTCTTTCTATCCACTGGAAAGATAGTTTCAGAGCCATGAGTGTCATGAGAGGAAACCCTGATCTCTTTGTACCCAAGGATTGATTTTTTTAAGTAGAAATCTATTCCTTCACTCTCAGTATTTGAGACTGCAGATGGTAATACAGTTATGTAGCCTGAATGCTTCACCCCTTCCTAATATTGTTAATTTTTTCAGCTACTACCGAGTTACCTGTATCTTGGTGATTGTATCTGTTCAGAATTGACCACTGGATTACTTTTTAATGTACAACTAATAAAATACGTGACAAAAAGTAAAAAAGAGACTACTAGAAAAGGGTTGTTAGAAATGGGGTCGTTGGTTGGCAGTCAGGTTAGCCCCTGTCTAAGCAAGCACCCTCACTCTAGTCAGGGTAAAGGAGAATCACCCTTAGCTAACCCCCGCTCACCCCCTTGGTAGCTTGGCACGAGCAGGCAGACTGAAGTTCAGAATGCTAGGTGTATAGTATTTGTACCAAAACACACAGTAACTTGATGAAAACACTACAAAACGACACCACACAGGTTTAGAAAAATAGGAAATATTTATCTAAACAAAACAAGACCATAACAAAAAAAATCCAACATACACAAGTCAAGTTATTAATTAAAAAGCAAAAAGAGTCTTAAATCCTTGAGAAAACAGGCAAAACACTGTTAGCGTTGAAAAGTACCTGGGTAGCGTCCAAATGACACGCACAGGCGAGTATGCGTCGAAAAAGGTAAACGGCTCGTCGATTTCTCACCCGCAAGTGAGACCGTGCATCGTTTCTCCTTCTCCGGTTCGGTCGGCTTGCATCGTTTTTCCTTGCCGCAGGGGAGGGATGTGTCGATCTAGGCAGCACTTGGGTCCGAGCAGGCGTTGCGTGGTTTTTCCGCACCCAGCAAGGTTTGTGTCAAAAATCCTGCCACAAGGTATCAGCAAAACCGCGCAATGTGGGTTGCGACATTAACAGCCTCTTTCAGCGCGTGTTGCACATCGTTCTTCCAGCTCCGTGCGTCAATTTTCCAGCCATGATGCCGGTTTCGCGTCGATTTATGCCGCAAAGCCAGCAGCGCATTGTTTTTCAGCCACGTCTCAGATGGTACTTCACATTTTTCCCCACGCGGCGGACTGTGTATGGATTTTTAGTCTCGGTCTGCTAGCTTCACCTTCCAAGGGCAGGGCAGGAGTCTCAACAGAGAGTCCAGGTGCTGGCAGGAGAAGTCTTTGGTGGCCCTGATACTTCAACAACAGGAGGCAAGCTCAGGACAAGCCCTTGGAGATTTCTTCACAAGCATGAAGGCACACAAAGTCCAGTCTTTGTCCCTTTGCACAGGCAGAAGCAGCAACTGCAGGATAGCTCCACAAAGCACAGTCTCAGGCAGGGCAGCACTTATCCTCAGCTCTTCTCGAGGCTGAGGTTCCTCTTGATGTCCAGAAGTGATCTAAAGTCTGTGGTTTTGGGTGCCCTTCTTATACCCATTTTGGCCTCTGAAGTAGGCTTACTTCAAAGGAAAGTCTCTCTTGTTTGTGAAATCCTGCCTTGCCCAGGCCAAGCCCCAGACACACACCAGGGGGTTGGAGACTGCATTGTGTGATGGAAGGCACAGCCCTTTAGGTGTAAGTGACCACTCCTCCCCTCTCTCCTAGCACAGATGGCTCCTCAGGATATGCAGGCTACACCCCAGCTCCCTTTTGTGTCACTGTCTAGGGAGAGGTGCAAACAGCCCAACTGTCAAATTGACCCAGGCAGGGAATCCACAAACAGGTAGAGTCACAGAATGGTTTAAGAAAGAAAATGCCCACTTTCTAAAAGTGCCATTTTCAAACACACAATCTCAAAACCAACTTTACTAAAAGATGTATTTTTAAATTGTGAGCTCAGAGACACCAAGCTCCAGATGTCTATCTGCTCCCAAAAGAAATCTACGCTTTCATCATATTTAAAGGCAGCCCCCATATTAACCTATGAGAGGGATAGGCCTTGCAACAGTGAAAAACTAATTTAGCAGTATTTCACTGTTAGGACATATAAAACACATTAGTATATGTCCTACCTTAAACATACACTGCACCCTGCCCATGGGGCTACCTAGGGCCTACCTTAGGGGTGTCTTACTTGTAAGAAAACGGAAGGTTTAGGCCTTGCAAGTGGGTACACTTGCCAAGTTGAAATGGCAGTTACAATCTGCACACACAGGCACTGCAGTGGCAGATCTGGGCCATGTTTACAGAGCTACTAATGTGGGTGGCACAACCAGTGCTGCAGGCCCACTAGTAGCATTTGATTTACAGACCCTGGGCACCTCTTGTGCACTATACTAGGGACTTACCAGTAAATCAAATATGCCAATCATGGAAATCCAATCAACAGTAACATATACACAGAGAGCATATGCACTTTAGCACTGGTTAGCAGTGGTAAAGTGCCCAGAGTTCAAAAGCCAACAAAAACAGGTCAGAAAAAATAGGAGGCAGGAGGCAAAAAGATTGGAGATGATGCTGCATAAGGAAAAAAGTCCAACAAGGTTAACTTTAGGCAGAGAGATACCAGCAGCCCATAGATTGGCACATTGTAGTAGGTCACACATACCTAAGAAAATTTTATAATGGCATGTGTGGAAGGGCTTTCCATTGATTGATTTTTTACGTGACCTCTGAAGAAACATAAATTATGCACATGAGAGGATTGCCATCTTAGTTGTTAGAAATGGAGTCTCTAGTTGGCAGTAGTTTGCACCCTGTCCAAGTAGAGACCCTTAGTCTAGTCAGGGTAAGGAAGCCACACAGCTAAAATAACCCCTTCCCACCCCATTGGTAACGTGGCACCAGCAGTCAGGCTTATCTCAGAGGCAGTGTCTAAAGTATTTGTACACTCACACACACACACAGTAACACAGTGAAAACACTACAAAGGGACCCCACACCAGTTTAGAAAAATAGCCAATATTTATCTGAATAAAACAAGACCTAAACAACAAACATCCAACATACACAAGCTAAGATATGAATTTTTAAAGGTTAAATCTCAATAAAGTGCTTTGAAACACAATTGCTTGAACTGTAGTTGTCACAACATCATTGACGGAGTCGGTCCCAACAGTCCGGCGCTACTTGCAATGGAGTATGGCCGGTCACAGAGTCACACGGACCCCAGGCACAGTACCTTTGTTAAACAAAGATGCTGCATGGAGTTGGTGACTCGAGGCGTTGCTGGAGCTGTTGCAGCATTGGTTCCTTACTGCTACCAGGGAGGTGAGCTGTTGGTTCCTTACTTCCAGGCAGGTGAGGCATCGGTTCATTGTGGTTGCAGGGGGAGGTGATGCAGTGTTGGTGCTGAGGTGCTGGTTCCTTATGATCAGGTGCAGTCGAAGAATCCGGCAGGTCAAGATGCGAGGCGTCAACTTCACTGTGTTGCTATCACACCATGGGGCCACGAGTGCTGCGACGGAGTAGGGTGTCCCAGACAACAGGGACACAGGACTCAGGATTCTCAATACTCACACTGTGTAGTACTCCGGATGCACTGCAGCAGCGTCGGGTCTGGGGCATAGGTCACGGTTGTTGCACTCAGTGAGGACCAAGGCTCCTGGTGCAGGCAGCGGCGCCAAGTCAGATGGGGGTGCCGGGTATAAAATTGCTCTGGAGTTGATGCACTTGGTTTCTTTTTGGTTAAATTAAAACTCATTCCCAAGGGCCTTAGAACTCGATTTAGCACCACTTGGTGAGTCAAGACTCTCAGCAAGAGAGCCCAGGTGCTGGCAGATGAAGTCTTTGCTATCCCTGAGACTTCTAACGGGGGCAAGCTCAGTTCAAGCCCTTGAAGAACCTTGAAAAGCAGGATGTAGAAAGCAAAGTCCAGTCTGTTCACTCCCCAGAACGAAATAGCAAGTAACAGGCCAGCAAGCACAGCAAAGTAGCAGGCATAGTGGCAGGTCCATCTCCATCATCTAGCTCTCCTTCCTGGCAGAATGTCTTCAGTCCAGAAGTGTTCTGACGATGTGGTCTCAGAGACCCAATACTGATACTGATTTCTGCCTTTGAAGTAGTCAAACTTCAAAAGAAAGTATTTGTAGTGGACAAGACCCTGCCTTTCCAGCTGTGGCCCCAGACATACTCCAGGAGGTGGGAGATTGCTTTGTGCAAAGACAATAAAGTGATGTAATGACTCCTAATGAACATTTCCTATGATTTAAGGGTGTTCAATGGAAGCTCCATTATACCTCATTGACTTTTAAGGATAATGCACTGAAATATCTGATTATCAGGACATCAGTGTCTCCCGGTCTAACCACTGATAAGCTTTCAGGGTCCATACTCCATATGTAGACCCTCATTACAACTTTTGCGGTCTTTTCAACAGACCACTGAAGTCACAGGCGCCAGAAGAGCACCAGTGTTGGCAGTCCGAAGACCACCATGTTACGACTTCATGTCTGTATGAGTGCATGTTTGTGAGCGAAGGGGGTGTCTGAGTGTGTGTTTGAGAGTGAATGGGGTGTCTGAGTTCATCATTCCGAGTGAGTGGGGGTGTTGATGTGCATGCTTGTGTGTTCGAGTGAGTGGGGGTGTCTGGATGTATGAGTGCGGTTGGAGGTGTGTGTCTGCAACTGTGTAAATGGGTAGGAGGTGTATGCAAGTGTGTGGATAGGTGGAGGGGCATTTGCAGGTGTGTGGATGTGTGTGTGCCGGTGACAGGAATGGGATTCCTGTCACTTGCTTCCTTTACTGCCAGGGTTTTCGTGGCAGGGTGACCGCTGCAGAAAGCCTAGCGTTTTTCTGAGTCGTAATACCACTGGTGGTCTTGCGGCTGACGCACAGCTGAAGGTGCTCACCTTCATCCCTGTGGTCCAACTGCCCTGGCGGTATTGGTGGCGTTGTGGCAGTTTGGTTTCGGCCAAACCGCCAGACTCCTAATGCGGCGGTCTCTACCACCAGGTCTGTGGCAGAAAGACCGCCACTGCGAGGGTGGCGGTCTTAAGACTGCCACACTCGTAATGTGGGCCATAATGTTGTATGGAACAGGGCCATCAGGAGCAGGGCAGCCAGCCCCCCAAATCTGTCATAATACTATACAGACTCTTCAGAAACACATTCCAAGGCAGTGAAAAGTAATTCTGTGTCTCCAGAGGGACTACCAGATAGAATTAACCACCAGCTCCACACCCACTTAGCTGGTACTAACCAGTGTAGGCCCTTTCAGACCCAGCCTTTGCCACCAGGCTCTAGCCTCGTCCTCTCTGTGCTCTCTCTCTCCTCCTTCTTCCTCCTTTCTTCTCATCCAGCCACCTCTTTCTCCTTTAGCCAACTCTTTCATTTTTCTCTCACTCGCTCTTTCTCTACCATCTTCACTCTCATGCCTGTTCTCTGCTCTCTTTTGCATTTTTACTTTTGATTCCTTCTCTCTTTTGCGCCTTTTTTCCATTTTGTGCAATTCTCTCTTTGTGTCTTTTCCGCAGTTTTCTCTTTTGTGTCCCTTTCTTTTTTGTGCAGCTTTCTCTATGTGCCTCTTTTTTTGTATGCAGGTTTCACTTTGTGCTGTCTTCTTCTTTTTGCTTTTTCTCTCCATTTCAGGTCCCCAAAGCTTCCTTCCCCCTCCCACATATGTTTCCACTTCCCACCTTATCCCGCTCATTACCTGCTCCTCCTGTGTTGCCTTAGCACCTCTTCTTACCACTCGGAGAAGCCCCACCTACTGCCCCATGCTCCTCTCCCCTTTCAGGACCTGTCTGCGCCCGTCCACATCTGGACCGTATCCAGCGCCAGAATCCCTGATCTGATCAACCTCCAGCAATACTCCCCAGATTCTTTGGTCGATCAAGCCAGGATGCCTCTCGCCATGCTGCTGCTGAACATCGCCAAACACAGTAGGAGCTTGCACCTGCTTCTACTACCGATTCTCATGCAGCCTCCCACACCCCACACGCACAAGCCAACCATGCCACCTACACCCCCACCCAAACCCCATGCCACCAAGATCCCAAATAACAACATTCACTCACATGCATGCTTCTCAACACACTATCACTCAGCAAATAGCATAAAAAATCTGGGTCCTACTAAGAAGTGCCACACTAGAACTTTTCTCCGCCATGGAAGCTTGAATTAATTCCACATCAGCACCCAACATCGCCACAAAAATTCCTGCAGGCTACAAGATCACACAATAGGATAACAGCAACAAATTTGGACGAAGACTCACCATCATCTTCAAAGAATCTATCAAGTCCTTGACCTATGCAGAAATGCCCACCCCACTCCTGGAAGATCCACACTTCAAACCACAAATCTCCAATACCTTTAACCTGCGTGGGGCCCTTGCCTACTTACCACGCAGACAGGGGACCGCCTTTACTAACTTCATCATCAACTTTGTCGCCCCCCTCACCATCAACTTTAGAGACATTCTACCGCTTAACAACCCCAACTTCTACCTGGAAAAGAGGGCCAACCATTGCTCTACAGCACTCATCAAATGCTTGGGCAACATTGGCCTCATCCAGCTTATCACAAGTCCCTCACACAATATAAGACATACTCTGCACCCCACCTTTACCACTAGCGACAGCTTCAAATACATAGCAACCATGCCACTCACATGAACCAACTACTCCATCATCCACTTCAAAATCGACACACTACAATTCAACACCACTACCAGCCTCCTCAGTCCCTTTGGAAAAATCTCTGAAACAGACTGGCTCAGGTCCCTCACCACAGATCAACCCAGCCCCACAAATAACCCTGACAAGAATATCACAAACTTCAACCACTGGATCAGGAATTGCGCATACCCCTATGCATCCCTCAAATCCAACAAACAAAGAAGATCCAACAAGCAAGCCAGCTGGTACACAGAGGACCTCTGTGAATCAAAACAATACTGCAATTAACTCGAAAGGAAATTGAGAACCAGCCACAAATCCACTGATAGATCCACACACAAGGCAGCTCTCAGACACTAACACCAGCAACTGCGAAACACTAAGAAACATGGACTAGTTAAAAGGATCGAAGGCAGCTCCAACATCAGCAAGGACTTATTTTCAATCATAAAGGACTTCACCAAACCTTCAGCAACAGTCAACATCCTCCCTCACAAGAACTCTGCAATGACCTGTCAAACTTCTTCCACAGTGAAATCACTAATATGTTCAGCAGCTTCCCACACCAATCGGATCCTGCCCCGATCATTGCCAAATTACCAGCCACCAACCAAGATAGCTACCTGACCAAAGCAGATGTCCATAAAATATTACAAATGTACAAATAAAGAGAAAATATTTCGCTCTTAATTGACATTATAGTAAAAAAAAAATGTCTCAACATAATGGCAACATCAAAACACAGCATTTTCACAAGTAGTTTTAGAGCAGCAGCCTCACTATTTTCAAGCTTATATTTGATAAACAGTGCACACAGAGGAAGACGTCGAGCTGTAGATAAAAGAGGGCAGTTCAATAAAAACTGTTTCAAGCCATAATGCATATTAAGCAAAGACATTTATCTTTATTGGGCTTTATTTGAGGCATAATAATCTGTTTTATATTCATGCACCGCGAATATGCTCATCATAACAAACTCCACATCCTCTAGAGAGCTTCACGTCAAACGTATGGAAACTATGTATCGGAGGCTGTTCATATATTATGTAAATTCAACGAGCTGATTCACAAAGGGAGTTCCATCCATAAACATATGTTTATAGCAAAAAAACGGTAGAATTTACGCCTGCTCGGTAATCAGAAAAGCGTGCCTAGCAGATTATAACCACGGAAATGTACGCCACGACTGCTTGAAATTATGTTGAAGTAACTCCAGGCAAGGGAGGTGGAAGTGTGGCTTGTAAAGCATGAATACACTGCGAGATTGGGAGCGACCATAATTCTGCTCTCTGGTACTTTCCCTTCCTGGAAGTGGTCAGAGATGCGCTCATGGAAAGGCTGGAGTAAATCCCTTTGTTGTGTGAGAAGGGAAACGTAACTTTCCGAGACATAGTGTAGGTGTAGGAAAATGAGCTTTTTCATAGAAAAATTGCACATTGAGTAAAAAAGAAATTAAAGTCAGGATTTTATTGAAAGGAGGGAATACCTTTTACGCCCTTTTCGGAAATCTTTAATCACAGACATTCTGAAGAAGGATATCTGGAAAGGGCTCTTTCTTTAATGTCTTTTAGCAGCTGCTTTGGTAGCATGGAGGCCATCAGCTACGGCGAGTCCAGGACTTGCAGGGGGCCCAGGATTTGCAGAGGCGGCATGGGTGAGCTGGTGACCCAGGGACTGAAGGGGAGTTAGCACCTGCTAGGGAGCCGTAGACCAGGAATTGCAGAAAGGTCTGATGCAGTGCAGAAGCCAGGAGTTATTTGTACCGGGAATTCAATACAGCTGTAATACTTCTTGACAATGTAATTAGTACTGTTGGATAGTAAAGGTTTATTTAGCACTCAAACTATAGGTAAAGTAATCCAAGTAACCTTGTGTAATCTGATGATGATGTAAGTGAAGATAATACATGACAACTTGCAAACTATCCAGACTGCTGTCAAAGTAATGTGAGGTAACGTGTTTCCTGCAGATTGGGGCTAAGGAAAGTAACATTGTTTGGTGTGTAATTATGATCAAGGTATTGTAAGCAACCATGCAGACTAAACAGCCTGTGTTTATATTAGTGTAAGTAAACTGTCTGTATCAATCAGCCTGAGGCTAAGGTAATGTAAGTAACCTCATGTTGTGAATACTTGGTGTGAGCGATTGCGAGGTTGTAGTGGGCACGATGGGCTGCCTGGTGGAAAGCGGGAACCAGGTTCTAGAAGGTGTTGGTCGCCTGTGTGATGGGTGAGTATGTTTTGAGCTCGAAGAGGTTTCTGGATACCCTTTTGAATGGGGGCTTTGTTCTGAGAATTGTTGATTGTAAGAAGATGTTGGCTATAAAGGCTGCCTAATGAGATGAGTGTTCAGACATGACAAGAGCATCAGTTAAGCTTGGTATTCAGATGTGAGGGGGGAGTGATGAGCGGAACGTGTGAATAGAGGGGTGGAGGGGTGTGCTGAATAAAAGTGTTGTGTGATGTGTCACGAATGATGAAGATGGTGGCAGAAAGGACGTGTGCCAGGTGTGAGTGGGGTATTGGATGATCTGGATGCAAGAGCTTTCCAGCTTTAGCAGAGGCTCATGATGTGCAGTGGAAGCTTAAGGACTCTTCTGTTTAATTTACTTTTAGTGCTCTTCGACGTCTCGTGCTGCTCGGGACACTGTAACTATTCAGATGGATCCAATCGGCATTTCAGGTATTAAACATTGCGTATTGGCTGTGTTGTAGTAGACGCACAACAGTTGGCTACATTTTGTACATTTTCGAGTGTTGTGTTTTTTTGTGTTATGTGCTAATTTGCATCAAGGTGTGGTTCTACACAACATTACATACTGTAAAATGTGCTAATTTGCTCAATTTCATTATGAGGTGGGCAGTGTTGTTTTGCAGCAACAGACATCAGTGTGCATATTTTGCCTGCAACATGTTCTATGTGTTTTTTTATTCGGGTGCCCACAGGATGCCTTAGGACTCTGGTACCTTGAGGTTTTGGTTAAGAGACACTGGAAATGGCAATAGATAACGTTTCTTAGAACCCACTGGGTTATCAGGGTTATCTTGTGCACGCAGGATGCCTTGGACTTCCGACACATCACAGTTAGAATTAGGAGCACTTAAAAGTTTTACAGGATTTTAATTCAGGTTTCACAAGTAAGAGTTGTATTTTCCTTCTGCTTGAGTTTCTCTTGACCAGGGAGCGACTCTTGCAGGGGATTGTGAGGCTCCAGAGTCAAGTTTCAATGACCAGAATAACTGGTAACTGGCTCCTGTCCAATGGTTACGAGTTCTGGATCTGGGTATAGCACTGTATAGTGCTATAATTCCCACTCCAAGAAACGTTTAAAACGTACACACAATCCACCCAAGAACAATCCCACAATCCACCCAAGAAAGGGGGCGTTTTCCTTATGCAGATGCTGAAGGGTGGGTGCGTTATCACTCCATTCTTCTTGACGACCTGTCAAAGGAAAAAAGGAGTCCTCTCTGTAGTCACTTTTCTAACATACAGTACATGTTCAGTGTAGTTACAGTGTAGCTACAGGTAGATATTAGTTTTCAGAGTGTTTTTGTTTGTTTTGCTAGTAACTTTGGTGCCCTTTGACCAATCTTCATAAGATGTTCAAAAGAAATTCCATCCATCTCAGCACTTTGCTGGAAAGCTTCAGGGTGAGCAGCTAAATTGGGGCAAAGATAAAATATGCCCCAAAACAATAATTTCCCATATTACATCCCATAGAAAACTTCGATTGCAAGTACAGAAAAAGCAGCCGAACAGAAGTACACCGAATTCTGCAGAAAGTTGGAACTTTACTCTGACAGTGATTTTTCATTATTTGATGAAAATCCATTCAGTTGTTTTCTAGAACTGTATGTTTAATGTGGTGCTCAGGGTGGTGAAGAACAGGTTAAAAAAATAGGTATATGTTAGAAATGGGGTCTTTGGTTGACAGTCAGGTTACCCCCTGTTCAAGCAAGGACCCTCACTCTAGTTAGGATAAAAGAGAATCACCCTCAGCTAACCCCTGCTTACCCCCTTGGTAGCTTGGCAGAGCAGTAGGCTTAACCTCAGAGTGCTGGGCGTAAAGTATTTGTACCAACACACACAGTAACTTAATGAAAACACTACAAAATGACACAACACCAGTTTAGAAAAATAGGAAATATTTATCTAGACAAAACAAGACCAAAACGACAAAAATCCAACATACACAAGACAAGTTATGATTTTTAAAAGGTTTCAAATAAAAAGAGTCTTTAGGTAGTTGTAACAACACACTAGCGCTGCTAGCGTGAAAATGTACCTGGTTTGCGGCAAAAATAACCCCGCACGGGCGGTGTGCGGCGAAAATAACCCGGCACGGGTATATGCGTTGAAAACAGCTCGGCTCGGCGAGGCGCGTCGAAAAAGCCAGCCACGCGACGGTCCGAAGTCCCGCGGCGCTGATTGCGATCTCTCAGCCTTCGTCAGCGATGCTGCGCGTCGTTTCTCCTGCTCCGGGCGTCGATTCTCCGGTCGCGTTTCCAGCGGCGTCGTTTCTCAGCTGCGGAGCCGGCGTCGCGTCGTTTTCTCAGCCGCGATCGGATTCGCGTCGATCTTTTCTCCGCACGGTGCGCGGTGCGTGTATTTTTGTCCTTAGGCTGCCAGCCTCTCCTTTCAGGGTCCCAGGAACTGGAAGGGCACCACAGAGCAGAGTAGGGGTCTCTCCAGAGACTCCAGGTGCTGGCAGGAAGAAGTCTTTGCTATCCCTGAGACTTCAATAACAGGAGGCAAGCTCTACATCAAGCCCTTGGAGATTTCTTCTTCAAGATGGAAGGCACACAAAGTCCAGTCTTTGCCCTCTTACTCTGGCAGAAGCAGCACTGCAGGAAAGCTCCACAAAGCACAGTCACAGGCAGGGCAGCACTTGTTCCTCAGCGATCAGCTCTTCTCCAGGCAGAGGTTCCCCTTGATTCCAGAAGTGTTTCTCAAGTTTGTAAGTTTGGGTGCCCTTCTTATACCCATTTTAGTCTTTGAAGTCACCTTCCTTCAAAGGGGACTCACACCTTTTTGTGAGATCCTGCCTTGCCCAGGCAAGGCCTCAGACACACACCAGGGGGCTGGAGACAGCATTGTCAGAGGCAGGCACAGTCCTTTCAGATGAGAGTGACCACTCCACCCCTCCCTCCTAGCAGAGATGGCTAATCAGGAATGCAGATCACACCCCAGCTCCCTTTGTGTCACTGTCTGGTGTGAGGTGAAAAACAACCCAACTGTCAACTGACCCAGACAGGGAATCCACAAACAAGGCAGAGTCACAGAATGGTTTAAGCAAGAAAATGCTCACTTTCTAAAAGTGGCATTTTCAAACGCACAATCTCAAAATCAACTTTACTAAAAGATGCATTTTTAAATTGTGAGTTCAGGGATCCCAAACTCCACCTGTCCATCTCTTCTCTAGGGGAATCTACACTTTAATCATATTTAAAGGTAGCCCCCATATTATCCTATGAGAGAGAGACAGACCTTGCAACAGTGAAAACGAAATTGGCAGTATTTCACTGTCAGGACATATAAACCACATTACTATATGTCCTACCTTATCCATACACTGCACCCTGCCCTTGGGGCTACCTAGGGCATACCTTAGGGGTGCCTTACATGTAAGGAAAGGGAAGGTTTAGGCCTGGCAAGTGGGTACACTTGCCAAGTCGAATTTACAGTGTAAAAATACACACACAGACACTGCAGTGGCAGGTCTGAGACATGATTACAGAGCTACTTATGTGGGTGGCACAACCAGTGCTGCAGGCCCACTAGTAGCATTTGATTTACAGGCCCTGGCACCTCTAGGGCACCTTACTAGGGACTTACTAGTAAATCAAATATGCCAATCATGGATAAACCACTTACATACAATTTAAACAGGAGAGCATATGCACTTTAGCACTGGTTAGCAGTGGTAAAGTGCTCAGAGTTGAAAAGCCAACAGCAACATGTCAGAAAAATATAGGAGGCAGGAGGCAAAAAAGTCTGGGGATGACCCTGCAAAAGCAAAAGTCCAACACGACCCCCTACCAGCCTAAAGCCAGGGGAGAACAATCAATACCTTGATGTACTTCCCTGATTGGGGCGATAGAACAGGGACCCAGGCCCACAACAGCAGGGGCATGTTCCAGTTCTACGCCTTCCTGACTCCAGTTGGATCCCTCTGTCCATACTCTCAGGGCCCACTAAGCTAACCCATGGGGAATCCTTCTCCACATCTACAGACACCATCTGTGCAACACCTAACTTTACTTTGCTCACAGATGTATTGCAATGGGCAGATAGTACCACCAGGGCCAACACAGTGGTGTTGCCCACTCCACCCCTGGGGTGTGACTCTCGTCCTCCCCCCCCCAGGGGCAACTCTGTCCACCAGGACAGCAAGTCACAGTGGCCCCAGACAACTGTCAGGGATGAGAGCCCGACCTCAGGCCTCTCTAACCACTGTGACTGTGGAGAGTGGGGGGCGGTAGCCCCAGGTGCCTGGCACCCTTTGACCACTCTCTCTTCCACCAGGTCAGGGATGACAACCTGACCCTGGTCCTCCCCTCTGGGGCTCTGTACCCTCCCTGCAGAAGCGGCACCCCCAGAGTCCAAAACTGTCAGGGTGCTTGTAGAAGCAGTCCTGCACAATTCTTCCATCAGTGCAGGGATGTTAACCTGCAACTGATCCTCCAACCTGGGGTCTGTACCTTCAGGTTGGACCAGGGCCAGGGGTGAGGCTTCCCTCCCCCTGCCCTCTCTTCTGGGGTCCTGAACCACCCAACTAGGAGCGGCCCCCCCAGAAGACAACATGGTAGGGGTACTGTTAGCAGTAGCCCCTTCCTCCAGGTCAGGGGGGACACCCTTAACCTGGCCTCCCAATCCAGGGTCTGTACCCACAGACTGGATCACTGCCTGGCAACCCAGGACTTCCTGGGGGGCATACCTACCCCCTACCAGGTCAGAGTTTACCCTCTGAACCTGGTCATCCAACCCAGGGTCACCACCCTGCGGCTGAACCACTGCCTGGCACACCAGGACTTCCTTGGGAGCACACTTACCCCCCATCAGGTCAGAGTTTACCCCCTGAACCTGATCATTCAACCCAGAGTCACCACCCTGCGGTTGAACCATTGCCTGGCACACCAGGACTTCCAGGGGAGCACACCTACCCCCTACCAGATCAGAGCTTACCCCCTGAATCTGGCAATCCAACCCAGAGTCACTACCCTGCGGTTGAACCACTGCCTGGCGCACCAGGACTTCCTTGGGAGCACACGTACTCCCCATCAGGTCAGAGTTTACCCCCTGAACCTGATCATCCAACCCAGAGTCACCATCCTGCGGTTGAATCATTGCCTGGCGCACCAGGACTTCCTGGGGGGCACACCTACCCCCCACAAGGGAAACACTTTCCCCAAGGGCCATACAAGAGTCTGGCTGGCGCAGGTCTCCTGACCTCTGCCCATCTGACAGAGTCTGGATTCCCCCCAGCCCAGAAATGGTCTCACCAAGGTCATTCCTGGGGGGCTCTGCACTCAGAGCTGACCCCTGACCCTCCAGGTTCTCCACTGGGGTCCGCAACCCCCTCTCAACCCTCTGTCTGGACTTCTGCAACCCCTCACTAGGAGTGGTACTGCCAGACACCAGAACTGGTGGGACGCTGGCTACAGCCGCCCCCCCAAGTTCTCCTGACACTGTGGGGTCTCCCTCAACAGATGGCCCTATGGTACAGGCTAGGCTCCCCTCCTGGGGTTCCCGCAGGGAACCCTCCAGGACCTGGGACCGGATCTCGGGCACCTTGGGCCTCAACCCATCCCCATTCCCTCTCCTCTGAGACTGGACATGGGGTCCCTCACCCATCCCACTACACTGGGACCTACCTGGGACACTACAATCCTTCCCTACCTCACCTGGTTGGGAACTACCTAGACCACTCCTCTCAGGAGCACCCCCAAATGCCTCTTCAGACTCTCTGGTACTCACCCAGAAGTCTGCCTCCATTGTAAGCTCCCTGGGGTCAGAGAACTCACACTCCACCTGGTGTTGGCATAGCTCTGGAAAATAAGGACTAGACATATGCTCTCCAGCAATTACATCACTCAGCCCCTCACATGAATTAACCAAAGTACCCTTCACCCAACCATCCAGTGACTCTGCTTTGAAAAAGCACCCCACATCACCCTCCTGAGACTGGTGAGACAGTACCTGACTGTCCCTGACACTCAACCCACACTCTTCTGGGATGTTTTCACACTCCATAACCAGGACTTCTACCTGGGGGGAACCCCTCTCCCTGTCACTCTCAACTAGAGTCAGTAGAGTGTCCCTCCCACCAGTAGGAATATGACTCCCCATGCCAGTTCCCCAATCCACCTCAGGGACCCTGTGCATCACTGGAGCTACCTCATACCCCTGAACCTCCTGGCGTGTGTTAACTCCCTCCTTCAAGTAGGGCACCACATCTCTGGGCATGTGCACTTCTTCAGCAGTACTGGATACAAGATTTTTGCTGCCACCATCTGAACTGGACTCAGCCCTCATGGCCTCCAGCTTCAGCCCTTCACAGCTCAGCTCTTGAGCTGCAATCATTTCTTTTTCTAGGACTAAGGCTCTCTCCTCCTCAGCCCTCTCAAGCTCTGCATCTAGCTCTTCCAGACTCCGGATTCGAGCTAGGAGCCACTCATCTCTTTCTGTTTCCTCCTCCTCAGAGTAGTTATCCTCCTCCTCAGAGTAGTTATCCTCCTCAGACTCATTTGGTGGTGTTGCCTGACAACGTTTCAATTCATACTGAAACAGGGCTGACTCAAGATCCTCCCTTCTGGATTTCCTGTTCACAGCCAGTCCCCTTTCCATGCAGAATGCTTTAAGCTGCCACTTTTTATACATAAATAGGTGCCAGAAATTGACTTCCATTCTGCAAAGGCTTCCCAACCCAAAAACAAAGTCCAAAAATATTATCAATACTTCCAGGAGGACATCAGAGAACAAAAAGCAGAATCACAAGACAAGTAGTATGTGGTCACGTAGTGGTCTGAGATCAAAACAGTAGTGTACACTTAATTACTGTATGTCAAGTACAAATACAAGTCCAAATCCCGACCGCTGGTCACCAATGTTAGAAATGGGGTCTTTGGTTGACAGTCAGGTTACCCCCTGTTCAAGCAAGGACCCTCACTCTAGTTAGGATAAAAGAGAATCACCCTCAGCTAACCCCTGCTTACCCCCTTGGTAGCTTGGCAGAGCAGTAGGCTTAACCTCAGAGTGCTGGGCGTAAAGTATTTGTACCAACACACACAGTAACTTAATGAAAACACTACAAAATGACACAACACCAGTTTAGAAAAATAGGAAATATTTATCTAGACAAAACAAGACCAAAACGACAAAAATCCAACATACACAAGACAAGTTATGATTTTTAAAAGGTTTCAAATAAAAAGAGTCTTTAGGTAGTTGTAACAACACACTAGCGCTGCTAGCGTGAAAATGTACCTGGTTTGCGGCAAAAATAACCCCGCACGGGCGGTGTGCGTCGAAAATAACCCGGCACGGGTATATGCGTTGAAAACAGCTCGGCTCGGCGAGGCGCGTCGAAAAAGCCAGCCACGCGACGGTCCGAAGTCCCGCGGCGCTGATTGCGATCTCTCAGCCTTCGTCAGCGATGCTGCGCGTCGTTTCTCCTGCTCCGGGCGTCGATTCTCCGGTCGCGTTTCCAGCGGCGTCGTTTCTCAGCTGCGGAGCCGGCGTCGCGTCGTTTTCTCAGCCGCGATCGGATTCGCGTCGATCTTTTCTCCGCACGGTGCGCGGTGCGTGTATTTTTGTCCTTAGGCTGCCAGCCTCTCCTTTCAGGGTCCCAGGAACTGGAAGGGCACCACAGAGCAGAGTAGGGGTCTCTCCAGAGACTCCAGGTGCTGGCAGGAAGAAGTCTTTGCTATCCCTGAGACTTCAATAACAGGAGGCAAGCTCTACATCAAGCCCTTGGAGATTTCTTCTTCAAGATGGAAGGCACACAAAGTCCAGTCTTTGCCCTCTTACTCTGGCAGAAGCAGCACTGCAGGAAAGCTCCACAAAGCACAGTCACAGGCAGGGCAGCACTTGTTCCTCAGCGATCAGCTCTTCTCCAGGCAGAGGTTCCCCTTGATTCCAGAAGTGTTTCTCAAGTTTGTAAGTTTGGGTGCCCTTCTTATACCCATTTTAGTCTTTGAAGTCACCTTCCTTCAAAGGGGACTCACACCTTTTTGTGAGATCCTGCCTTGCCCAGGCAAGGCCTCAGACACACACCAGGGGGCTGGAGACAGCATTGTCAGAGGCAGGCACAGTCCTTTCAGATGAGAGTGACCACTCCACCCCTCCCTCCTAGCAGAGATGGCTAATCAGGAATGCAGATCACACCCCAGCTCCCTTTGTGTCACCGTCTGGTGTGAGGTGAAAAACAACCCAACTGTCAACTGACCCAGACAGGGAATCCACAAACAAGGCAGAGTCACAGAATGGTTTAAGCAAGAAAATGCTCACTTTCTAAAAGTGGCATTTTCAAACGCACAATCTCAAAATCAACTTTACTAAAAGATGCATTTTTAAATTGTGAGTTCAGGGATCCCAAACTCCACCTGTCCATCTCTTCTCTAGGGGAATCTACACTTTAATCATATTTAAAGGTAGCCCCCATATTATCCTATGAGAGAGAGACAGACCTTGCAACAGTGAAAACGAAATTGGCAGTATTTCACTGTCAGGACATATAAACCACATTACTATATGTCCTACCTTATCCATACACTGCACCCTGCCCTTGGGGCTACCTAGGGCATACCTTAGGGGTGCCTTACATGTAAGGAAAGGGAAGGTTTAGGCCTGGCAAGTGGGTACACTTGCCAAGTCGAATTTACAGTGTAAAAATACACACACAGACACTGCAGTGGCAGGTCTGAGACATGATTACAGAGCTACTTATGTGGGTGGCACAACCAGTGCTGCAGGCCCACTAGTAGCATTTGATTTACAGGCCCTGGCACCTCTAGGGCACCTTACTAGGGACTTACTAGTAAATCAAATATGCCAATCATGGATAAACCACTTACATACAATTTAAACAGGAGAGCATATGCACTTTAGCACTGGTTAGCAGTGGTAAAGTGCTCAGAGTTGAAAAGCCAACAGCAACATGTCAGAAAAATATAGGAGGCAGGAGGCAAAAAAGTCTGGGGATGACCCTGCAAAAGCAAAAGTCCAACAGTATACATCAGTGGTTGGTCCAGAGGGAATCCATTTAGAGTTCAGCGGGTGTCCAGTGGTTCCTGAAAAGTAAAAATAAAATAGGGCCCTCTGATTGACCTTTTTGGTGCTGCAGAACCTGTTGAGAGATTTGACAGCTTTGCTGCAACCCAGAGAAAAATGCACCCACCATTGAAGGACTTGGGATTCATTACACACAAAGTATAAAGAGACAGGGATACCCTGAACCTCTGGCACTTGTGCTGGGTGTGGGCAGTTAAATGTCTTGGGGCCAAAAAGAAAAAACAGATTCTGGCCCATTAGTTACTACAACACTCCCACAGGACCCAGTGCATCCCTCCTGTGAGGTACTGCTATATTCCTGCTGGAGATTTCACTCAAGGTCCACCCCCATGGTACCATAGTACATTATAAGCTTCACCAAGGAAGTACCAGTTCCACAGGAGTACTAGAGAAAAGTTGTTTAAAAAACAAATCTGTCGACCACCAGTGTTAATTCCTTTGCTCGTTGCCCGGCCCGAAACAGAGAATTTCAGTTTTGGCAACATTCAATTTAAGCCAGTTACTCCTCATCCAATTGCTGACTGTTGCATACAGTTATTGAAATGGTCCACCAACTCCCCCCAGTTCTTATTTACTGGGCTGATTAGCTGTGTGTCATCCGCATAGGACGTGGGGATAAATCCAAAGGACCTAATCAAATTAGCCAGCGGGGCAACATACAAATTAAACAGGGTGGGGCTCAATGAAGATCCCTGTGGAGTCCCGCAGGGTAATAAATTAGGTGTAGATCTAAAATTACCACAACTAACAGTGGTCCATCTGTTAGTCAAAAAAGATTCCAAAAATTTAAGAGCCCGCTCTCTAATCCCTGCTTGATAAAGGCGGGTCAACAAAAATTGCAGAGAGATGGTATCAAACGCCGCCGATAGATCCAGTAAAACTAAAAAAAACCTTGCCCTTCGTCTGCCAATCTCCGAATGGAGTCAGAGGATGAGATAAGAGCGGTCTCCGTACTATGCGCCTTTCTGAAACCATGTTGAGAGGAATCTAAGCCTCCCACTTCCACTAGAAATTCTACTAGTTTCTTATTCATGACGTTCTCCAAAATCTTTGCCAGAAAAGGGAGAAAAGCGATTGGCAGTAGATTATCCAGGTCCTGGCTATCCCCATCTGGCTTCTTTTTCAGGGGGACAACTATAGTCTCCTTCCATAAAGCGGAATAAATCCCAGAATTAATGACCTCCTGAATAATAGGAACTAATGCCCGAGCCATAAGGTCTGGGGCCAGCTGAAAGATGGAAGGGGGGCAGGGGTCCAGAGGGGAACCTGACTTAATATTGAGAATCAATTTTCTAATGCTGTCCTGAGTCGGGATTTGGAAATGAGATAAAATTTTACAGCTAGCTTTAAGATCCGGGAGCACCATAAAAGATTGTTCCCTAAAAGCCTCACGAGGAATAAAATTGGCATGAATTTGAAGAATTTATTCTGAAAGTGCCTGGCTACCTTATCCCCAAACTCCTGGGAGTTTTCCAATTCGGATGGCCTAGAGGGAGTAGATAATGCCTTAATCACTTTAAAAAGCTCTGTAGGGGCATTCAATGCCTCCTTGACTTTAGCAGTGTAAAAATTAGACTTAGCCTTTGTGTGTCACAATGCAACATCAGTTTTTACTACATCATTTTGTGCTACATTCAACAGCTCTCCTGGTGATGCAAAAGGGAAGGGAGAACCAGGGCACATAGAACTAGGCCATGACCCCATCTGCCCTCCCACTCGAGAGACTCCACTCTTTGCACTTTACTGCCAATTCTGCCGGAGCAAAAATCCTTACTAAGTTAGTTTAAAGGACCAGGCACTGATTTTCTTGTATTACTTGAACCTGTTTTCCCCTGTTCTTTATCATGAGTGACTCTTGTACGGGAAGCTTCTCCTTATTTAAAAAAAATCCCAGAATGTAGGTAAAATCAGCAGACAATAATAATAATGGCACCACAAAATCAGTGACAGCCTACGATGTCATTCCTTGATGCATCTGCAAGGCAGTGCTCGTACATTATAGATCTACTGGCAGACTCGCAGTAGAGCTGTAAAACTATTGGTGCACTATTAGTACAATCTCTCTATGACACTAGTTGTGGAGCAGCAGTATAGCGCTATCGAGGCAGAATAGCCATACCATTCTGGGTGCAGCAACACTTCTGCAACTGAGGGTGAGGTACAACTTCTAAAGTTTGACAAACGTTGAAGGAAGGAAATGTAAAATAATGTTATATTTCTTTTTGTTTCTTTTCAGGGTCCTTCAGTTTTAACTCTGGATCACACACAGGTAATCAGCAAATTGTGTTTTGCAACATTTGTCTATCATTATTCTGCCTGGTGTAAATATTATCTTAGTGCTGATACCAACCACATCCGGCATCTCTTATCCAAAGATTCAGGGCTCAGAGGGCAAGCACTTTCCACAGGAAAAAGGACTGAAACGCGGTTGCTTTGTTCAAATCACGGATTGTCTTCGGAGATTGCTGGGTCGGGGTTAGAGTTAGTGATTTCCTCAACAACTGCTATGCTTTCACAGAGTTACCACCGACGAAAGTTAGGCCTGATCCAATTATAAAGAAAAATCCCCCTTAAATGAGTTGGAAAAAGGGCTGTGGCTCAAAATGGTCCAAGAGGAAGATGGGGAGATATGTGTGATATATTGCTGAGATATTTTTACTTTCTCATATTTTGAGGCATCACTTGAGCCTTATCTTATTTTCCTTTTTTAATTCCAGATATCTCCCTCTGGGCTGTGCTTGGGAGCTCCGTTCTGGCACTGCTCAGTCTCAAGATGATTTGAGAAACACTGACCACACCAAGGCCGGATGCAGACCCATTAGAGGACATCCAATATTAACAATGTACAAACTCTCCTAGATCTATTCGAACATTTCTATTCTGCCTATGATGATGTGAACGGGAATCGGATGTTGTATGTGTATTTATTTTCTATATGGTTTAGGATTAGATAAGATTTAATTACCGATAACGTCTCCTCTTTCATCACTGATCTGAGCTCCATCTTTCTTACATAAGGCAGGCTGGGAATTTATACTGATCTGTGAATGGAAGAATTTGAGAACCGACAGCATAATTATTGAACAAGCAGCGTGAAGATAATGTATACTTATCTGTAAATGGAAGAATTTGAGAACCGACAGCATAGTTAATGAACAAGCAGCGTGAAGATAATGTACATTGGTCTGTAAATGAAGGAAGAGGAAAACCAATTAAGTGATATAATAACGGAACAAGATTTAGGAATGAGGTGACTGGCATCTCAGTGCGGTCATCACTGGAACAGTAAACATGTCTCAATGTCTATAGCAACTGAAAAATTGGGAGTCTGAAACTGCATCCTGAAGTCACTGAGTGCCTCAGAAGTCAGATGAGAGAGCTCCTGCCCATTGCACCCATTTACCACACCCTAAAGTCGGGTGGTTATAAAGTCAACTGTTGGCATTCATACAAGTTGCAGGTACCAATATGACATAGTGCTTTGTTTCTCTGTCAAAATGGGCACTATGTAATCCCGTATTATTTAAGGCAGCGCAAAATCTTCACACTGATGACCGATCTGTATATGCAACTGTTGTTTACATCTGGGCCACTGAGTTCAAAAGAGCCTGATATGTGAAAGATTATGTCTGCTCTTTCTTCTTCATACTACGTACTTTCTTCCTCTAAATTCTGACATCTCTCTCCCACTGAATCAATGTACCTATCTCCCCTTCTTGTAGGTTTCTTCTCCTTCCCATCTTTCACATTTCTTCTGATTCCCTTTCACCCCTTTTCCTTCCTACCACTTTGCCATCCTGCCACCTTGCCCCTTTCCCTTGCTTTGTTTCCTCCTTTCCCTTCTACTGCTACTGCCTTGTGCTTCACTGCAAAGTTTCTCACTCCTCACTGCCCCTGCACTCCTTTCACCAGCAAATTCTATCGCTCTCTCATTGTCCTGAACATCTGATTGTATCCCCGTCTCATTTCTATGTATCTCTTATTTTCTCTGCAGTTTCTCACCCTGCGCAACTCTATTCTTTGGGTTTCACTTCAAACACTCAGGTATTCTTCCAGTCTGCATCTAATCACCACTGTTGCATGACCCTCTGGAAATTGGGCCAGTCTTTTTGCCCTGGATAGTAGCTGTGGTCTTTCATCCATACCCCTACTGCCCCGTTATTAAGTTTTCTTCTCAACATACTCCTTTGATGGTTACTCCCCCTCTACTCCTGCTCTCATGCTTCTGCACTTCTCCATTCACTGCTGCTTCTCACCACACCCCAACCAGTTCCCAACCATTGTTGACCTTCACCAGAAACTCAATGGTTTCCCACTCATGGATGTTTATCCACATGCCTGTAATGCTGCCCCATTCCTTGCTGGGATCTGCATGCCCCACTGATTCTGCACCCTTTGCTGCTCCTCCCTATATCAACAGTACTTCTTAATGCTTTGTTACCTCTTTTGACACCCCCACTGATTATCCACGAATATAATTCCCTTGTGCATACAGCTTTCATATTGTTTTTGTATTTAACCTGTACCCGGTTCTTTTATTCAAAATTATCAGAGAATTTCTGTGTCACAGCACATAGTCACTCTGACTTCCCACCCTTTGCAGCATTTCTCCCTGATCTCATACTGTAGCTCCGCCGTTTTCAATTTTTTGTCACACTCATTCCATTCTGACATGTTCTCCCTCATTATTTCTCCACTCTGTGCTGGCCACCACATCTTCTTTCTTTAACTGGTTGTACCTGTGACCCCCCACTGCCACTCTCTCCCTGTACGTGTGTTCTCCCCTGTTCCCTGTTTCTCAATATTTCTGCTCCTTCCCATGCCTCCACAAAGCTTCGTTTTTCCTTCTTCTGGGGCCTCCATGCTCACCCTCTACTCCCTCCTTCTCTGGCTTCCATCCATGCACCCGCACTGCTTATCTCCTTCTTTAATCCTTTTTTTACTAACACTTTTGCTTTTCCCTATTTCCTCAGAGACATCTCCCGTTGATATATGCTGATTTTCACTTTGACTGCCAACATTTCAACCTTCCACTTCACCAGCTTCTTCCGACCCTCACAGCCTCTTCTGCCTCTCTTAGGTGCTTCTCCCCATGCTCCTCTTTGGCTTATCAGTAGCCACTGCAATCATCTTGACCCCCTGTTTCTCTTTCCAATTGCCTCCTTCTCCCTGTGCTTCTTGTTCCTTATGTTACAATCAGCACCTTACCCCTGTAGTTCCACCCCCTTCTCTTGAATCACATGCTTCTCTCGTGCTCCCGTTCACCTTGGCCTCCCACTCTCCTTGCAGCTTCTCTTCTCATTCAGATGCTTCTGCCCAAGCCTGCCCACTCCTGCTTCTCCTCCAGCGCTCCTTCTCTCTGCCTTCTTGTTTTCCCCTGAAGCTGTTTCTTTGCATTCCCACTACCATGAATACCCCATTCAGCTCTTTCTTGCCATGTTCCCACAATGCTTTTCTCCTCACTTTGACTAATTCTATGCAACCTTCCCCATGTCCCTGGATACCCACTCTCTCATAAATGCCCCTGTTTCTGTTTTCATGGATTTTCCATAAACTCATATTCCCTAGCTTGCCCTGAACAGGATTTTCATCTGCCTGTATATCTTTAGGTAGTGTTCACAGGTTCACCTACACATCTCTTTATCCCTGTACGGCATTCCACATACTTCCAACCTGCACGGCTCCTTTGCTGCCTTTTCCCTCACAACCTTTCTCCCTCTTAAGTGTTTTTTCCACTTTCTGTCTTGTAGCTCATCTCCATGGTCTTCTCTCTTTCTGCTCCATCACTAATTGTGTCCTTTATGAATATTTATGTGTCTGCGCCCTGGCTATCCCTTTTCAACTCTTCCTGCCAGAATATTCTCTTTATGACCCAGGGCTGCTTCTCCCTACGGATTATTTCCCTTTGGACCCCTTCCCCACTCCCCCTTCATCTTCTTCCCATCTTGTTCTGCTGTTCTTTCCATCACCCCTGCAGCTCACTTTCTGCTTCATTCTGCAGTGTCACCTATGCCCACACATTTTCTTCACCCTGCTATCTTCTCATCCACCTCTGCTTCTTCCCAACCCCTTAGTGAGACATGATATTATACTTTGATGTACTCTAGACCAGTCTATTAATGAACAGATCTTAAATCACTGGGACACATTATTTTATATTCCAGGTTCTCCCTTATTCTACATCAATTGTACCCCTTGATATTAGTGACTCATCAGACCGAGATGGTCTTTGGTGCTGGTGATACATGATGTATGTGAGAGATTCTGCCTCTGAAGTTCCTGTGTATGTAATCATTTAATAAATGTATTAAATATATTTTCACTATCTGCAAGTACTGCCATTACAATATTGTGTGATATTTGATCATCCTTGAGTCAAGAAGTACCAGACGAAAGGTAGAATGAACCAGCGTTAAGGTCTCTATCTACCGTCATATTTTCCTTAAATGAAAATGAACTATTAAACTACAGCTGGTGATTGAATGCATGACCTTGAAACCTCTATTATACCTCCAAAATATAGAGAACGTTCACACACATTTACATAAGGCAAATAAAGCAGAGACACTCACGAATTTGAACAATTACCAACAATAACCCCTTTCTTTAATTGAAACAGTCGACTGAGTCAAATAGCTATTAGAAAAGACAAGTATTGCATGCAAATAAACCTGTTAATGTTAGATTTGTTTACAAAATGCCTACAGTCAAAAACATAAAACTATCACACAGAACTATCACAAACAATGCAAAAGTAGCATAGTTAGATCTGGTTCATCTGACACAAACTGTAGAACAGACCAAAACATGCAGAACGAACTAACAAAAGAAGACTGCCCTCTTAGTCTGTGCCATGGAGCTCAAAGAAAAGCAGACACGTGCATTTGGACTCTCAAAGTGTCCACTAAGTTTGGGACTCAAAATACAAAGCAAAAGCAGTATTGTGTCATGGTTACTTCCCAGGGATGACGTACAAGTGACAGCGGGAGGAAATCCTCTGATCTAAATTCTACCTCAGCTTTTAAAGTGAAGTTTCTATCCACTTGCCCCATCCATCTCCTGTCTCTCTATTAAGATGGGAGGAATTAGTTTGAGAGCTTTCAGATGCTGAGAATGTGGTGAATTGAGAACAATTAAACACTGGCAAACACACAACCTCCCATGAGGGTGATCCATGATGCCCACGTATAACGCCTTCCCCACCTCTTCAGGTTTCTTACACTAAAACAACAAGTATGACTCTAGTACACATCCTGTCATGTTATTCTGCAATTTACTATTTATAGCCTCTCTGTTAGTGTTTAATCCCCTCTTTCCTGACTTTCATCTCCTCGTATAGCATTAGAATTGACATCTCTTGAGGCTTGGTGAAGAATGCATGTATGTACGTATGTATGTGGGATTTTGACAACAAAGACCTAGCTGAAGAGCAGTGGAGTGCTGTACATAGACAGTCAGTATGTGATTGTCGCTGGTTCCTTTTTATTGCTTCACGAAGATGTGTTTTTGCTAGCGCGTCAGACCTTATTAAGTAAACTTACAAGGGAAACGTGATTTGGCTGATGAACCTTTTGTCTCACTTTGAGGTTTCCCCACCATATACCCCATACCAATACAGATCAACAACCTCAACAATCATTACCATCAATACTCATTAGGAGGCAGTGATTTACACACACCATGACCTCTTGGCCATGAATAAGCACACCTTTATGTAAAAGTTAGAATGTTTATTTCCCTATATTAACAATGCTAATGTCACATAGCTTAATCTCAAAATCAAATGATAAACATACAGAAACAATACTGGCTGTCCAAAGCAGTGAAAGAATCGCAATCTAATCAAGGCTTGAGCTACTACACATTCTAAGGGTTCAATAAAAATTAATAGCAAGAATATCTGCACAAACGATATTACATACATTTAGATTCAGCAAAGAAAAGACTTCAACTGTTATTACAAGTAGCAATCTTCATCAGTGAGAAACCTAACTAACACCAGATTAGAATAGCATGTTTAGACTTCAGGCAAAACAATTTAGTCACACAAATTTTGGAAAACATCTAACTAATCAAAATAGCAGTTGGTACCTAGACAAAAAAGCAAATAGACATAGCAGTCAGTAAAATCATGGTATTCCTGTCCTCAATAAGGTTCAGCAAGCTGTGATAGTCTTCGTCAACAGGACATCAGTTTGGTCAGCAATACATCAGGATTTAGCATCAAAGTTCAGAAAAAGCAAAGTATCTCCAAGCAGTAAAGTTGAGCACGTCTCTTCTCAAGACAGTCTAGAAAATAATGGTGGTATCTCCTCTCTGTGCAGTCTGGCTAAGTTAGATTTCCTAAAACTACTTCCCACATTCTAATTGGTCAGCAGATTGCATTTTCACACTTTGTCCAATAAAACTAAATCCTCAGATCTACAATTTTACTAGTACATGGTTCACATGTTGATTGGCTCCTCTTGTTCTGCTCCCATCATTCAGCTTGTCAGGTATCAATATTGTTGCAGTTTATACTCCAGTCAGTATGTTCATTGTCTTCTCCTGGGAAGGTCAGTCTTATACACATTACATTAAACATTGTTTCACTAGCAAGCAGTTTCTCATGAGAACTAACTTCAGCTATGAGCACATGGACAGTACAGTGGAAAATCGCTATTTAATTCCCTAAGCAGACATTTTACTTAACGCCTAAACAATACAGCTTGACATGAGGCCGTGCAACTAGGCCAAGACCTCGCTAAGTTAAGGCCTACAACTAATAAAGCTAATACATAATGTATAACCTTTAATATGACATATTACTACATTAATTAAACATAAGCTCAACATTTCATATTAGTAAGCCATTAATAAGTACACTTCGTGAACATTGGCAGCCACTCAGGTGGGCGCACCTTCAAATACGTGCATTATTTTTCTCTAAGTTAATACATTTTCTTCGTAAATCTAACACTCAAAATGCATGAATATTCGTTAATAATGTCATTAAAATTCAGCATTAACAATCCCTCCTCTGATGACTAAATGTGTCATCACAGTAAGCCTTCCCACACAAATTTTTGCTTCAGCTAAAATTCTGTCATCTCTAACCCATCAAATCGTCGTTCCCTTTTTGAATTTCCCCTAAACAAGTTTTCTGTTTTCATCTCTTTCCTCGTCCGATCATTTTTAATTTTCATCTTTTTTATCATTTTACACAATTTACATATTACCCATGTTCCAATTATGCAAATCACAATAATCAATATCCCTTGTATTATTTTCAATAGTGTCCCTTTCCCTTGTTGCTGAGCCAATTTCCCACTGAAGCAAATCCTTTGCCAACTTTCTCCCAAACACCTGGGGCCAGATGTAGCAACCCTTTTGCGAGTCGCAAATGGCGAAAATCGCCATTTGCGACTCGCAAACATGGGTTTGCAATTCAGTAATGCATATTGCGAGTCGTTACCGACTCGCAATATGCATTAGCGACTCGCAAATAGGAAGGGGTGTTCCCTTCCTATTTGCGACTCGCAGTGGGATGCAATTCCATTTGCGACCGCGTACGCGGTCGCAAATGGAGTCGCAGTTACCATCCACTTCAAGTGGATGGTAACCCACTCGCAAATTGGAAGGGGTCCCCATGGGACCCCTTCCAGTTTGTGACTGGACCCCAAAATATTTTTTCAGGGGAGGGAGTGGTCCAAGGGACCACTCCCTGCCCTGAAAAAAACCGAAAATAAAGGTTTCGTTTTTTTTTTAAATGCAGCTCGTTTTCCCTTAGGGAAAACGGGCTACATTTCAACAAAAAAAAAACTGCTTTATTGAAAAGCAGGTCACTAACATGGAGGCCTGCTGACGACAGCAGGCCTCCATGTTAGCGAGTGCCCATACTCGCAATGGGGCCGCAATTTGCGACCCACCTCATGAATATTCATGAGGTGGGTCATTGCGACCCCATTGCGAGTCGCAGTCGGTGTCTGAGACACCGTACTGCATAGCAATTTGCGACTTGCAAATTGCGAGTCGCAGGGACTCGCAATTTGCAAGTCGCAAATTGCTATCTTCCTACATCTGGCCCATAGTTCTTTCAACTCTTTCAAATCAGCACTTTCATTAGTCAGATCAGTAAGTAAGCTTTTAATTTATTTACTATTATCAGGAATGAACGAACAGCAATGCTTCAAATTAAGCATTTTGCACACTCCGCAATCCTTTGCTAAAAGAATGTCTAACGCAAGGCGGTTTGGCAGAGTCATATCTCTTTCCGCTGCCAATTCAGTATCTATCAGGATCATGGCTCCTAAAAAAATTGTCAGCATGATCTCCACAGTAGTAGACAACTTTTGAATCTTTATTGAATTCTGAATAACTCACTGAAGGAATCATTGCTCCAAATATATCTTCCAATATACCAGAAGGAGACTCTCTCCTTTCTCTAATTTGATGCACAGTCAATTTTGGTTATCTCTTTAAGTCATCCAGTTGGAAAATCTTTGGCAAAAGTATCCCCAAATAACGTGTTCCATACCATCCTCTTGGAAGACGGTAATAAGAATTAGGATATTCTATACCAGGAATCGCTGGATCATGTCCTTTCAACATAAGTGTCCATTTACTCTGAAACAAAAACACGTCTACATACACTCGTTCCCACAAACTAAGTGTCAGTACTAGATTGAGGCCTATACACACAAAGCTTCCCTACATGTTGCACATGTAAATCTAATTTCCCTTGTGTTTTTATTGCACTATGAGCATAATCATTCATAAAACTCCTTTTCTCTAAGCCCTTTTGTAATTTTTTCTTTAATGCCTTTCTCCTGTCATATGTATGATCTAAGAAACTATTTTCTAAAGGTGTAAGCAAGCATGTCAGATTGTTTCTGTGACCGTAAGCTGTGCCAAAAGTTAATGTAGGCTCGGAGAAACCCTTACTAATACTATGTCATTATCCTTAGCTACTCTACTCAGGTACCTAGTGACGGGAACAACCGAAAACGCAACATCATGATTGGAGAAGAAATACTGAATGTACTCCTGGTTATAGAATCTTGTTAGTAACCGACTACAACTTATCCCATAAGTAAGAGGCAAACTTAGATAGATAACTCCTTCGACTAATGAAGGAATCTGCGTACACACAAAACAAGTCTTTGCATCCATCATCTCAAAATAAGCATTCAATAAGCGATAGAAGACATTAGAAGAAGGTTCCCCTTGAGCATTATCTACGTGCAGATACTTCTCATCTAACCTAAACTTCTCTATTGCTGTTAATGCAGTAGTCGTCTCTGAAGCTGAAGTATGGTTGGCTTTATCCTTGTCAAGAACAGTCATACCCACAATCAATATCACACACAATATCACACACACAATTGCCAAATCAACACTCATGTATTTACAGCACCTGTTCTTCCTGTCCTGATGGCTACTGTTAACCATGACCTGTAAAGAATCAGAAAGCAGCAAAAATACAAGACCAAAAGAATCTTCTTCACCAGTTATTTACAGCTTTCAGTCTCACTTAAAGGATCCTTTTTCTCAAAAGTCTGTAAGTTTGTCAAAAATCGGTTTAGCAGCTTGTCGAATCAGGTTATCTTGCCAAATCAGGTTATCAAAGTCTTTTTCGGTTACTTTCAATAGTCTCTTTTCTCTTTGCACTTTTCTCAATTTGTCTCAACAGTTCAGTTCACCAGCTTCCTTCAGGTGCCAAAATATTGACCTGGAATTTTTCGATCAAAACAAAAGAACAAAAACTCTCTTTGCCATTTACTTGTAGTTGTATACGCCCATTCAGGACCTGCGTACCTTTGACTTGCTAATCTCTTTCTTTTCAACTTTTGATTCTCCTTCACTTAGATCTTCTCTCCTTGTCGTATCTACTTCTTCCCTTTATTGTTGTCTCAACAACTGCTTCCTTTCTCTTTGCTTGTGACTCCGGCCACTTATCTCCTTTCGGTGGACCTTTGGACAATGCTCTTTTCAGTGCTGAACCTGAAACTTCTTCTTGCTCTGCAGAATTTTCTCTTGACAGACCTGCAACTGGTTCAGGAGGAGTCAGATCACATTGGCTTTGCTCCACCTCAACTCCTTCCCCCTCAAGGTCTGGCGTTTGCTCTGTTTGTCTCTCAATTTCATCTACTTTAGGGAAAGGCCTACTGCCTCAGTTGAGATTGGCTCACTGTCACCCTCCTGGAGGTCTTCTCCTTGGTCTGTCACAGGAGTGATTGAACAGTCCTCAATGTGCTCAGATACGGTCTCAGTTCTTCTTTCTTCTGTTTCCGGTACTGAGACTTGTCTGGTCATTGTTGGTACCCTCAACAACTCTTCTTCATCGTCCAAAGGACATGTCACTTTTTTCGTGTGGCTTGCATGTATCCAGTTCAGAACTCCCGCACACTTCACAGCTGTGGTAGTGGTCAGAACCACCTGGAACAGGCATTTCCACTGAGGCTCCAAACACATCTTCCGTACGTGTTTCCAGACCACCACCCAGTCACCCGCCCTCCAGGTGTGTCCTTGATCTTGGATCGGTGGCAGTGTGGTTGCTTCCACCTGCTGACAGAAAGAGCGAACCACAACAGCCAGATCTTTGCAGTAGTCCAAAACCATATCATCTGTAATGCTCACAAGAGGATTTGCAGGGACCGCTGGCAACCTCATTGTTCAGCCCATAAGAATCTTGTGTGGTGACAATCCTGTCTTCCTGTCGAGTGTGTTTCTTATTGTTATCAGAACTAACGGCAGTGCGTCAGGCCATTTCAGATTCATGGACGCACACATCTTTACCATTCTTGATTTCAAGATACCATTCATCTGTTCCACTAGTCCTGATGCTTCAGGGCGGTAACTACAATGCAACTTCTACTCAATGTTCAATGCTGCACACAGTAATTTCATTGTTGAAGTGACTTCCCCTATCTGATTGTAAAAAGATCGAAAACCCAAATTATGGTATCAGTTCCCTAAGCAGTAATTTTGCTCCTGTAAGGCTGCCCTTTCTTCGTGTAGGGTATGCTTCAATCCAGGGACTAAAGATGCAGACAAACACCAACACATATCTCAAACCTCCACACACAGGCATCTCAATAGAATCCATCTGCATTCTGCTGAATGGACCTCCTGCTCTTACAGTGTGGCTCAAATTAACCACTGTCCCTTTTCATGCATTGATTTGTTGACAAATGACACAACAATGACAAACTGCTTCAGCAACTTGTCTAAACCTTAGATTGAACCAAGTATGTTTGAACAGGCGAATCAAGGCATCTCTCCCAACATGTGCCTTACCATGATAATACCTGCCATTTGAGACAACAGGCTGTTTGGCAAAACCAATTGTCCCTCTTCCGAAACCCACAATTCATCTTGATGCTGTGCACATTTCATTTTACTCCATTAACGTTTTTCCTCCCTGTCAACATTATTCTGCAACATTTTCAATTCTTCCAATATTTCAATTGCTTGTAATGCAAAACTTGGACATGTTTCATCTTCTTCAGGTAACAATTCCCACTTAGCTTTGAATGATATACAGTTCAATGCGCAAAACCTTGTGACTTAAACCATATATCCATTTCCCATTGATACAAAATCTTGCGATTTCAGATGTGCACTGCATTTCGCCACGGCAATCTTTTCAGGCAGCTGGATAGCTTGCAACAACTCTTTAATTCTCTCACCATTTCTCACTGGTGAACAAGAAGAGGTCATGAAACCTCTCTGTGACTACAACTGGCCTGAGGCATGGACTATGCCAAAAACATACTGGCTATCCGTATAGGTGGTAACTTTTAGCTGAGCGGAAACATGGCATTCTCTAGTAAGGGCTACCAGTTCTGCTACCTGTGCAGAATATACTCCTCGAAGCCAAGACGCTTCCAGTATACTAGTGATTGTGCACACAGCATATCGTGCTCTCAGTACTCCTGTATTGTCTCTTAGACAAGAACCATCAACAAAGATAATTTGGGCATTTTCTTTCAATTGCGTATCTCCAATAACAGGTCTTGGTTTTGTACACAGATCCGTTATTTTAAGACAATCATGCTCAATGTCTTCCAACTTTTCAATTTCAACATTTTCATTTTGAAGCAAGGTTGCCAGGCTCAGCACTGTACATCTTTTCAATGACACATTTGGTGACCCTAGAGTACTCGTCTGATATCTGGTCAATCTTGCACCTGTCAGGTATTGGGTCTTGGTGCGTCTAAGCAACACTTCAACTGAGTGATGGACCATTACTGTTATGGGATGTCCCATCACAACTCCTTCACACTGTTCGAGGCTCTGTCCAACCGCAATGGCACGCAAACAGTCTGGTAAAGCTGCTGCAACTGGGTCCAAAGTAGCTGAAAAATATGCTACTGGGCACTTTACTCCTCCATGGACCAGTGTCAAGACAGACAAAGAACATGTATCACGCTCATGACAAAACAATGTGAAGGACTTTGTGTAGTCAGGCATACCCAAAGCCGGAGCTTTTCACAGACTCCCTATCAATTCAGAAAACGCTTTCATTCAAGCCTGTTCTAACACTAGGTGATCAGTGAGTTTTTTATGGATCAGCTTTGGTAATGGCTAAGAAATGGCAGAAAAATTGGGTATCTATTGGCGCCAGTAGCCTACTATTCCTACAAACATCCTGACATCTCTCTGTGTGGCTGGGGGACTCATTTGCAATATGGCTGTGACCCTTTCTCTGGATATTTTCCTTGACCCCATCTAAATCTTGTGACCCAAGTACTTCACCTCTTTCTGACAGTATTACAGTTTTAGTGGAGACACTTTATGACCATTCTTTCCCAAATGGTTCAGTAATGCCATTGTATTATACTTGCACTCATATCTCGTTTTGGGCATAATCAATAAGTCATCAAAGTACTCTACCAAGGTCGATTGGAAAGGCAATTCCAACGACTCTAAATTCTTTTTCAAGATCTGATTGAATAGGGAAGATGACTTTAAAAACCCTCGAGGAGCTCCACACCAACAGTAAACTAGGTCTAAAAATTTTAAACAAAAGAGAAATTGACTGTCCTCATGGAGAGGCACAGAAAAGAAGGCTTGTGACAAGTCTATGACGGTGAACCATTCAGCATTACATGGAATCTGAAACATTATCACAGCTGGACGTGGCACCACGGGGCACAATGTCATTTATTTTTCTCAAATTCTGGACAATTCATACTTTCCCACAGAGATTTTTCAATCCCATTATCGGTGAATTACATGGGCGGCTCAATACTTTTTTCAAGACCCCTTATTTCACAAATACTGCAATTATTTGGGCAACCTTTATAAGAATATGCTGTAGCATGTGGTACTCGGGAATGTGAGGAAAAATCATGTTCGGCTTCACAGGAACTTTAACTGGCAGATACTCCCTTTATCAGACCTATTTCTTTCCCTGGCAGAACCCACACCTTCTCCTTAACGGTACCCTGTAAATCAGGAGGAAGCTCCTTCACTGTGAACAGTGGAAAGAAGTTAATCAGGGGGTACACCTCATTTATCGGCTCACACTCGGTCTCTGGAGCTGGGTCATCCTCATCATCACTATTCGTCTGTATCTCAATTCCAACATTTGAGCAAGTGATCAAGCACCTAGTTTCACACAGCAAGTTTCTTCCCAATAGGGATACTGGACTTGAATCACAGACTACAAATTTGTGAAATCCTTTAAAGTTGCCAATTTTAACCTGAACTGATTCTGTAATTGAGTTAGCCAAATACTGATTCGCTACTTCTACAATCTGGACTCTCTTTCCTGAAAGGAGCAAATTGGGAACTTCTCACAGTAGAGCATGTAGCTCCTGTGTCAACCAAGAATGAAACCTTGTGACCCATTACCTTTCCATTCACATATTGGCCTTTCTGATCTACTTCTAGAGAAGAAGCAAGCACACATTCATCCTCATCTGAACTCTTGTTCACCCAATCATCATTTATTCTATTCTCACTGTGTAAAGGGAATTGGTGAACTGTGTTACTACTCTGGTTGGACCTCTGATCTGTGACCTATTGAGGAAGCATCACCTGCTGCTGTTGCATTGGGGCTTGAGGTATTTGAATTTGCTGTCTAGGTACCATTTGAGCCTGCTGTTGCATTGGCTGCAACTGTGTCATCTGTACAAATGCCATTTTCACCTGCTGCATGGGTGTAAAATTCTGCATTTGATTCACATTATTATGAAAATTTGGATTATGACCTCTCATTCTCCGTCCTCTCATGCTTTAGAAAGAATTGATGTCACTCGTTTGCTGAACGACACCTTCCAGCACCATCATCGGACACTCCCACTTCCAATGTCCGACCACTCCTCAAGCGTGACAAGGCAACACTCTCGTCATTCCCTGCACATCATTCTGAACCACTACAGTATTAAAATCAGGACTACGATTTCCATTACCCATTCCTCCGCGACCTCTACCTCTCATCTGATTTTGAAACACCACATTTCCCTACTGCTGCTGTTGTGGAAAATGTCCCTGCATCCCTGTTTGTGCCGCCTTAATCTGCATCACCATTGCCTTTTCCTTCAACTTTCTCTGCTTCAACTAGATCTCATCACTACAGTACTTTGCATACTGCAACACCTCATCAATCAGTTTTGCTTGCCAGCAAATCAAATGACTCTTAATCATCTAGCTAATTTTAGGTATCAATCCTTCCACAAATCTGAACACAGAATGAATCATGTCTTTCGGCTCAATTGTCTCTATACCACTGTAATTCTTAAACGCCTGCAGCAATCTCTCATAATACGCATGTATAAACTCTTTTGTTTCCTGAGCTGTCCTACCTATTCTCTGCCTGTCAATGTTTTTGGGCAAAATTCTCATCTTCAAAAATTCATTCACTTTATAGTAATATTTCATTCCCTCAGGAGATGGCGCACATGCAACGTGATCTCTCTGTGGTTCTTTTGTTAGCCAATCTATACTTCTCTTACACTCAATCCATAGATCAGACGGAACTACTATCTCTAGTAGAGTGTTCAAGTCTTCCCACAGGCACTTTGCAAGTTTCACAAACCTGTCTGTCTGCTGGTATCATTCTACTGGCTTCTCTCTCAAACTGGGATAATCATTGGTAAAAGACAAAATGTCACTTCTACTTTATGGGACATGAACAGAATTCCCTCCTGGAATCTCTCTCATTGGTAAGATTTTTACTGTGTCCTCGCCCTGCGGCACATTTCCGCAGAATCCCTTTTCCTTTTATCTCTTTTCTTTGCCCATCTGCCTTCTCATTTGTCTAAGGCTCCCCCTGTTTGGACACTTTGGAGCAACTCCCTAGGATGTTCCTTCATCCCTGCAGATCTCATGTGCTCAAAGTCTTTTGTGTCACAATTTAACCTGTAACTTCTTTTCAAATGCTTAGTTTTCTCTATTTTTATGCTGTACTTTTCTGCCAGATCTGCTAACTTCTGGTGCACATTACTCACTTCCCCCTGACTTTTTGGGCACAGATATCTCAACTCTGCTTCTGTGTAGGACTCTAATCTGTTCACACCCATCGTCCAGTCAATGAGCTCACCCGCTTCCATTCCTAGTCTTGTGTAATTCAAGTACTCCTCTCCTTTAGCAGCACTTTGCGGAGTATTCGGCTTGTCTAACCATTCAGTCAATTGCTGGGCAGTCAAACCTTGCAACAAGATGTTATTGGCCTTGGCATGTGGCACCTGTTGTACCACTGTATTCGTAGACTGCGGAGTCATTAATTACAGGCTCTGACTAACATTCAACCCTATGATAGTATCTGGAGGAACTCTAAATGAACTAAGGTCTAGCAATGATCTCGATCCGTCAAATATCTGTCCCAGAGGAGAGACTACTTGGATATTCTCATTAAGTCCTCCCTTCATTGAATTCTCAGGACTTCCTGTCCATCTGCACTGGGTTTTCCCCTGTGCAAACAGAGGCACAATCGGACCAATGATAACAAGTACCGATACAGCATCTGGGCTTTGTCTAACATTTAATTTCTATGGTTGCGTAGTTCCAATATTTTTGCTCATCAATGTAGACATATCTGTATGCTTCCCTGTTATTGGAGTGTACTTTGTCATTACTTGTGGCTGCACTTGAGGCAGTAAAAGTGGATATGGCTATATCTGAACCAACATCGGTTTTGGAAAAACCTGGCCTGTAGGCACTAATAGATTTGTGGCTGTTTCCACTAAAGGTACATCAGGGTAAATTCTCGGTACATTCGGCTGTGGCACCTGATTTTGTGCTACTGGAGTAATAGGTGCATTAAGGCTACTCTACATTGGGCTCTGTGTCATAGTAGGATTAACCTGCACTGTACTCGTAGTCATGTTAACCTGGGTCAGAGCTGAAGGATTTACACTGGTGCCCACACCACTCTCTTGTTCTGCATATGGTGGAGGACAATTTCTCAATAACTGCCAAATAAACTCATCATCCTCTGACTCTTCCTCAAATGTCAATGATCCTCTAGGCTCCTTTGATCCCCATTCCCTAGTCTCGGAAGGGCTTCTGTTTGTTATTCTAGAAGCTTTCCTTCCTTCTCCCTCGCTGTCTTGTGTAATTGCTGGGAATAACTCAATCCCATGCAAAGTCTTGGTTCTCCAAAATGTGTGAGCATGGTCCATCCAGCCTCCTCTAGTGTCTTTTCTGCTTTTCTCATCCTCTTTTCAAAATTCTGTTGCTGTTGCTGCCTGACTACTAACTCCCAGATCTCTAATGCCTCAAACTGTGCTGGTCTTGGAGCGGGTTTCAGGTCATGCAGAACTCTCCTCAAATGCTCTAAGATCCTCAAATTAAATGTTCAGTTTTCTTGAAATGCTAATCTCCCATCTTTCTCTGTCACTTTGTACCATTGCTTTAACCAAAGACATAGCGTAACACTGTTTTCTTCAATCACAATGTGAGCTGGTGTATCCTCTGGTGGTGCAATATCCCCTATACTCGATGTAATGTTCGCCCTTCCCCTTAAAGCACTCTTCAAAGCTTTGAAAAATTTCATTTTTGCAACCTTTATGTTATTCAAATCAAATCAGGAAGTGACTTTTACTCCCAGAATTCTCTTCACCCACCTTCTCGAACAATGCACTTCATGGACAGCTGCCAATCCGTGTGCGACCCTTCTCACTAATCAACCGATCCTAGCACAGCTCCAATGATGTCACACTCACACGTACTGCGGCCGACAAAGTGCTGGGGCTTGTCCTCCCAAACTCAGATTCACACTAAACTAATGCAATATCGAAACCCAATTTGTCCATCTACTACAAGTAGGGTAACACAATTGCTTCAGAAATTTTACGGATTTTTCACTGATGTCGTTTCGCTCTCACAGCTACTCCTTCTTTCTCAGTTTCCCTGATTTGCAAGCAAAATTCACCCCGCAAATTTTACTCTGAACTGATCAGTGGGTCTGTCTGGTGCACATAGGACTCGCCAGATCTCAGTCAAAAAATTCCTTCACTCACTTAGACTCACATTCTGACTTGTTGATCACAAATTATTTTGCTCTTTGTAGGATATTAACCCTTACCCTACTACCATCTCTGGGTGCACCTGTTATTTCTTGCTTACAATCTCTGGGACCAAATACTCTACTACCTTTCTCTGGACTGTGTGATGGGCTCTTAAGGAGACAAACCATGTCCCAGACACCTAAGATGGGATTTTAGGGAAACAAACCTGTACCAGGCATCTATGATGGGCTCTTAAGGAAACAAACCATCAATCTCTGCTACCATCTCTGCTAGCGCGCCAGTCTTTATTAAGTAAACTTACAAGGGAAACGCAATTAGGCCGATGGACCTTTTGACTTGCTTTGAGGTTTTCTCACCATATATCCCGTACCAATACAGATCAACAACATCAACAATCAATAACATCAAAAATCATCAGGAGTCAGTGATTTACACACACCATGACCTCTTGGCCATGAATAAGCACACCTTTATGTAAAAGTTAGAATGTTTATTTCCCTATATTAACAATGCTAATGTCACATAGCTTAATCTCAAAATCAAATGATAAACATACAGAAACAATACTGGCTGTCCATAGCAGTGAAATAATCGCAATCTAATCAAGGCTTGAGCTACTACACATTCTAAGGGTACAATAAAAATTAATAGCAAGAATAACTGCACAAACGATATTACATACATTTAGATTCAGCAAAGAAAAGACATCAACTGTTATTACATGTAGTGATATTCATCAGTGAGAAACCTAACTAACACCAGATTAGAATAGCATGATTGGACTTCATGCAAAACAATTTAGTCACACAAATTTTAGAAAACATCTAACTATGGCTCTATCAAAATAGCGGTTGGTACCTAGAAACAAAAGCAAATAGACATAGCAGTCAGTAAAGTCATGGTATACCTGTCCTCACAGCAATATATCAGGATTCAGCATCAAAGTTCCGAAAAAGCAAAGTATCTCTAAGCAGTAAAGTTGAGCAAGTCTCTTCTCAAGATGGTCTAGAAAATATTGGCGTTATCTCCTACCTGTGCAGTCTGGCTAAGTTAGATTTCCTAAAGCCACTTCTCACACCCTAATTGGTCAGGGGACCGCACGTTCACACTTTGTCCAATATAACGAAACCCTCAAATCTACAATTTTACTAGTACATGGTTCACACGTCGATGATTGGCTCTTCTTGTTCCGCTCCCGTAATTTGGCTCTTCATGTATCAATATTGTTGCAGCTTATACTCCAGTCAGTACGTTCATTGTCTTCTCCTGGGAAGGTCAGTCTTACACACATTACATTAAAAACTGTTTCACTAACAAGCACATCATCTTCTAGCAAGCAGTTTCTCATGAGAACTAACTTCAGCTACGAGCACATGGATATTACAGTGGAAAATCACAATTTAATTCCCTAGGCAGACATTTTATTAAGTGCCTAAGCAATGCAGCTTGAGGCTATGCAATTAGGCCAAGACCTCGCTAAGTTAAGGCCTACAAATAATGAAGCTAACACATAATGTATAACCGTTAATATGACATATTACTCCATTAATGAAACATAAGCTCAACATTGCATATTAAGAAGCCATTAATTAGTACACTTCGTGAATATTGGCAGCCCCTCAGGTGGGTGCACCTTCAAATGCGTGCATTATTTTTCCTCAAGTTAATACATTTTCTAAACAAATCTAATACCCAAAATACATGAATATTCCTTAATAATTTCATTAAAATTTTGCGTTCACATTCTTTAAAGTGGCACTTTAGTTCTTCCCTAAACTGGAACAAGTGTAGACAGGTACAGGTACAGGACAGGACACATATGGATGTGTTAGGTGTGTTGGTAGTAAAGACCCGTCAATTTTTTTGTTTCATTTAGCTTTTATTCATCTCCGAGTGACTGCATTTGTGCTGAGACTCCCTGGAGATGGTGAGCTTGGCATCCAGGTGCAAGTCGTGATGACTTTGTAGATGGCACAGCTGGTTTCGAAGATGGTTCTTGCTGGCAATGGGAGCCAATGGAGGTCTCTCACTGTAATTGTACATTTATTTATATAGGTCTTGCTACCCCTGCCGAGTTGTTGAAGTGATTTGGAGCTAGTAGCATGGTACACCAGATCCAAGGATTAGAGTTAAATAATTAGTAGGTTAGTACTATGACCTTCCTTTTTTCCTTTTTGGATTAGTTGTGATGAGTTTGTTAAAGTTTTACTCTCATGCATTTATTAGCACTTGGAGTACGGAAAGAATAATAGAGATGGATTAGAACATGAAAGCTGTGAGCTTCTTATTGGCTGTAGTGTACATGTGAGACAGCTAGTTGAGTGAAATGGATAAAAAAGAGTTGGAAGTTGGAAAAGGATGTTTGGAAGGTCATTTTAGTCACAAAAAATTGGTATGAGTCAGAGAGAGGAGGGATGGGATTAAGGTTGAATGGAATTGAATGTTCTATCTTCATTCCCTTTTTACATTTTTTAAAGTTTTGTTTATTTTCATAAACAAATAACTGAAATTAACATGTACATGTATTGAGATGTATTCACACACCTGAATATGTATTGTAATGCATGCGTAAATATACATTTATCCATATGAAACTTAGTAAAGTTATACTGCTAGGCATAAACCCCTCAATATATACACCCATTTGCTTATAGAAATAGCAATATTTACATGGTCTGATGTAACTATACAAGACCCTTCATTTATGTTTCTGTTTATAACTAGAAGCATAGTTTCAAGTACAAGGACACATACAACAACAACCTCACCTCCATACCTTGACATGACATCCCCCAACTTTTTTGCCTGCCTCCCTTCATTTTTCTGACCCTGGTTTTGCTGGTTTTAGGACTCTGCAGACTGTACCACTGCTGACCAGTGCTAAAGTGCATATGCTCTCTTCCCTAAAACATAGTAACATTGGATCCTACCCAGTTGGCATAGTTAATTTACCTGTAAGTCCATAGTAAAGTGCACTAGAGATGTCAAAGGCCTATACATTAAATGCTACTACAGCACTGATTGTGGCACCCACATAAGTGACCCCTTAAGCATGTCTCAGGCCTGTCTTTGTAAATCCTATGTTTGCAGTTTCACTGCCATTTCGACTTGGCATTTAAAACTACTTGCCAAGCCTTAAACTCCCCTTTTTCTACCTATAAGTCACTCCTAATGTAGGCCCTAGGTAGACCATAGGGCAGGGTGCTATGTAAGTTAAAGGCAGGACATACACTTATGTGTTTTACATGTTCTGGTATTGAAAAACTCACAACTTCGTTTTATACTACTGTGAGGCCTGCTCCTCTCATAGGCCAGCATTAGAACTGCTCTTATCTACTTTTAAGTGGTAGAGTCTGATCTGAAATGAGTAGCCCTGTCATGTTTAATATAGCCAGAATGGTAATAGAACATCCTGCTTAATGGTGAAGTTGGATCTAATATTACTATTTTAGAAATGCCACTTTTAGGAAGTGGGCATATCTTAGAACTTACTGCCTTTCGTGCCTTACAGTCTGACTCCAATCCAGGTCTGGGCTGTGCTGGATGACAGCTCCCCTTGTGCATACCACCCAGACAGCCATAAACACAGGACACTCAGCTGCATCTGCATTTACCTGCATACAGATGGGCTTCCATGGGCATAAAGGGTGCAGGGTCTCTCATTTAAATTTCAAATGCCAGTGGCCTGCCCTCACACAAAGTACTGATAACCCCCACAAGATGGATGAGCGATGGAGGTGAACCATGAGGGTCATGTTTTATTGGTCTGAATTCTGCAATTGATGGTAGAGGCAGACATGTGAGTGAGTGTTTTTGTGTTTTTATGTGTTTGTGGATTGGAAGGCTGGTGTCTTTGTTGCTTGGAAAGTGTGAGGTGGAGTGTGGGGTAGATATGTTATGTTATGCAGATTTATAGAGCACACAATCACCTAGAAGGGTGTTAGACCAGGCATCCTTAGGGTGATCTTACCCTAGAATTGTTTGCCTTTACCTCCTGTTTTGATGCTGCATCTTTTTGTTGACCTTAGGACTCTGAGCACTTTACCACTGCTAATCAGTCCTAAAATGCATGTACTTCTCCTCTAAAACAGGGTAACATTGGTGTATCCATAATTGGAATATTTAATTTACCTGTAAGTCCCTTATAGAGTGGTATACCATATACCCAGGGTCGTAAATTAAATGCTACTAGTGGACCTGGAGCACTAATTGTGCCACCCACTTAAGTAGCTCTGTAAACATGTCTCAGGCCTGCCACCACACAGCCTGTGATAGAGTCTCACTGCCACCCCTACTTCGTATCTAAAACCTGTTGCCAAGACCAGAACTCCCTTTTTCTTTCATATGTCATCCCTAAGGTAGGCCCTGGGTAGCCCATAGTGCAGGGTGAGTTTTAAATGTCCTGGTAGTGAAAAGCACCCAAAGTCTTTCTTCACTGTTGGAAGCCTGCCCCTCTCATGGGTCAGGACAGTAAATTCCTTAATATACTTTTAAGTGGTAATTTCTGATCTGAAAGGAGTGGCATTGTCATGTTTGGTCTGGTTGGAATGGTAATAAGAAATCCTACTTACTGGTGAAGTTGGATTCAACATTACTATTTTAGAAGTGGCACTTTTAGAAAGTGGGCATTTCTCTGCACTTAATGCCCTCTGTGCCTTAAAGCCTATTTCCAGTCCGTGTCTGGGCTGTGCTGGTGACAGCGCCTCTTGTACATTCCACCCAGACAGCCATAAACACAGGGCACTCAGCTGCATTCATCTGCATACTGATGGGTCTTCTTGGGCAGAAAGGGTGGAGGGGCTCTCACTTACACTTCAAAGGCTAGTGGCCTGATCCCACACAAAGGACTGAAAACCCCCCACAGATCTCCTTGCAGACAAGACTGGGTTGAAAGGGGAACTGGTGCACTTCACAACTACTCTTTAAAGTCTCCTTCTCTTCAAAGGCACATTTGGGTATATATACTGGTGCCTAGGACCCAGAACACTTCTGGACCTACAACTGGACTCTGTCAGAGGGACTGCTATGCTGCCCAAATGACTCATTTGTACTGCTTTTCTGGAAGAACTGCTCTCCTGCTTGTTGCCTTGCTGTCTGCTTCTCCATGACTCTGTGCAAAGGACTCTGCCTTCCTCCACCTGTGTTCTCAAAGTGCCTGGACTGAGCTTGTTTCCTATTATGAAGTCTTATGGCCATCAAAGACTTCTCCAGAGAGAAAATCCACTATGTCGAAAAATCGATGCAACTCCTACAAAATTTGATGCAGCGCCTGTCTCGCACCTGAAAAATGCCACATCACCTACCGAATTGACGCAGCATCTATTTCATCCTCCCAGAGCATTTTGGATTTTCCACACATCGTCTCTGAGTGTCAAAGTATCCCTGCACCGCAGTAAGGAGCCAAGACTGCACACCCAAAAAAATCAATGCATCACTTTGCCTGAGATCAAATAATCAAAGCATCACCTCCGCCGCACCGGAAAATTCAATGCATTGCTTTACTTTCCGATGCATCACCACTTCTGTGGCACTCTGCATCACTATTTTTGATGAATCCCAGGTACATTGTACTAAAAAGATACAACGATTGATTCCTATGGTTGCTTAAACCTCTAAAAAGTGATATCCTGACTGGTGCATATTGGATTCTTATTGCTATGGTCATATTTTATCCAGATAAACATAATCTATGTTTTCAACCTGGTGTGGAGTACTTTGTGTAGTGTTTTCACTGTGTTGCTGTATGAGTTATTGCACAAATACTTTACACATTGCCTTCCAAGTAAGCCTGCCTTCTCTGTGCCAGGCTTCCGGAGGGTGAGCACAGGATAATATAGGTTTGTGTTTTAACTTACCCTGACTAGGATTGTGGTCCCTACATGGAAAGGGTACATATATCTGCTAGCTAGTGACCCAATTTTGAACATTGGTGATCAGTTGTGAGAAAAGGGCTTATGTTTCTGCAATACCACATAGTGACTCAAGCCCTCATTTGGGGTTTGGCAGTTCAGTGACTGCCATGTTGGCGGTCGTACGACCAACAGGCCAGCAGTGAGGACCACCAAATTATGACCATGGTGGTCTTCAACCCAGAAAACAGCCAACAAACCGCCGGCACCGCCAGTTCGGTCAGACCGCCACAGACGGCTGGCGGAGGCCACATTCCCGCTGGACAGATTACAACTATTCACACCGTCATGGTTTCCACCGTGGTCGCACCTCCAGGTAAACCCTGGTGGTTCCTAAATGTATAAAGGGAGAGACGCATACACAACAGAAGAATTGGGGGTGAGTGGTACGGGTGACACACACACACGTACCCCAACCCCAGCCCCGACACGCACACACACTCACAGTCACACCCACCCCGCACATACATTGTACATACTACAGACATCACACACATACACAGCTGGCTGTGACAGAAACAGACCTCCCGAAACACAGCACCAGGAATGTCACACACCACGACACACAACACAACCATTGGTCCTCACACCACCACAACTGCAACACCACATACACACCATTGAATGTGTTGCGAGTGCTGTGGTACACACCAACAATGCTTTTCTGCCATGAAGGAATACTGTGCTGATTTGTGGGCCGTAATTGGGAGGGTGAAATGTTGCCGGGTTGGCGGTGCTGGTGGTGAAACCGCCTCTTTCCCACCCTCAATTCTTCTGGTGGTGTCGGATTAGTAGTTCATTCTTGGCGGTCTTTGATGTGTGACTCTTAATATGGCGGTCGGAATACTACCTATATGGTGGTCTATTGGCGGCCACCACCACGGTGGTCCTGCAAAAAGACCAACAAACTCCTAATGAGGGCCTCAGTGTACACACCACTCCATACTTAGACATACTGTTCCTATTTTTGCCTGACCTGTATCAATTGAGTTTTTTTGTTTTTGATTTTTTTCAATTCTCCCTAATTGCACATTAAGGATTTGTTTCTGCTAAATTATATCTTGCTCTGGATAAGCCGTACCTACCCCTGCAGTAGTTGACTTTGAGCTCATCAGGTTGGAATTGTATACTGTGCAACAGCTAAAGGATTTCTGCACTTTCAAGTATCTACAAGAGGTTATACTAAGAAGGTGAAACTACAGAAGACTTTTAGGGCCTGGGCAGTGGCCCAGGTTGCAGGGGAAGACATCACAGAGGAGGATCCAGAAGATTCTGAGGAGGACAATGACCTGATCTTGGATTCCCATGAGGAAGAGGAACCACATGTGGAAGAGGCCAACAGTTTTCCAGGAGGAAGAGTGGTTTGCAGACCTGGGAGTAGTGTCTCTTCCAGGAACCTGTCACCAGATAAGCTGGCAGACAGGAGGGAGGAGAGAAAACTCAGACTGGAGCTTCTAGATAGCAGCAGGCCAGCAAGGAGATAAAATGGGCTCAAGAGAAGAAGTTGGCCCATGAGCTCAGTTTGAGAGAACTGGACATAAGAGACCTCTAAGTAGTGTCCAGCAATGGAAATTGAGGCAGCATACCAGCAGTGCCTTCAAGTGAGTCCAGAGTCCACATCCCAAGATGTGACACCCAGTTTGAGTGTGGGGGATGACATAGATAAGTGGTTGGCAGCCTATGAAGTGGCTTTAACAGCACACAGGTCCCAGAGGATTTCTGGGAGGGGGTGGGGAAATTTGTATAGGTACATACCCCAAGTAGGGATGGACACCCTTCTTACTTTGGATGTGGGGGACCAGACCAATTACCCTGCCATGAAAGCCTACTTAGTCAAGAACTATGGTCGGACACCTGAGAGAAATAGGTAAAAGTCCAGGGCCAGTTGCAAACCCATATGCTGGCAAGCCACTGAAGGGCTGGGTGAAGGGCAGCATTTTTAATTATTTTGACGGGCTGTAAGACTTGTTTTTGAAGGGGAACATGCTTGATAATTGTTTTATAAAGCTGCGCCACCCCTTGGTGGATATTAAGCTGACTGATCCCAGGAAGCTTGCTGAGGAGGCAACACCAGGGTTTCCACCAGAGTAAAAGAGGAGGGAGATAAAAATATGGAGTTATCCAAAGGCCCCCAAAAGAACTCACAAGGGAAAGGGTCTGGTTAACATTCCAAATCTGGCCATCAGAAACCAAACTACCCTGACAAACGTCAGCAGCCCAAAATTCCGAAGTGCTATGAGTACAGCGAGTATGAACACTACAAGGAAGGCCTAAAGTGTCCTAAGAGCACACCCTCCCACAGGAGGTAAGAACCCAGGGGTGGCTACCATAGTGCTGGGGAAAGAGTTTGTCCCAGGTAAGGGGGGAGTTTAGTGGGGTTACCCAAGTGTCCCTTGATGACTAGGAGATGGTTCCTAAGATCCATGTTCCATCAAATACTACCAAGTATATCTGACAATAGAAAGGGTCATTATCCAGTGACCCTGGCTCCATTTGAGTAGGGTGGGGTTTCAGGTCATCGGAGAGTTGCTGTAAGCCCTGCCATGCCTGTGGACTGCTTGCTACGTAATGGCCTAGATTCCTCTGCCTGGAAGGGGGTAGAAATCAAGGCCCATGTGGAGATGTTGGGATTACCTGACTGGACCTGTGCTACCACAAGATGTGTGGCTGGCTGGGAGGCGAGTCAAGAAGGGCTGAAGCTTGGGAGTGATAGGACCCCCAGTAGTCCCTGATCCCATTCTCTGGTTCAGGTACCAAAAGCTGCCCCAATGGGCACCACACCTGAACTAAGGTTCTGTGTGGACAACAGAGGGCTAAACTATATGTTAGAAATTGGGTCTCTGGTTGGCAGAGGTGTGCACCCTGGCCAAGTAGAGACCACAGTCCTAGTCAGGGTAAGTCACAACACAACCTAATTATCCTGTGCTCACCCTCGGGTAGCTTAGCACAGAGCAGACTTAACTTAGAAGGCAATGTGCAATAACTTATACAGTAACATAGTGAAAACACCACAAACATACTCCACACCAGTTTATAAAAATAGATTATATTTATCTAAATAAACAAGACCAAAACAATAAGAATCCAATATACACAAGTCAAAATATCACTTTTTTAGATGTTTAGGTAAGTCTTAGTCCATAGGAATCAATGGTTGTATCTTTTTAGCACAAAGTACCTGGGATCTGTCAAAAATGGTGATGCAGAGGGCTGTAGAGGAGGTGATGCATTGGAAAATACAGTGACACATTGATTTTTCTGGTGTGGGCGAGATGATGTGTCAAATTTTTGGAACTCCAGTGATGCCACTTCCTGTGCAGAAGGATGATGGGAAAACCAGTGCTGACTCTTCCTTTGCAAATCAGTGATGGAATGGACTCCTTATGCATAGCTTCTTCTTTGAGATTGATTGAGTTAATGATATTGGTATTCGGAACAGAGCGAATAGCTGTAGGTCTTTAGGGATGGTTAGGTGATTTTAAATTTGTAAGATAGTTTTCAGACACATTTTGTGTCTGTGTTTGGTCTTGTTTTGGTGGGGTAGCATTATCTGATATTTTGGCATTGTTTTGAGATGTAGGTTTAGAATGTGAAAGACTGGCGTACTGTCGGGGTTGAATGAGGGTTTGGGAATGAATGGGAGAGGAGAGTCTCTGTAGAGCATTTCTGGCCCTCTGCCCTTCCTGGCCCAATCATGCCCAAACAGGAAATTGCCCATATCCTCTCCACCTTTAACCTTGAATCCTGGGCTGAGATTTCTTGGGGTAGGGCTTGTAAAGCCTAGTAATGAGGTCATATGACCCTCTCTTATGTACTTAGGTTCCCCTGCTGGCCCAGTCGAGTGGCTGCTCAGCACCACCAAATGAATGCACCTGGAGGAGGGGTGTGTTCAGCTTCTAATCCACAAGCTGTGTTTGGGAGAGCAAGTAGGAAAAGAAAAATAGAGGGAAGTAGAAGGAGGCAGGAAAAACTGGGTCTAGCAGCAGTAACGTTTGACCAATGGCAAGCAAATTGCTGGTACATAACACAAAAAATGCATTTTAATTGTAGTCCAAAGTGAAAATAGCTATTTTCCTGATAATCAGATTAAAGTAGTCAGCAGATGACTGAGAATGGACAAGCAAGGGTTAGAGAGAGTTATGGTGAGGAATAGAGGAAATCAGAGACTTCAACGAGAGGAAGCAGAAGAAAGATAAGGAGCAGCACTATAAAATGGAAGAACTGGGGGGCAGTGTGGGATGAGAGAAGAAAACAGAGTGCAGATTGGAGGATAAATAGAGGGAGAATAGAGGATGTAAAGAAAGAAAGCAGAGCAAAGAAAGTAGGGCAGAGCTAGAAAATGGAGAGTTGCTAAGTGGGGTAGTGCAGGATAAGAGAGGATTCTACTACAGTACATTTCCTCTTTGTCATAGAGATTCATGAGAAATGCCCCCAGAAAGGCTTCTGAGTAGTCTTACCTACATTCTTTAGGTTTTTCAGTGGGATGTGGTTGAACTGTACTAATGGTATCAGGCTACACTTTGCTCACAAATTCCTATATAGAGTATGGAGTTTTCAATTCACACATGGGGCAACAAGTACTCCAAAGGCACTGGCAAAGGCCTTTTTGACCTATTGTATTTGTTCTTGCTGTTCACTGATGCTGTTCAGCATTGCACTAAAAAGGCAAGCAATCTGGTTACTCTTGTAATGCTGATGTTGAACAGCATCAGGAAAAAAACATTTTTGATGATGCATTCACACACGTCCATCCTTATGCATGCACATATGTACATCGAGATGCCATAGTAGCACCCACATCATGACTTATGCGTGTACATATGTGTCACTACACATACATGTGCAAGCAGGATGATGCAGCAGCCATTTTGTTTTTTGATTATCTTACCATTAAAACAAGGCAGATACCTTTATGGAGCGGTAAATTATTATTTTTTTAAAGTTCACCAAAGTGATAATTGTAAGCAAATTCTAGTTGTCAGGCCCACAAAAAAAAATGAAAGAAAACATTGTTTTAAAAGATCATGATGGGTAGGAGGGAAACAATGGTGTGAGGAGAGAAGGGTGGAATAATGTAATTGAGCAATGGAAGCAGCCTGGAGGCTTGGGGAGAAAGCAATAGAGGTACAGTCTTTGGACTGGTTCTGCAGGTTTCTTGACTCTGACGTGCACTTCGCCTTGCTGACCAAGCACCAGTGTATGTGTTCAGATCCTCAAAGTGTATGTGCAATTGGATAATCTCTGATTCTGCATATTTAAGTTGCCTTACCCTAGTATATGGTACTGAATATACCCACAGCTGGCCTGTTGGGTGTCACTAGTGGGCTACAGCACTTATTGTACCACCACTATAGTTCCAAGGTGAAAATATGGCTCTTGTTTTGCCACTGCAGCCTAGTCACACAGCTTTTCTAGTGCTAACCCATCATGGCAAAATAACTCTTTTTCCCAGGTCTCTTGAGAGTGCAGCGCTCAGAAGCCTGGCTACCACTGGATGCCGAGGTGCAGAATGGAAGACCTAGTCATGGCCCTTAAAGTTGCACCCAAGTCTGCTGGACTGGGGAGAGTCTTTAGAGGGCAGTTTGGTCACCCAACACAGACGTTACTGCAAGTTAAAGTGAACCACAGTTTTTCTGTTGCCCAGTAGATCAGTAGCAACTGGTTTTGTTGTGGACCTCAACCGGACTTCATGGGGCATCTACCCCTGATGCCAAAGTTGCCCCACTTGCTCTTGGACCAAAAGGTGACCTCAGGAAAGCCCCTCATACTGACTCAGCATCTTCAGCATTCTGCATCCTTAGCATGAGGACCACTCAACTGATTTCTATTGTGGTCCACCCAGAGGACCTGGACTGGAAACTGCTTAAACTACCAAGGAACTGTTCAACTGGACCTGACTGGTTCAGTGACTAGCTCCCTGTTGGAGTTGGTCACCACACAAGTGCCCATATAGCTATTTAAAGTCACTTGTCTGTTAACTCTAAACTGCGAGTCACAGCAGATTACAGTAATGTATTGAATTAAGTAAAAAAGCTGTGATTTATTGCTCCTTTGCAAATTCATACATATCTGGAACCCTCACTGGACTTTTTGTCACTGAGGTGTCTTTTTAAAGATAAAAATACAACCTATTTTTATTAATTGTGTCAGATTTGTGTTGGCTTCTTATTCAATGTTTTGGTTCTTTTAAATGCTTTACCCTTGTTCCTTCAACAAAGCCTGACTGCTCAGACCCATGCTACCGAAGACTGAGCTGGGGTTTTACAAACAAACCTGACTAGACTTCATACTGGGCCTTTATTATGTGGTGAGATCACAGAACCACACCATATATTTAACCACTTTCCTCACATTAGTGGCAGCTGTGTGATCCAGACCCTGTGTTTTGCAGTACTATGCAATTAATAAGTTAGAAGACTTAAACATATCCAAAACCAACACCTAGCTAGAAGTATTGACCAATCAGATTTGCCTAATTTGGCAATGTTCTGAAGTTTTAAAGGCATAATTTTCAAGAATTAACAATCTTTTTAAACGTTTTGAAAAGTTTGGAAAAAGTTTGTTTTAAAATTTTAAAAAGTTTCTATAAGTTGGTAAAACATTCAGAAAACGGAGTTTGACTATCCCCACTCAAGATCAATGAATCGAGAGTTATGTGGAAGGAAAGGAATTGCAACTTAGGTTAAGGAGCCAAGAAAGTTGACCTTTGAGGAGAGGAGGTTTAAGCTTGGCCTGCAATGCAGCAGGAACAGTGGCAGTGAGAAGGTGGCTGAGGTAACTGCAAGCAGTGCTCATGATTCATGGTTCACTAACGGTATTGACCCTACGTTTGTAGAAGAGGATGACATCAACAATAGGCTAGCAACCTATGATAAGATGCGTATGATGAGGAAAGTGGATGCCGAGCACAGGGGGTCCTTGATGTAAGAACCAGCACCAGTGGTGGGAGAAGATATGATTCTGAACCTAGAGGTTGAGGTGTCAGATTCTAACTGTTAGAAATGGGGTCTTTGGTTGACAGTCAGGTTACCCCCTGTTCAAGCACGGACCCTCACTCTAGTCAGGGTAAAAGAGAATCACCCTCAGCTAACCCCTGCTTACCCCCTTGGTAGCTTGACAGAGCAGTAGGCTTAACTTCAGAGTGCTAGGTGTAAAGTATTTGTACCAACACACACAGTAACTTAATGAAAATACTACAAAATGACACAACACCGGTTTAGAAAAATAGGAAATATTTATCTAAACAAAACAAGACCAAAACGACAAAAATCCACCATACACAAGTCAAGTTATCAATTAAAAATCAAAAAGAGTCTTTAAGTAGTTTTAAAAACACACTAGCGCTGCTAGAGTGAAAATGTACCTGGTGTGCGTCAAAAATAACCCTGCACGGGCGGGTGTGCGTCAAAAATAACTCCGTGCGGCGGTACTTGAGTCAACAATCCAGACGCACGATGATCAAAAATCCCGCAGCGCATGTTGTGATCTCCCAGCCTCCGTCAGCGATGCTGCGCGTCGTTTCTCCTGCTCCTTGCGTCGATTTTTCGGTCACGTTTCCTGCGAGCGTCGTTTCTCAGCTGCGGAGCCAGCGGCGCATCGTTTTTTCAGCCGCCGATCGGATTTGCATCAATCTTTTCCTCGCACATCGCTCTGTGCGTTGATTTTCTTGTCTTTAGGCTGCAGGATCTCCTTTCAGGGTCCCAGGAACTGGATGGGCACCACAGGGCAGAGTAGGAGTCTTTCCAGAGACTCCAGGTGCTGGCAGGGAGAAGTCTTTGCTGTCCCTGAGACTTCAAACAACAGGAGGCAAGCTGGAAGGCACACAAAGTCCAGTCTTTGCCCTCTTACTCTGGCAGAAGCAGCAACTGCAGGATAGCTCCACAAAGCACAGTCACAGGCAGGGCAGCTCTTCTTCCTCAGCTATTCAGCTCTTCTCCAGGCAGAGGTTCCTCTTGGTTCCAGAAGTGTTTCCAAAGTCTGTGGTTTTGGGTGCCCTTCTTATACCCAATTTCTCCTTTGAAGTAGGCCTACTTCAAAGTAAAGTCTCTTTGGAATGTGAAATCCCCAGGGCCCCAGACACTCACCAGGGGGTTGGAGACTGCATTGTGTGAGGGCAGGCACAGCCCTTTCAGGTGTAAATGAACACTCCTCCCCTCACACCTAGCACAGATGGCTCCTCAGGATATGCTGGCTACACTCCAGCTCCCTTTGTGTCACTGTCTAGTGTGCGGTGCAACCAGCCCAACTGTCAAACTGACCAAGACAGGGAATCCACAAACAGGCAGAGTCACAGAAATGGTATAAGCAAGAAAATGCTTACTTTCTAAAAGTGGCATTTTCAAACACACAATCTTAAAATCCCCTTTACTAAAAGATGTATTTTTAAATTGTGAGCTCAGAGACCCCAAACTCCACATGTCCATCTGCTTCCAAAGGGAATCTACACTTTAATCAGATTTAAAGGTAGCCCCCATGTTAACCTATGAGAGGGACAGGTCTTGCAACAATGAAAAACAAATTTAGCAATATTTCACTGTCAGGACATATAAAACACATTACTATATGCACCCTGCCCAAGGGGCTACCTAGGGCCTACCATAGGGGTGTCTTACATGTAAGAAAAGGGAAGGTCTAGGCCTGGCAAGTGGGTGCATTTGCCAAGTCGAATTTACAGTTAAAACTGCATCCACAGACACTGCAGTGGCAGGTCTGAGACATGATTACAGAGCTACTTATGTGGGTGGCACATACAGTGCTGCAGGCCCACTAGTAGCATTTGATTTACAGGCCCTGGCACCTCTAGTGCACTTTACTAGGAACTTACTAGTAAATCAAATATGCCAATCATGGATAAACCAATCACATACAATTTTACACAGAGAGCATATGCACTTTAGCACTGGTTAGCAGTGGTAAAGTGCTCAGAGTTCAAAAGCCAACAACAACAGGTCAGAAAAAATAGGAGGCAGGAGGCAAAAAGACTGGGGATGACCCGGCATAAGCAAAAATGCCAACACTAACCTATTCATGAAAGCAGCACTAATCAAGTTGTTTGGATTGACTTTGTAAAAGTACAGAAAAATGTTCAGAAACACACACAAGGGGGCACAACAGACATGGGTGAACTTGGTGGATGCATCAATAAAGGCACTAAATGACTGGATAAAGGCTGACAATGTAGACACTTGGAGGTTTCTAAAATTTGGTAGTGGAAGAACACAAGAGACGTAACACCATTATCTGGTTGATTCAAAACTATCCAGCACAAGAAAACCAGGTAAGATAGAAGATGGGTGGGTACAAACTAGGGTACCAAAGAAGTCCCATGGAGGTAATCCAAAGAAAGGGGGCCAGGCCCCTCTTTGAGGGAAAGATGTGAGCAGCAAAAATAAAAAGGAAGAGTTCTCAAAAGGGCCCTAAGAGAATATCCGAGGGGAACACCTAAGACTTATCCCGGTCCATAGGGAGAAGGTGCCAGTTAAAGAATGAGGACCCTTTGAAGGCTGCGGTGTGTTTTGATTGCCTGCAGCCAAGACACAAAAGAGGAGATTCTGTGTGCATCAAGAAGTCCCCTCACTGGCGGGCATCCCAAGGACATCACCACTGTAGTGATGGGGTGGTCACCTGACCTTCAAGCATGAATAAGTACAGGCAGTGGTCATAGATCAATGGGGATATGGTCAAGGAACTGAGGAATACTGGTGTCAGCACAACTGCAGTGATGTCTAAGCTTCATCCCATGGCAGTGGTGAACTTTGAGTGGGGAGAGTTTACTGGACTGAAGAAGGTAGCTGTGTACTCTGACATCCCAGTGGAGTATCTGCTAGGGAATGACTTTGAAACTTCTACATAGGCAGATTAGTACTGGACCTATCTGAAGTGGTGTATGTAGCACCTAGTGGGTATTTAATAGAACCTGGAGCCATGAAAAATTGCCCAGGGCCCTCAGAGGAAGAGCAGGATGTCTGGTCAGCCAGATTCAAAGGTCCTCAGACCCAGAAGGAACATAGGGGGTCATTACAACCCTGGCGGTCAAAGACCACCAGGGTTGTTTTGGCGGATTTCACCACCAGCAGGCTGGTGGTGTAATTCCTGGTATTACGACTGCTGCGGAAGCTCCGCGGTCGCACCGCCGGGACCGGCGGTTTCCCGCCACTTTAGTCCCGGCGGGAGTAATCCTCCCGGGCAGCGCTGCTTAGGGGATCACGAGTCCCCCTCCCGTCAGCCTTTTCATGGCTGTTTGTACCGCCATGAAAAGGCTGGCGGAAAGGGGAGTCGTGGGGCCCCTAGGGGCCCCTGCACTGCCCATGCCACTGGCATGGGCAGTGCAGGGGTACCCCTGTAATGTCCCCGTGCACTATGCAGACAATGAAAAGCGCGGCACCCGTCGCCCGGCCGCAACACCACCAGCTCCATTTGGAGCCGGCTCCTGTGTTGCGGCCGAGATGCCCCGCTGGGCCGGCGGGCGGAAACCAGGCTTCTGCCGCCGGCCCGGCAGGGATCTCCTGATGGCCACGGCGGGAGTGCAGCCTCATTGGCGGCGGCCGCCAAGGTTGTAATGACTCCCATAATCCTTAAGGAAGGGACCTTTTATCTGCAGAGGAGGACATCCCTCTAAGAGACATTCCTTAGTTGACAGAACCTTAGGTGGCAGGTCGTTCCTCCAAGTAGGACTTGTGCCAAGGAGAGGACTTGCCCCACTTTTGAGGGCCTTATGCAGTTAGCTGAAAGGCAAGAGAAGGAGGATGACAGTGGTACCTTCAGGAGATAATGGGATGTTGAAATTCTATGTAGTAAGGTATGGGGCAACCAGGAGAGTGACGGCCCTACAACAGTAAAGAGCATTTCTCCACAATGTCTTAGGACTCTCATTACGCGGATGAGACTGCTGGTTTCCGGTGGCAGCACCACCTCATGTAGGGGACTGCGCTGATTCCACACCAGCTGGTAGCTGTCAGCCTACCCCTACCTAGCAGTACCTTACCCAAACCAAAATATTAAGGTGATTTATGGCAGCCTGATGGATGACACCCAGGCCCAGCACTGGAAAGGTTTAGCATCGGGCATCCATTTATTTTTTAGCCTATAATGTTGCTTGAATGTGCATTTACCTAAAACAAAAGACGAGAGACATCTGGCAAAACAGGAACAGTTTGTAAATGGAAATAGTTTTTATGGAGTCATAAATAAGGGACCTTAGAACAAATGCAGGTGTACTTCGACCTTTTGTGGACAAAATGTGGGCCAGCGATTACATGTCCAGAATTCCAGCCTGAGGGGCGCATGGTTGCTGTGTGTGCTGTGTTCTGATGGACTAAACATTCCTAACTACGTGTGGCATCTAATTCTATAGTATTTTTGTGAATGAATGCACCCCTCTGGCCATGTGTGTTTTATTGGGGCCAGTCTCCTGGGACCATTGTGGTGATGCTGCACTATTTGTGGGGTTTGATCTAAGTTTCCTGTTTGTGCTTTTTCCTGCCGGCTACATGTCACCCCACATGTCACCTGCCAGTCAGCAACATCAGGCTTGGGTTTCAAAGCCTGCCTGACCACGTATCTAGTTGTTGGGGTTGACGGAGAGTTAACGACAGGGGAATCTGATAATAGAGAATCAACTTTGTTCCTTTATGTGAATGTATAATTTTGTGATTTGACATTGACTATTCCAAAAATAGCAAAAACCCTATACCCTAATATTAGTACACAGGGTTTAGTGCCAAAAATGAATGCCTCTGAAAAGCAAGCCTTAAATGGAGAAATGTTTTCATTTCTTCATATGTTTCCAACTTTGCATGTGTGCTGCACTGTACAGCACACATACAAAGTAGAGCAAGCTTTTTCACTTGTTAGTATTTTGTACAAGAAGAAAGGATAACTTGTTGTACAAAACTCTGCTGGACCCAGGCACACACCATACCACTATGAGGCTAGGGTGTTTGCGTGGCGCACAGCAGTGGAAATCAACATCAGCTCTAGGGAGAGGGAAAGGGAGCGCCATATTTATGTGAATATGGTGTTCTCCTGCTCTCTCCTTGTCACGCAGCGCAGTGCAGCATTTTTAGTTGCTGCGCTGCATTGCCATACACCTCTCAGATTCTGGGCCTCAGACTCTTCAGGAAGGTCGTGGTGGAACAGATCTTACCCCTTTCTCTCAGATACACAAGTCTCATACATACAAAGACAAACAGAAGCAGGGTTTTGTTCAATACATTTATTGAAGCAACTGTGTTCTATGTAAAAAGGCATGAATTGTGATTATTAGAAAGGTGAAACATAACACATTCATTATTGTGGCTAGGAACGTGAAACAGATAAAAAGCCCCAACATCCTGTCACACTAGTGAATCTAAAATCCCTACCTGCACTACTAAATCTGCATAAGAGAATTAGCAGTGTTAGCCCTAATCTGCTCATACTAAACATGGTATGCCCCAACCCCATACCTCAATAATAATCAGGGTTTGCTGCCTGTGATCTGCAGGCAGTCCTCCCAAGTGGCTGGGGCAACAAGGCCAAGTTCAGCAGAGCTGTGGCGACATGGTACAGTGTATGATGGATGGCTGGGGTCTCCCCTCAAACTTAGTTTGTGGCAGCATTGTGGCAGTTGTTTTATAAAAAAAACATGATGTTGTACTGAAAACTGTCCTGACATGATAATGCATCTTTTCTGTATAAGGTAGGCATCATACTCTTGGACAGGCATACTCAGTAAGTTATTGTGTACCGCCTTTGGTAGAGCACAAGATGAAATGTCGTACAACAGAAATGATAACAAATTCTGCATGGAAGGGCAGCTGATAAAAATAATAAAACATATCCACTAAAATAATACCATGCTAAAAAAAGAAGAGGAAGAAATTATATGAACCAGATAAAAGGGCACAGGACGCAGGCCCATGTGCTGTGTCCAAGCAAAGCACTAAAATAACCCCGCAACACCCTCCCCATTATTGGTGCAGGAGTGCACAGGTTATTTCTAAAACCTCTATGCTAAAATCTCTCTTCCTAGACTACTATTTAAAAGAAGGCTAAAATGTATATAAAAAAGATGAAAATGTCCATGTTGACAAGCAGGATAGACCGAAGTCGACATTATAATGTTCAGCTCAAATATATAATGAACCTAAGTTGACTAGGTTTATGATGTAAAAATCACAAATAGTTTTGAATGATGTCAATTGCAGATGACATTGTTGTGTAGCCATTTTAGTTATAGCTCTATGCACGTTATTTGAACACACTATGCCACTGTGCACTCTAACCTAGATATATTTTATTCAGCTTTGCTTTATTACTATTACAATAACCATTTTTACGGTCTTGTTTATTTTCATCTATCTAACTGTTTTCACCTAGGCCAGCACTCTGTTCTCAAACAAGACATTCTTGATCACTCTGTGCTTCATTCAAGGCTGCAGTTTTGTACATTGCCGGTGAACATGGTAGAAGTTTAGTCTCCAACGTTCATAGAAAATACACATCCTTACGTAGGGACATTTTCTCAGAACATAAGCTGTGTTATTATATGAACACTTCCTTGTCCCTTACATGTTAGAGGGAGATTCCATCCACGGAACCACAACTGTATGCTGATTACTGAATGCTTCACTACAGATGCTAACGCAGACCACAGGCCATTGCTCGGGTATGGGTGTTGATGTCTTCCCAGGGGAACCTGAAAGGCAGAATTAGAGCTTAACTTGCTGTGCTCAAATTACAACCTAGATAGGAAATAGTCCCTTGATTTTAGTGACAACATGCTAGCGTTGGTTTTATGCTTCACTCTTCTCGTCACAATTCTAATACTGTCATGTTGTGTCGTCCTGGTTATTGCAGCTCACGCTTTGTTATCTAAAATGCAGCCGTTTTATTAAACTCATTATTGAAATATATACTGCCTCTGTTTGTCATTTATATATGAGACTGAATTGTAAATGAGAGAACCGGATGCGACCTGAGTGACCACGACTTCCCTGAGAAGCCTAGTATGTCATGCACTCGGCTGCCCAATCATCACTATCCTTTGGTAGGGATGAGGCACTGCTAGTTGGCCGGAGCAAAACCCGGATTGTAGTGACAGGTCTCACCCGCAGTGGGTTAGACTCAGTCCCCCACACCACAGGCAATTCTGCTGCTTAAAATCCAGTAGTCTCATTAGAATAATGAGTGCCTACGCGACATGGCGCCGCCAACGTTTGGTCAGGCTCTAATTTTCGGGTCCTCCGGAGTATCTCTGTCTTATTATATATAATGACTCCTCATTACAGTATGCAGAGACGTCCGTGGTACTGAGGATTTCCACCCCAGCTGCGTAGGTTATCCTACCTGCATCTAGAGGTTGTTCAAGCTTGAACATTAAAAGGAAAGCCCTATTTGGTGTGCCTTCTCTGAACTTATGGTGTCACTACAATGGCGAATCCACAGAAGGTACAAATAGCAGTTAATATGAGGCACCCTATAACTGCACATCTATTAGCAAATGGCCTAACGGCCCAGGGGAGTCCAGTCACATTTGTGGTGGATGCCCATGCAGCTTATAGAACAGAACTTATTTATTCTTGGGGCACATTTCCAGCAGTTGATGGGAACACGAATACATTTCACCAATATACACCTGCAAATGTGCCTGGACAATACAGAGCATACGCATATTAAGAAATACCTTTATCTTATCAAGAACATAATATTTGGCTTGATGGCGCCCTACCCCACACAATATTACCAGTATGGTTAGGTCCTCTAAGTAATGATGGTCCTACCTGGCCTTAATTGGCCACTTATACACCACATCCTGCGGTTGCAAATTTAGCAGTAGCTGAGGTTCGTTGTTTATATATACTGAACTAACAGTGATATATAGACGATTAGTACAATTTGTAATGCAAACATTAAATACAAACCCAGCACGTGCTGCTCCAGCACATCCACATGCAGCAACGCCAGGTATAAATCCTGCAACTGTACATTCGATTATGGATAAAGTACTCGCCAAATGAGAGGAATCTCTGTTTTGGTTAGCACAAAATATTCATGCGCTGGAGGCAGTATTTCCCCATACGGGACCTCAGGATAAACATAGAATATTAACAATGTGCCTGCCCTTTGGGATGGTCCCTACAGTAGGTAACTGTAATACCTGGGGCACGGTGTTTACCACCCTCTATACAACCGCACATGGTACACTGACACTTTCCAATTTACCAGAGGTGTTTTAACAAATTCAGGATGAATACGTGGCTGCCCCGGCCCTAGATTTAGGGATGCAATTGATGGTCAATTTTGCCACAGTATCCTCAATCATTTTAAGTAATCTTAAAGGGGAAGCAGTGGCGATTGCAGTGCGCATGCGGCTCCGTGACGTTCCTCAACAGGATCAGGAACGAGAGCTGCCTAAAATAATCGCATAGACCTATTCTAGTATCAGACGAGATAGCCTAGGGGCCAGACCATCTAAACCACAATTTCAGGGTAAATCGAGTAAAGAGTCCCCTAAGCAAGCACCTGAGGGTAATAAGAAACACTGGGATAAAAAGCAACAAACTCCTAAAAAAGAGAGGGGAGAATCTCCGCGTACGGAGACCCCGCAGAATAGATTTAATCTCAGAAACAGAGATGCTATAAAAACGCCTGATAGATATCAATATACTGATACACGCTAATCTCGTTCCTTTCAGGACTCATCGGAAAAACGAAATGCAAGAGGTAGGCGATCAGAGCGAAGGACATAGTACGTGAAACCGAGACAGGAATCACACCGCTCTTCACAGGGTTCTGTTAAAAAGGAAGAGAAACGCACCCAACAAAATCCACAATTCAAAAAGAAAAAAGTGGCAGCAGTCACAGTCCGACATGCCACTCAGGAAGAGGGTCCTCTTGAAGAACAAGAAATGGGCTCTAGCACTGCTAGACAGCGCGGCAGAGGTCACAATAGTTCGCCGAAATCTTCTAGAGCATCAGGAGGTGAAAGCAACTGATGACTTTATACAAGTAGTAGTGTAGTAAACATATATGATGTTTTCTTGGCCGAACAAGATTGGCCACCTGAATTTCTCCGTACCTGCCCATTTGGAGAAGAAGTCATTAAGCCTTCCTTCTCGCCTCTTGTTTCAGAGGAACTTGCCGAATCCTATTCCATTGAATGGGCTTTGGCACAAGCACCTGCATTTTACCGAAATCATGTAGGATGGGATAAAGAATCCCCCTACCATGTAATTCCAATTAAAAGTGAACCTCAACCGCAACCGCAGTATTCTATAAAACATGAAGCAAAAGCACCGGTGAGAGAAATACTCATGCAATTAGAGTACCAGAGTGTAATTGAACCCTGTGTCTCGCCAATGAATAATCCATTATTCCCAGTAGCTAAGCCAGACCATTCATATAGAATAGTCTTAAACAACAGACATTTAAACAGTCATAAACGCACCTATGCTATTCAAAACTCGCATAGCACAGCGCTAATGAACAATATAGTTCGTAAAAAATACAAAACAACACTGGACATTTCCAATGTTTTTTTCTCCCAGAATATAGCACCTGAGTGTAGAGACTTAACAAGGTTCAGTGCACTAGGCTCCCAGAAAAAGTTCTGTTGTTTACCTCAGGGGTATAAGAACAGCCCAGGACTGTTCACAGCTCGTGTTACTGCAATTTTGCACGAGATAGACCCTGAAGCATTGTTCTATGTAGATGATATTTATCTTACGGATGATGAATTGCTACAACATTTAAGACGGGTAGCCCGAATTGTTGTCAAATTTGCTGAATTTAGTTACAAATTCAACTTAAAAAAAACCAAACATTGCCTTCCTCAGCATCCTGTTCCTGGGATATGAGCTGTCAAGTGAAGGAAAGAGCCTAGCACCACAATTCTTAGAAAAATGTGCACCGTTACAACCAACAAATATGATTAAAAAACTCCAATCTCTATTGGGTTTCCCACATTTTGACAGAACTTACATTCCAGATTATGCTACACGCATAAAACCTTTATATGATCTAATGCATCCCGATTTTTCAAGTAAACTCTGGACAATTGAACATACACGCATTCTTGGAGAGTTGCAAACAGACATGTTTGCAGCACAACACCTATGCACGAAGGACAACAAAACACATTTGGTCATCAGAATAATAGCTGGGGCCATCGGTTTCACCTATGTGACATTCAATGAAGGTGAGACAGTCCCGATTGCATACAAATCATACTTATATTCAGCGGCAGAACAATGTTTTGCTCCCAATGAGAAAATTCTCACTGCTGTGCAAATGGCTGTCATTAAATAAAGACCTCTTGCCCAACGCATTATTGTTGTTTCTCCGATCCCAGCCCTAGAGGCTGTTACAAAAGCTAGCGTTCCAAACGCAAAAGCATTACATCCACGTTGGATACAATGGGCTACGTCTCTGACAGCCACTGATGTAGACTACATTTTTGACCCAAAGTTACAAACTTTACAAATAATTTTTACAATAAGAAATAGAATACTCAGTTCCAGCAAATACATTGCCCATTGAACAATATCACAGAGTCATGTAAACCGATGGCTCGGCACAACCTGCAATTGGTACTAAACACCAATATTCTGCTGCTTGCGCAGTCGTAAGTGGTTACATGGAGGGCGATACATTTTGTCCTCTACATACCTTGACGCAAACCCTAGGTGTACAGCACAGTTGGCAGAACTAAAAGCTCTGCTGATGGCACTGGAACACACGGATCCTGCACAGCCTACGCTGATTGTTTGTGATTCATATTATTGTGTCCAGTCCTTTACTGAATACCTGCATTATTGGCGCCAGAATGGGATCAGAGATTCCAAAGGCAACACCATCAAATAGAGACTTCTGTGGGGGAAAGTAGCAGATCTGAAAGAGACGCTACCAAATGTCCACGTTGTACATACACTTGGACACCACTGCATTGGGATACACGTTGCTGGAAATACATTGGCTGATGAAGTCGCAAAGTCAGCAGTGGAAGTCGCCGCTGTAGCTGCAGTAACTCGTTTGAGTTCAAAACCGGACGCAGACATTTGGGCTGCCATGACAGCTATGGCTGATGGTGCGACCTATCCTAAAAGATTTCCTAACAAATATTCCTACCGAATGGGAGATTGCCTGAATGCTGAAGTTAGAATACCAGGTGTACGCATAATGGACATTCCCAACAAAGACATAAGACCAGGGTTGATTAAAGCAGCGCATGAAGGGGTGGAATCTGCCCATGCTCGTGTGACGGCTACAAGTTCGATCCTGCAGGCCCGTTATTGGTGGCCAGGTCTTTACAAAGAGACCAAGCAGTATGTCCTTTGTTGTGACATCTGTCAACAAATTAAAGTTTCCACTGCCAAGTGCCTGCCGCAGACACCCCTCTTAATTTCTTACAAACCATTACAATGTGTGTACTCGGACCACTGTGGTCCCCTATCACCTGATAGTGAATACAAATAAATTTAGGTAGCTGTTGAGTTATGCTTCAGATTTTTATGGGTGTGGCCACAACGCTCGGCTGATGCTCAGACTGTTATTAAAGACTTGCAAGTCTTTATTGGTACATATGCGGTTGGGGCCTTCCATTCGGACCAGGGCCCTGCTTTCGCCTCAAGAGCATTCAGGGACGCTATGGCTTCGTTGGGAGTCCAACTCCAGTACTTATCTTCATTTCATCCCGAGGGAAAATAGTGTCATGGAGCGATTAAACCGTGATTTAAAGCAATCCTTAACAGCCAGAGTCTTAGGTGCGGGTCGTAGTTGGCTTAATCACCTATATGGAGTCCAGAGAGCACTAAATAATCTGACTAGAAGGTCCCTGGGGGGTTGAACTTCATACGAGTGCCTGTTCGGAACTCGAATGTATGTTCCGGATCTTGATGGTCCTGCCGTGGAGGCAGCAGAAACACCTTTTGAAATAAATGAACGTGTCACTGCCTTACAGGAATTTAGATGATGATGATAATTCTTCTAACAGTGCCGCCTCCATAGGAATCAAGGATGTGCCTGTAACATCTACCATCTGGATTCCCAAAGTTGGGGATCTTGTACGTGAGAAAGTCACTGTGAAAAAGGAATTTGGCCCTTCCTATCGAGCTCCAGTCCCAGTACTAGGGATACACGGTACCAGAACTGTAATTCTACCACCGTTGGCAGGTGCCAAAGAAAATCATTTTGGGGGTCATTCCGACCCTGGCGGTCCATGACCGCCAGGGCCGGGGACCGCGGAAGCACCGCCAACAGGCTGGCGGTGCTTCCTGGGCAATTCTGACTGCGGCGGTAAAGCCGTGGTCAGAAAAGGGGAACCGGCGGTTTCCCGCCGGTTTTCCCCTGGCCCAGGGAATCCTCAGCGCCGCCATGGGGATTCCGACCCCCTTCCCTTCACTGGCATGGGCAGTGCAGGGGCCCCCTAACAGGGCCCCATAATGATTTCACTGAAAATCGCGACGGGTGCCACTGCACCCGTCGCACCTCAGCAACTCCGCCAGCTCCATTCGGAGCCGGCTTCATCGTTGCTGGGTCTTTCCCGCTGGGCCGGCGGGCGGCCTTTTGGTGGCTTTTCGCCACCCGCCGCGGTCAGAATGACCACCTTTGTTTCCATCAACAATGTCAAACTACACCATGTGGCCGATCCTGCACAGCCGACCAACAGGAACGTCAAGTAGCTCCTGAATTCCTCTCACTACTGGTGAAGAAGTTCCTCTACAAGTTGTTTATACCAACACCGACACCTCTCCGAGCTTGGGGAGGGTGGAAGTTCCACTAACATCAAATCATTTAGAAATATTTGACCAAGTTGACTCAACTCCAACACAGACGGATGGTGCTATCTATAGTGTGCCACCACGGGAAACACAAATTCCACCACTGACAACAGCTCCACCATTTGCACAAACTGCCTCTGGATATTTTGCCGATTTCAACGATGACTTCGAAGACTCATTCGCCTCTTCGACAGCTGACTTGTCAAGTGCACGTAAGCTAAAAAACTGGCTTAAAGAAACCTATTTTATTTTTCCATGGAACTATCTATGGCTCTCTTTGATTGTCCTAGCCTTTCTACTTTGGTTTCGTTTTGTCATCACCTTTTTCTTATTAATACATGGTCACTTTCTTCCTGAAAAACCAACAGTTGAACTGGTGGAGGAGGTTTTAAAACCACATTTTTCATCACATAAAGTCCGAAGAGATTTATCCTTTGTGAACATTTCCTCAGTACCGAATTCCTGATGGGATTGTTTGGGACAAAGTAATGTTTGATATATATGGTCAACACGGAAATCATTCAAATACTGTATGTGTTCAAAGTATCAATGAATTATATAGTAAAACCAGGGATTGTTTCTGATGATTGGGATGTGAAAGCAGTTGATTCTATGATGACTGAATTGCAATATTATACTCTCTTTGAAAACAAAGATGTTTATCAAGTTAAAGAAAATTATGGTGATATGTTTTGCTATAATTATTATGGACACAATTTCATACACAGAGCGAGCAGACAAAAAACTGTTTTTAATTATACACAATAGGAAGTTTGCATATTTTTCTGGACACAATGTGAAAAAGCTGAGTCATATTATTTTAGGGTACCACCTACTAAAGAAATATATTTATGTTAATGAACAATACGAAATGTATATATTCAGAATCTTTTGTTTCTAGGTTGTCTAAAGAAGGCTATGAATATTGGCTGAAATCGATCGATCTGAAAAGTATATGGGGAACAAAAAATTGGCAAATTAAGGGAAAGGAAGCTTTGTTTAGAGCGTGCCTTATTCCTGTACAAATTATCTTTTTTAATGAAACACTATAAAAAACAAGTTGTTTAGGCTTAGCTAAAATTAAGGAATTAAACTTGCCCAGTATACCTGCCCCGCAATGTTTTATAAATGGCAACAATATACCAATGCAACTGAAGATTAGCTCAACGAATGGGTCCAGAATGGTGCATTTAATGCATCACTGACACGTCCTGGCGGTTGGTTATTGTGGCCAACATATACCAATGGGTGTCATCACTGTTTTATTAACTCCTCGGGGCTTTAGGACAAGTAGGCCAGACCCTCGCTATATATCATCCGAACATGCAGGTGTAGTCACAACATATAGGGGGTCATTCCGACTCAGGCGGGCGGGGGTGTAGGAATAGGCTAGGAAGCACACCCAGCCTGTTGGCAGTGCTTCCGTCATTCGTGGCCCTGGCGGTCTTGGACCGCCAGGGTCAGAATGACCTCCATAGTGCGGGAAAATTGTGCCAGCAATGGTTAAGATCATCCTCACTTGATACGGTTAGAGAACACCTCAGTCTCCTGTCTAACACTACTGATCTACAGGGCTTCCTGTTAGGCTGCAGAACACCGCGTAGGAAGCGTTTCTTATATGCGGTATATAACGAAATTTGGAAGCTTTCCCAACAGGATGCTGCTGTCCGGTTAATGCAAATAGATCAGGAAAATCTAAAAAAGGCATTAGCTGTTGTGGATAATAGGATTAACACCTTGTCCGACCGGATATATACCATAAATAATATTGTCTCTTTTGCTATAGACATTATACAATCAGATATGTCTTCTTTACACCATGGACAGTGTCAGATCAGGTTCATTATGCAGTTGGGCTTTACGCTTCAAACATTGAAGGCGGGTCGTGTTCCCTGGTAGTATGTCAGTGCAAGTCCCTTTAATTTAACACGACAACAACAACTAATGGCTAAGAAGGATGTAACTTATGTCATGCTTAACATCGAGAAATTAGAAAAGTTGCCTTTTACTGTGGCCGAAAACCATCTGCTGAATGAATACATGGGGTCATTAATCTGCCTATTTCAACACTTCAACTCACCTCCTGTTTAAAACACATTCCCGTAGGCAGATATGAAAAGCTGGGAGATAGTTACATCTAAGAGGTGTGGGAGCTTCCCTTCTCATACAAATGCTTCAATGGCATGCAAGAAGTCTTTCTAAGCGGTAGAGAATGCAAAACTTCAGTCGGTCATTCAATGCTGTCCTTGCATGGGGTGTGTATCGCCTCTGCTGCAAACTTGCCTTGTTATCTGAAGGGAGTTCCAGTCCCCTTGATTAGACCTCCGTTCCAGGTGCTTTCAAACGGCAGCTACGTCCTCCTCAATGGTGAAGAATTTTATGGCATGCGGGCCGGAATAGTTTACGTTGTTTCAGTCTCTAAGGTCGTTACATGCTGCGGGAACGTACTCTTTCCCCCCACTAAAATTAAGGAGGTAGCTGATATTTGGCCTCACATTGGTACTTCAAACGTGAATTTTGACAAGTTGAGCAGACTCAAGGCTTTCCTGTTTCAAAAGCATGTGGCCCTTACATCTGCGCGCAAGACCTACGCACTTCAAGTGGCAAGGTCATCGGCAGAAATACAGTCCCTGTTAAATACAAACTTTCCAGGACACTTTGGTGAACTTGTGGGACGAATAATTAATGTGTCTAGTACAACTGGAATCGCACATTTTTTCAAAGCTGTTGGTTCTGGTTTCATTCACACCTTTGTATTCGGTTTGATACCTTCAGCTATCCACTCAATTATCTCTAGTATTTTCTGGGGATTTCTGATAACTTTGGTTTTATTAGCTGGCACCCTGCTGTTGCTGTTTTGTACGCGCAATGGCTGTCCCGCTGCAACGAGGAGAAATGATGGCACTCCCATCAGCGCAGCTGTGTCATGAACGTATGATGCATTATTTTGGAGCAACACTCCTGGAACAATTGGAGTGTGGCTGATCGTTGTCATTCAGACTGATTTTGCATTGTGTGCAGCCCGTGTTTCGATGCCTCTGGTGCTCTTTTGAACATGCAGTGGAAATCTGTCTTTCGCAGCAGCGCTTGCCTGCAGTAGATGCTGATCTGTTGATGTTCTCACTAAGGGTTCTTTACCGGACATGCGCATTGAGGTTGCGTTTGCTACGTGAAGCTACTTATGAGTTACCCTTCCTGGAGGAAGTTGTTCACGACTCATCACTGGGCACACCACGGGATGCCACCTTGGTTGACGCTGGGGCTAGGGAACACACCTGCTCCTTTATCCTTCTTGGCGAGGACTTCCCGATTTTAACATCGCCCGAAGTGGAAGATCTCCTATTCTCCATGACTCGTACCTAGATTGGAACTTTTCTAAATTGACATGCCCTTCAAATTCAGTTTTATGCCACATGCTCATGTTGTAAATTGTCATGTAGGATGCTTGTGTGTCCCTTCAACTTGTCCGAATTGACTTTGCTTTTATATATATCATAGGTTGGGCTTTTTAGCGATAAAATTTTGGCTTTGGCTTTGAACCACTTTTAACCGACAAGGGGAGGGTGTTGTGTAGCCATTTTAGTTAGAGCTCTATGCATGTTATTTTAACACACTAGGCCGCTGTGCACTATAACCTAGATATATTTTATTCAGCTTTGATTTATTATTATTACAATAACCATTTTTACGGTCTTGTTTATTTTCATCTATCTAACTGTTTTCACCTAGGCCCGCACTCTGTTCTCAAACAAGACATTCTTGATCACTCTGTGCTTCATTCAAGGCTGCAGTTCGGTACATTGCTGGTGAACGTGGTAGAAGTTTAGTCTCCAGCGTTCGTAGAAAATACACATCCTTACTTGGGGACATTTTCTCAGAACATCAGCTGTTTTATTATATAAACACTTCCTTGTTCTTCACACGTTAGAGGGAGATTCCAGCCAGGGAACCACGACTTTATGCTGATTGCTGAATGCTTCGCTACAGATGCTAACGCAAACCACAGGCATTTGCTCAGGTATGGGGGTTGATGACTTCCCAGGGGAACCTGAAAGGCAGAATTAGAGCTTAACATGCTGTGCTTAAATTACAACCTAGATAGGAAATAGTCCCTTGGTTATAGTGACAATATGATATAGTTGTTTTTATGCTTCACTCTTCTTGTCACAATTCTAATACTGTCATGTTGTGTCATCCTGGTTATTGCAGCTCACGCTTTGCTATCCAAAATGCAGTTGTTTTATTAAACTCATTATTGAAATATATACTGCCTCTGTTTGTCATTTATATATGAGATGAGACTGAATTGTAAATGAGAGAACCGGATGCGACCTGAGTGACCACGACTTCCCTGAGAAGCCTAGTATGTCATGCGCTCGGCTGCCCAATCATCACTATCCTTTGGTCGGGATGAGGCACTGCTAGTTGGTTGGAGCAAAACCCAGATTGGAGTGACAGGTGTCACCCGCAGTGGGTTAGACTCAGTCTCCCACACCGCAGGCGATTCTGCTGCTCAAAATCCAGTAGTCTAGTTAGAATAATGAGTGCCTACGCGACAACATGATGTTATTTAGTGTGTAAATGTAGTTGAACACATTGTTCATGTTATTATTGACAACAGCTAAAGCTTTCTGCAAATTTTCCTGATCTATTTGCTTTAACCGGGAAGCAACTTCCTCTTGGGAAAGCTTCCATATTTCCTTCTATATTGCATTTAAGAAATGTTTTGTGCGTGGTTTCCTGGGACCTAACAAGAAGTCTTGTAAGTCTATGGGGGTCATTACAACCCTGGCGGACGGTGTTAAAGCTGCGGAAATACCGCAAACAGGCCGGCGGACAAAAAAAAGGGAATTATGACCCTGGCGGAAACCGCCAACTAAGACAGCCACTTTAACACACCGCCCGCCACGACGGTACAGACAAGCAGCGCGGCGGTTACCGCTAACAGACAATGTACCGCCCACAGTATTACAACCCGCCAATCCGCCACCTTTTCCGGGGCAGATTGACCGTGGATAAAAACACGGCGGAAACAGCTTTTGCTATGGGAAAACGCTCACCTGAACACATCCCACGAGGAAGGAGGCCACCATGGAGCCGGAATTACCAATACTCCCTGCCCTTGTCTTTCTGCTCCTCTACGACCAACAGCTACGTAGGCGCCGAAGACACCGGTGAGTACTGCACCTACGACACAGGGAGGGGAGGCAAAAAGTTAGGGGGACACCCACCAAACACCCCCACCCCCACCCTCGCATATTACAACATACACACCAATGCATTCACAAAAATCACAGTAACAACCCACAATCCCCCCGGAAGAATGAAAAGACAATGCGAAATTCGGTCAAACATTATAATGTGCCAATATACATGTCATACAAAAATATACAGATATATATTTGAAAATCAGTCATAATCATATATACAATACGAGAAGTAGTGCAGATATGTACACAACAATGTCCGTGCACTAACAGTCCAAAAATGCATGGGCGAGGCCCACAAACGATACCTGACCACAATCGGAGAGAACACTGCCGGGGCATCAGATAGAAATACTACAGGCACCTCAGGGGGAAGGGAAGGGGTGGCACCTCAGCCAGATGAATGCGAAGCCAGATCCACGACGGGGCTCAATGCCCATTGATGTATCCTGGGAAGTGCAAAGCCACAGTCTCTCAAGTCTCTACAGTGGGTGATTTGCCCACTGTGCCATCCTGGGGAGTGCAAAGCCACAGTCTCACAAGTCTCTACAGTGGGTGGTTTGCCCACTGTGCCATCCTGGGGAGTGCAAAGCCACAGTCTCTCAAGTCTCTACAGTGGGTGGTTTGCCCACTGTGCCATCCTGGGGAGTGCAAAGCCACAGTCTCTCAAGTAGATGCAGTTCTCTACTGGTACTGGGTGGGACTGGTGCCCAGACTGGATGAGTCTCCACATGAAAGTTCATGTCCTGTCACTGTCCCAGCTGCACATGGGATAAGGATGCCTGATGTGGCGGCCTTTTCATTCCTACACGGTGCTTGCCCTGTTCAGCGGTCTTCACCATGGCGGTCTTGGCCCTGTACAGCGGTGCTTTGTGATGGCGGTCTTTGCCCTGTTCAGCGGTGCTTTGCCATGGCGGTCTTTGCCCTGTTCAGCGGTGCTTTGCCATGGTGGTCTTTGCCCTGTTCAGCGGTGCTTTGACATGGCGGTCTTTGCCCTGTTCAGCGGTGCTTTGCCATGGCCGTTCTGGACTGTTCAGCGGTGCTTTGACATGGCGGTCTATGCCCTGTTCAGCGGTGCTTTGCCATGGCGGTTCTGGACTGTTCAGCGGTGCTTTGACATGGTGGTCTTTGCTCTGTTCAGCGGTGCTTTGCCATGGCGGTTCTGGACTGTTCAGCGGTGCTTTGACATGGCAGTCTTTGCCCTGTTCAACGGTGCTTTGCCATGGCGGTTCTGGACTGTTCAGCGGTGCTTTGACATGGCGGTTCTGATACGGACATTGGTGTGTGGTATGACGATCTCTACACTGGGCATTGGTGTGCAGCATGACGATCTCTACACTGGGCATTGGTGTGTGGCATGACGTTCTCTACACTGGGCATTGGTGTGTGGCATGACGTTCTCTACACTGGGCATTGGTGTGTGGCATGACGTTCCATCATTGCCCAGCGGGGCTGTGGCAGCCGGGGCCCTCCTGGGCTGTGACTCCGGCAGTGGTCTCTGGACCAGTGACGATACTTGTGCCCTCCTGGGCTGTGACTCCGGCGGTGGTCTCTGGAACAGTGACGATACTTGGGCCCTGCTGGGCTGTGACTCTGGTGGTGGTCTCTGGACCAGTGACGATACTTGGGCCCTCTTGGGCTGTGACTCCGGCGGTGGTCTCCTGACCAGTGACGATACTTGGGCCCTCCTGAGCTGTGACTCCGGCGGTGGTCTCCTGACCAGTGACGATACTTGAGCCCTCCTGGGCTGTGACTCCGGCGGTGGTCTCTGGACCAGTGACAACGGTGCTGGCGGTTGTGTCTGGACCGCCGGAAATGATGGCACACTTTTCCGCCGTGACACTCACAACAGGCTGGGCAGACTTCCTCTGGACCTTCCCCACCTTTGGTGGAGTCACAGCTGACTCACCAATCCCCTTCGAACCCATGTCAGTTGTTGTCCCACCAGGAGTCTTAACATGGTCCCGTCGTCCACTCTTCAATTTTAGAGCCTTTACAGGGGGTGAGCTGCCAGTGCCTTGGCTCCGGGTCCTACTGTCTGCCCTAGTGGCGGATGCACTCCACAAGCCTTGAACACGCACCACTGGTATTGGAGGCTTTTCGGCTGAGGCTCTACGATGGGACTGATGAATTGGAGGGGGGGTGGGGGCAAAAAGGTCAATTTTACAGAGGGACAGTTTCTGACGAACACTGGGATGGTAGCTGGAGGGGGTCTGGGAGTGGAGGAAGAGGAGGTGGTTGTCGGAGGTGTCACTTTAGCGTTTTTGGGTGCAGGTGCAGGTACTGGAGGCTGTCGTGAGGTGGATGGATGTTGGGTGAGTGATTGCTGGCGTTTGTGTACTTTGGGAGGGGGCGTCACAGACACACTGGGAGAGGACACAGGGGATGTGTAAATGGCAGTGGAGGTGGTGAGTGCAGGTGAGCAGCTTGTGGTGCTGGGTGTCCTGGTGCGATTCAGGGTGCCTGTAGATGTGGTGCATGCAGGTGTGTGTGTAGACGAGACAGGGAGGGAGGAGGGAGAAGAGGAGGAGGGGGACACAGTGGAGACAGTGGATGTTGCTGTGTCTGTATGGGTGTGATGCTTGTGTGAGTGCCTGTGGGATGTGTGGTGCCTATGTTTGCTTGAGCTACTTTTGTGTGTTGACTTGTGTGCATGCTGGTCTGTAGGTGTGCTTGGGATGGGCTGGGGTACAGGGGATTGGGTCTGGGTGGAGGAAGTTGGAGGGGGGAGGCTAGACACAGGGACAATGGCTGCCATCAGTGCTGAGGCCAGAGATTGCAGGGTTCGCTGAAGGACAGCCTGACCAGAATGAATGCCCTCCAGGAATGCATTACCGTGTTGCAACTCTTGTTCTACACCCTGGATGGCATTCACAATTGTAGACTGCCCAACAGTGAGTGACCTGAGGAGGTCAATGGCCTCCTCACTGAGGGCAGCAGGGGTGACTGGGGCAGGGCCTGAGGTGCCTGGGGCGAAGGTGATGCCCACCCTCCTGGGTGAGCGGGCACGGGGCGAACGCTGAGGGGCTGCTGGGAGGGCGGTGCTGGTAGGGGAGGTGGCGGCTGTACCTGTTGAAGTGGGGGGCACAGAAGGTGCCGCCACCACAGGGGAGCTCCCATCGGCGGACGAGTCCGTGTCGCTGCTTGGTGATCCGGTGGCCGACGTGAAGCACCCCTCGCCCTCCGTCCCACTGCTGCATTGAGAGTCCGTGGTGTGGCCCTCCATGGCCATGTGGGATGCAGCTCCCTCGTGCTCCGGTGCCACTGTACCTCCGCCTGTTGATGCTGATGTACAAAAGGACAGGGAGAGCAGGAAAAGGGGGGGGGAGAGAGAAGAAAGAGAGTTTTAGTGCATGGCATTTCGCTACCGTTGGCGGACAAGACAGACGCAGCAGCCCCTGCATTACGCCTTGCTCCTGCACTCTGCACACGCAATTTCTGGGTTATGGCCTACATGGCAATGGTGGACATCTGCGCACATGGATGCTACAGGGGCAACTATACCTCAACTTGGCACTCTGCTGAGGTGGGGTTGAGTGCCACAAGGCCTACATTACGGAGGGGCCTTGCCTACCTAACTCGCCCTGGCCTAGGGACACCCACAGCCCCCCTCCCCCACCCAGACACTTCCATTGCACGCAAAGTCCGCAGAATGAGGTTGTACTCACCCCTTTGTGTCTGCTGTGATGTCCTCAAGCGCCCATCCGACTCCGGGTAGGCCACCGCCAGGATCCAGAACATCAGGGGGGTCATGGTGCGACAGGCACCCCTCCCACGTTGGGAGGCCATTCCCAGCTGAGCCTCCGCCGTCTTCTTGCTGCAGCGGCGAATGTCCTCCCATCTCTTCCGGCAGTGGGTGCCCCGTCTCTGGTGGGCCCCCAGGGTCCGGACCTCCTTGGCGATGGCACACCAAATGTCCCTCTTCTGGTTGGCGCTGACCTACATGACATGCACAAGGGAAGAGGAACAGTCATTACCAACTGCACCGTCAATGTGAGTGGCTCCCTCCCTACTCTGGCCATGTGGCCCATTCATTCCCATGCATTAATGTTTTATGAACTCTGACCCCTTCCCGCTTCCACCCAGCCCTCTCCACCCAGGCCTAGCCCATACAACGTGCTCCCTGTGTACTAACCTGTTGGTCTGAAGGACCGTAGAGTAGTATGTACTGGGGGAGGATCCCATCCACAAGTTTCTACAACTCCTGTGCAGTGAAGGCAGGTGACCTTTCCCCAGACGCAGCAGCTATCGTTGCTTCCAGACCGAGGTCACAGCAGCACTAGCAGTGTAGGTCCTCTCCTGTCGAAGGTCAGGTATCTAGTGATTGAACAGATATAAAATGACGGTGACGTCCACGGCAGTGCGCATCATCATCGCCGGCGCACCTGTTCAATTGGCTCCTGGGACCCATAGGGTCCAATGTTAACCAATGCAGCATTGCACCGCGGTCTACGACCGCCTACCGCGACGGTGTGCAACGCCAGCGCAGTTACCCCACAATCCCATTGTCCCAGTTTAGAGGTCAGGCAGCCGCCATTTCAGGGGCCCACATGGCTTCATTTACTACTGCGTCACACATAGCTAGGCCTGCACTCAACACGCATACAGGAAGGGTTTTGTGTCTGGTGTAGTCTTGTGTGTAACTGTGGGTACATACCTGGAGGAATAATGACTGGTTCTTCGCTGTTGTCCTTCGAAGGCACCGTCAGCTGGGACATATGAGAAGATGGCGGAATCCTCCGGTGTACCGACCGCTGGTGGACCTGTTGACAATGGAAGAAATACATGTCATTGTCACCTACCGGTTTGACCGTGCCACTATCCAGGAACTATGTACCCAGTTGGAGCCAGACCTGATGTCACCGATCCGCCATCTGACTGGAATCCCCCCTGACGTGCAGGTGCTGTCAGTGCTCCATTTCCTTGCAAGTGGGTCATTTCAGACTACTGTGGCCATGGCATCAGGGATGTCCCAGCCTATGTTTTCCAACATCTTGTCCAGAGTGTTGTCTGCCCTGCTGAAACACGTAAGGAGATACATAATTTTCCCTCAGGTGGAGGATTTGCCTACAGTGAAAGGTGACTTCTATGCCCTTTGACATATCCCCAACGTCATAGGTGCCATTGATGGGACCCATGTAGCTCTGTTCCCCCCCCACAGGAGTGAACAGGTGTACAGGAACAGGAAGAGTTATCATTCCATGAATGTCCAGATTGTCTGTTTGGCAGACCAGTACATCTCGCAGGTAAATACTATGTTCCCTGGCTCTGTGCATGACACCTACATCCTGTGGAATAGCAGCATCCCTGATATGATGGGTCAACTCCAGAGGCACCGTGTATGGCTATTGGGGTACTCTGGTTACCCCAACCTTTCCTGGCTATTGACCCCAGTGAGGAATCCCAGGACCAGGGCAGAGGAACGGTACAATGAGGCCCATGGGCGGACTAGGAGGGTGATCGAATGCACCTTCGGCCTACTGAAGGCCAGGTTCAGGTGCCTCCATATGTCAGCTGGATCCCTATTCTACTCACCGAAGAAGGTGTGCGACATCATCATCGCCTGCTCCATGCTCCATAATTTGGCATTGCGACGCCAGGTGCCTTTTCTGCAGGAGGATGATCCAGATGACGGTGTTGTAGCAGCTGTGGAGTCTGTGGAGCCTGTGGACAGTGATGAGGATGAAGCTGAGGAAGAAGAAAACAACAACAGGGAGTCAGTTATACAGCAATATTTCCAGTGACACACAGGTGAGAACATTTTCTGGTTTAACATTACATTAACTTTCACACGTCTACCTCTATCCTGTTCCTTGATTTCAATCACTATTTGTTAACTGAGTTGTACCCTTCCATTACGGTTTCACAGGTGTGGTAACCTACGTGTCAACTGCTTGCATCCTTCAAGGGCTTGTGATGTGTGACATAGGTATGTTAGCCTTACAATGGTACAGCCATTATGACACTGTCATTGATAATACAAATTACCAAATCATAGACTGACTCCAGATTGTTTTGTGTTTCAAGGGTGTTTATTTAAGTGCTCAAAAAATGAAGGGGGTTTGTAAAATGGTGATGGGGGATGGCTGAGGAATGTCCATGGCAGAGTCAAGTCTATTAGTCTCACAGGTGCACTGCCCATCTGGGCATAGGAAGTGGAGCTGGGGCAGTTCGAATATGGACAGGGTAAAAAAGTGGGACAGTGGGAGGACAATCACGGTGGTCTCATTTCCTGGAGGGGGTCTTGACATCTTGCTCTGTCCTGTTCCTGGATCTCAGGGACCGCTTGCGTGGTGGTTGTCCGTCTGCAGGGGGTGGGGTGCTGGTGTGGTGGTCCTGTGGCAGGGCGTCCTGTCCACTAGCGCCAGCGGAGGTGGTGGACAGTTCATCGTCGTGGCTAGTGTCAGGCGCCCCTTGGAGTGCCACGGAATCCCTCAAGGTCTGCTGTATGTCCTTCAGCACCCCTACGATGGTGGCCAGGGCGGAGCCGATGGTCCTGAGCTCCTCCCTGAACCCCAAATACTGCTCCTCCTGCAGGCGCAGGGTCTCCTGCAACTTGTCTAGGACCGTCGCCATCGTCTCCTGGGAGTGGTGGTATGCTCCCATGATGGAGGAGAGGGCCTCGTGGAGAGTTGGTTTCCTTGGCCTGTCCTCCCTCTCTCGCACAGCAGCCCTCCCAGTTCCCCTATGTTCCTGGGCCTCGTCCCCTGGACCGTGTGCCCACTACCACTGCCCCCAGGTCCGTGTTGTTGTTGGGGTGGTGGGTTACCCTGGGTGCCCTGTAGTGGTGGACACACCGCTGATTGACCTGTCCTGGGTAGGGAGGTTTGGGCCCGCTGGGTGGGTGCTGTGCTGGTGTTACCAGAGGGTGGAAGGTCGGTGTTGGGCTGTGCCTGTGCAAGGGGAACCGACTGTCCTGAGGCCCACGATGGTCCAGGCTGGTCATCAAGATCCAGTAGGGCAGAGCTGCTCTCGTCACTGTAGGCCTCTTCTGGGGGTGTAGTGGTGTTGTCTGGACCCTCTGGTGTGGTGACGGTCCTTCGGGTTCCTGCAGGGGCATAAGAGCATGATTATAGCATGTGTGTGTGTCATGGTGTGCAATGGGTGGGTGTTTGTGTACCCCAGTGCAAGCATTCCTGTGTGGGGGCTTGTGTGATGATGGTTGGGGGGGTGTTATGGGTATGTACAGTGAGCATGCTTTAGTGAGTGGTGACCATGCTTAGTTGTGTCATGCAGGGCTTGGTGTTGGGATGGGTGGTTTGTGTTATGGGTACATTAGTGAGGATTTGGAGTGATAGGGGAGGGGGTGAGGGTGGGGGTGTGTGATAGAAGCAGGTAGGGTGGGGGATATGATAGTTAAGATTTGACTTACCAGTGTCCCATCCTCCACCGACTCCTCCGAGGCCCTCAGGATGCAAGATGGTCAAGACTTGCTCCTCCCATGTTGTTAGTTGTGGGGTAGGAGGTGGGGGTCCGCCGCCAGTCCGCTGAACTGCGATGTTGTGCCTGGAGACCGTTGAACGCACCTTCCCCCGTAGGTCGTTCCACCTCTTCCTGATGTCCTCCCTATTTCTTGGGTGCTGTCCCACGGCGTTCACCCTGTCCACTATTCTGCGCCATAACTCCATCTTCCTGGCTATTGATGTGTGCTGTACCTGTGAGCTAAATAGCTGCATGACCCGGAGCTCCTCCTCTGAGAAGCGGGGGTGTCTTTGGCGTGCCATGGGGTGGTGTGGGTGAGGTGTGGGGTGGTGTATGTGGTGATGAGTATGGTGAGTGTAGTGGTGTGTGGTGTTTTGTGCGTGGATGTTGTGTGGGTGATGGTGTTGTGTGCCTCTGTGTGATGGGGTTGTCAATTGCTGTGCTGTCTCTCTGGCCTTCTTTCAGAATTTCTGGTCGTAGGGGTTTGTTGGTGGTGTGGGTGTGTGTTTTATATTGTGTTGGGTGTGTGGGAGTGGTGTGTGTATGTGTATCAGGAGTGTGTATTTGTAATTGTCCAATGTGGCGGTGTTTTGTATGTGTGTGTGTATTTTGAGCGCAGCGGTGTGTACCGCCAATGGAATACCGCAGTTGAATGAACGCCACGTGGATTTGAGGGTCGTAATAGCATGGGCGTGTTTCTGTTGGCGTGGAGGTGAAGGATTTGTTTCCGCATGTTTATCACTGACCTTTGGTGTGGCGGTGTTGTGTGGGTGTCTGAATTTCGGCGGATTCCGAGATGTGTGTCATAATAGCTGTGGCGGTCTGCCACGGCGGTGTATTGGCGGTAAGCGCCTTTTACCGCCAATGTTGTAATGACCACCTATATCTTCTGACAGGGAACTAAGGTGTTCTTTAATGGTTGTTAGTGGGGAGAAGTTTAACAATTGTTGACATTGTGTGCTTACATTATGGCCCATTTTATAGGAAAATGATGGAGCGTGACACTGCACCAGAATTGTCAGCTTCACACTCCTTCATTTTCACAATGCAGGGATGCGCCGTATTTAATTGAATACGGCACACCCCTGTGTTGTCCCATGTGCTGGCGCTAAATTTAGCTGCCAAAGCAGGCATACTTGCACCATCATGCAAGGATGTCTGCGTTGAGGGGTTTGATTGTTTATGTGCAGGAAGGTGTCCCTTTCTGCACATAAACAATCACTAATTGTTTTTTGGCACTTCTGTGTGTGTTGCAGAATGTAGCACACACAGAATTGCCAAAGCATCATTTTCAAATGATTGTTTATGTGCAGGAAGGGACACCTTCCTACACATAAACAATCATGTCTGGCATTTTGATGTTTCTATGTGTGCTGCAGAATGCAGCAAACATAGAAAAAGCAAAAAACAAGGAGGAATAAAAGTATTCCTCCTTGTTGAGTCTTGCTAACGCCAAACTTGTAAATCTGAGGAAGCATCAAAATGCAATGGGTTTTGCTGTGGCACGACCACTGCAACACCCATTGTATGCCCCTTCCACTCAAGGGATGCGTGTGAAGGGGTCGTATTTACAAAGTGCCATTCAGCCAAAAAAATTGGCTTAAAGCCACCTTATAAATATGGTACCGGGCATAGAGCCACCAGAGTGCCACAAAATAAATATGCCTCTATATGTGTTGATGATACCAAAGTGCTGTGCGGTGATGTAATGAAGGTCAGGTTGGTTCGTTCTAAAACTCAGTCTGGAGGTTACAAAAATGGCATGACAACCATTTGTGTCCACTGGCCACAAAAACCACCCATTGGGACCTGAAAATTGAATTAAAGGTTCCGTTCCTGACTCACCCTTCAAGCTGTTCTTCAGTGACATTTAAAATCTTTTGACATTTCTCAAATTTAGCTGGTCAGGGCATACTGGCCATATTAAATTCTTTAAATTTTGCCAAGCCTAAGCAACTTGTTTGTTGTACAGTTTCATTGAGAAATATATTTAGTAATGGAATAAGTGATGCTCTGAATTAAGCTCCCCTGACCTGTATATGCCAATCTCTAGTTCCCAACACACTTTTTAAGTCAATCAAATTCAACCAATATTCATAGCCTTCTATAGCCAGCTGGGAAACTAAGGAATCAGAAAAAATCAGTTTCATATCAGTTAATGAAATGTTCAGCAATTTTGAAGGTGGCAATTTAAAATAATAGGAATCAGCATTTTTGACATCATGCCCTATAAAATACAAGAACCTTGCCACATAATTTTTTGTTTTGGAACTCCCCACCGGTGGAGTCAGACAATGTTCTAATTGTGTGCAATTATAAACAGTTCTCAGGGTGCTGGCTTCATGCAGAAAATAATTTCCATAATGATGGTAACAAAACATTTCCCCATAATTTGCCATTGTCATATAAACATTGTTACTTTCAAACACAGTGTGATATTCAAGCTCAGAAGCATAGAACCAACAGTTTTACATCCCAGTCATCGTAAACAACCCCTGGAGTTATAATATCATGCATGGATGATTTGAATACATATAGAATTTGAATCCTTTCTGTCGGACAGAAGATATTGAACAATACTTTATTTCAAACAATCCCATCAGGAATCGGAATAGCTGAAATGTTCACTAGGGACAAGTTTCTTTGGACCTTATGTGAGGACACATGAGATTTTAAAACCTCATCCACCAGTTCAACAGCAGAGCATTTAGGACGACAGTGACCATGTATCAGCAGAAAGAAAATGATTATAAAACCAATTCAAAGAAGGAAGGCAAGAAAAGTCAGAACTATCCGCAGATAATATGACGGATGAATCAAATAGATGTTTTTAAACCAGTGGAAAAGCTTACATGCTCTTGATACAGCTGCTACAGAAGAGGCTGAAGATTTGAAAATGAGTCATTGATGTTGGAAAAATAACCAGAAGTAATTTGTACAAATAATGGTGCTGATAGACGAGAACTGACAGGTGTATCCCTTGGTGGTTCCTAGCAAACAATTCCATCCGTTTGAGTTGAATTTGAATAATACAGGATTTTAAACATTTCTTTTCGTAATGTGATGATAGGAACTAACAAAAAATCTTTTTCCACCCTCCGAAGAATAAGGAAGTATCTTCGTTGCTGTTTATTGTTTCTACATGAACATCCTGAATGGGTAGTGAGAGGGGTACGAGAGCTACCCAGGAGTCCTTGTGGCCTACTGTGTAAGACATGTCACATGGTGGAGTTTGACATTGTCAATTGTAATGAAATAATTTTCTTTAGAGCCAGGCACTGGTGGTAGAATGAGAGTTCTGGTACTGCATATCCCGGGGACTGGAATTAGTGCTCTATATGATGGGCCAAATTTCTTCTTTACACCAATCTTTTCTCACACTAGATCCCCAACTTTAGGAATCCAAGCAGTTGATGTTTTTGGTAAATCCCTCATTCCCAAGGTGGCAGCATGTAAGCCAGTGACACATTCATTTAGGTTAAAAGGTGATTCTGCCGCCACCTCACAAGAGACTACAAGATCTGGGACATGCATAGGTAAGCCAAACAGGACTTCGTATGGAATACATCCTCCCAGAGACCTTCTGGGCAGATTTGTTATTGCTCTTTGGACTCCATACAGGTGGTGCAGACAACTATGACCTGTACCTAGTACTCTCACTGTGAAGGATTGCTTTGAGTCTTGGTTTTTCCACTCCATGACTGAATTTCCATTGGGATGGTAGGAAGACAAGAAATGGAGTTGAACACCCATTGTTGCCATGATGTCCCTGAATGCCCTTGAGGCAAAAGCAGGGCCCTGGTCCAAGTTGAATGCTGCAGCTGCATATGTCCTGATAAAGACTTGCAAATCCTTGATAAAAGTTTGAGTGTCAGCCAATTGTTGTGGCCATACCCATAGAAATATGGAGCATGAATCACCAGCGACTAAAATATATTTGTAAGCACTATCAGGTTGCAAGGGACCACAGTAGTCCAGGTACACATGTTGAAATGGTTTGTTGGAAACCGAGAGAGTTGTCTGTGGTGGAGGTTTGAGGGTGAACCCTTCCATTTGTTGGCAGTTGTCACAACAAAGGACATACTGTCTGGCCTGTTTATATAGACCTGGCCACCAATAGCACTCTTGCAGTAATGAAACAATAGCTGCCACACCTGCATGGGCAGATGCAGCCCCCTCATTTGCCTCATTTATGAGATCTAGTCGCTGGTGTTGGTTGGGGATCACACGATCACCCACCCCTGAAATGGCTGCAAATGTAATGTTTTGGGCATCTAAGTGCTAGGAATATTTGGCAGGATGTGACTTTGGTAAGGCCTTGCTGTCGTCCGAAGCCTTCACAGCAACCACTGTTTCATCATTCAGTCCCATTTGTGAATGAGTAAGCGCAGCAACAGAAGCTGTGGCTACTGCTGGTTTGGCTACCTCATCAGTCAAAATGTTTACTACAACGTGTACTCCAACATGTTGGTGACCCAATGTATGAACTACATGAGCCTTTGGTAGCTTCGCTTTGAGATCTACTACCTTCCCCTACAAACATTTGTATTTGATGGTGCTCCCTTTTGAATCCTTGAAGCCATTACGGTACCAATAGTGTAAGTATTTATTGAAGGATTGGACAAAGTAGTACTAATCATACACAATGAGAAAGTTCAGGATGCATGTGTACCAGTGGCAAGATTAGAGCCTTAAACTCTGCAAGTTGTGCTTTTAGTATGGTGTCACCTTCATTGAATTTTACATAAGTGAACCCAATGGCACCAGGAAATACCCTGATGACGAAATTTGTTTTGTTGTCACGTGTGTGTAAATATTTATGTTGATACTGAATTAATCAAAGTTTGCACAAATGAAGTTAAATCACCTCTGTTAGATTCCTCTGTCATGAAATCTCGTCAACCCCAGCACGTAGGTACGTAGTCAGGCAGGCTCTGCGACCCAGACCTGAAGGTTAATGACTGACAGGTCACAGGAAGGGTACACTTAGCTGACAGTCAAATGCACAAACAGAGAAATTTAGATAAGATCCTACAAATAGGCAGCAACACTACAATGGTCCCCAGAGACTGGCCCTAATAATGCCCAGAGGGATGCATCGTTCTCTAAATGCCATAAGGTTAGATGCCACATGTAGTTAGGCACACTTAGACAATCAGGACAACCCACATGCAGTGACCGCGCACCCCTTAGGCCAGACATCTAGACATGTACTCTCTGGCCCACATTGTGCCCAAACCAGGACGAAGTCCACCTGCATTCCCTAACTGAAATTGTATTTACAACTGCTTGACAACTTTTCATACTTTTCACCAAGGAAGGAACGTTTGTACGACTTTACTGCACCCAGTGAATTATGTAAAACATGCTTCAACTCAATGTACAGTGAGAGACAGTCCTCAGACCCCTGGTGCTGTAACTGCTCTCCCAGCCGTAATGTACAATTGAACAAACCATTTCCTATTTTCCCAGACGCCTCATGTCTTTTGTTTTTAAGACAAATTCTCATTTGAGCAACAGTTAGCATCAAGCATGTCCTGTTGCAATGCTCTAAGAATGTGTGTATGTTCAACTGTCCAATGTTTGCTTGACAAGTCTAGATGTATTATTTCATACAGTGCTTTTGTGCATTTTGCATAGTCTACAATGAGACTACTGCTAAAGTTGAAAAAGCCCAACAATGAGGCTTTATGATGGTTTAAGGAGGTTGTGACTGTGTGCTTTTTTCTAGAAAGTGAGGTGCTAAATTCTTTACCTCATCTGACAATCCGTATCCCAAAAATTGGACACTGGGAAAAGCAATTTTGGTTTTCATGAATTTAAATTTGTAGCTCAATTCGGCAAATCCCACAACCATGCAAACCGCCCATATTAGGTGTGTACTGAGGTTGTCATGTATAAGGTAGATGTCATCTACATAGTACAACGCCTCAGGTCAATATCATGTAATATTAATGTTACAAGGGCTAAGAACAAACCTTGACAGTTCTTATACCCTTCAGGGAGTCGGCAACATTTCCTTTGAGAGCCAAGCACACTGAAGGCACTGAATTCTCGACTTTCAGGAGCTAAGTTTTGGCAGAAAAACCCATTGAAACTATCCAAGGTTGTTTTGTATTTTTTGCGCACACTGCGCTGTGTACATTCTGTATTACAAATGTGCATGTATGACTGTTAAGGTGTCTATAATCTAAGACTATTGTATAGGAATGGTCTGGCTTCACAACAAGAAAAAAGGGTTGCTCATTGGTGAAATGCAGGGTTCAATTACTCCCTGGTACTCGAGTTGTGAGTATTTCTCTCACTGTTTTTTTAATCTCATGATTAATAGGGTATTGTAGTTGGACCTGTGGTGTTGATTTAATTTGTATAACATAGTAGGCGGAATCTCTATGCCACCCTAAATGGTTGCAGTACAGTGCTGGAGCCCGCAACGATGCCCAATCTACGGCAAAAGCTTCTTTTGGTACATCTGGAACGAGGACGAAGACAGATGGCAAAATGACATCTTCCCCTTGTGGGAGATTGCAGACAAATTCAGGTGGCCTTTTTTGGCCAGTACGATATCATAACTCTGGGTCATTATGACCCTGGCGGTTGGTGGTAATGTGGCTGTAGTACCGCCAACAGGCTGGCGGTACATACCGCCACATTATGACATTGGCCGGTTGGCTGAAGCCAACCCGCCAATGTACCACTCCAACCGCCATGGCGGTAGCAGCCGCCGGTCTGGAGATAACCATCTCCGGCTCGGCAGCCACTATTGAACCGCCTCAGGCATTTTAACCCAGCCTACAACCATGGGTTTTGTGTCATTCGTAACGCCACGAAAACCATGGCAATAGATCCTATCAGTGACAGGGAATTCCTTCCCTGTCACTGATATGAGGCCCCTCCCTCCCAACAATCCCCAGACGTCCCCCACGCCTCCTCCATCCACGCTCCCCCTTCCAATCTTCCCCCTACAAACACACGCAGACACGCACCACGCATACACACACCCACTCACACAGGCATACACGCATTCATATACGCGTGCATCCACTCACTCATGCACACATTCGCACCACAGTCACAGTGACACGCAGACTAGCAATCACATATCCATACTTACACGCATTCTCACACATGCATGCACGCACGTACACAACACTACACATACATTTGCATTCACGCACACACACTCATAACACCCACACCCCCTCTGTGGGAAACCCAATTTACCTGAATCCAGGGGGTCTTCCGGCAGGGGACAGGGCACTGCTAACGCCAGCAGGGCCTGCCAGCAGAACATCCCCAGGCTGTATTATTTCTCATAATACGACTGGCCGCGGTGTACTGGCGTGGCGCTGCTGGTGGTAGCAGCACCACCTTAACTCCATCCGCCCGTCTTGTGGCGGAAATCCGGCTGTGGTCATAGTATGGCGGACGGCTGTTAGCTACGGCGACGGTCTTTTGGTGGCCGTCACTGGGGCAGTAGGCAGCATTTACTGCCAATGTCATAATGAGGGCCTAAGTGTTAATCATCCCCAAAATATAACTTTAATTGTGCACTCTACTGCATGTCTTCCTCAATTTGCATTGTCACTCTGTAAACCCTGTCAGATAGGGAGACTTGCCTGTCCACAATTTCGACTTCAAGAAAGCTCTTGAAGATTCTGGTGACCTTTTGTAACCTTTGCCCCACTGTCCAGCAGAGTCACTGCCCACGTCCTGTTCTTCAGTAAAGTTCTCAATATGTGTGGCATTTTTTAGCTTGAATGACTGCAACCTTTTTCTTTTTATATTGCATTTTTATTGTGGAAGTTCCTTTTCCATTTTGATTGAAACTTCAGATGAGCGTTGTGAATCTTTTCTTGGTTTCACATATTCGTTTCGATGTTCTTACCACCCTCCTCCCTCATTACATTTGTCAGGTCCGGCGTTCTTTTTTTCCAGCTCATGAAAACCAAAGCAAAACAACTCTAATACTGTACTTTTTTCTTCTCAATTACAGAAAGCTTCTTATAATGCATCACTACAAATTGATTTGTTGTCCACTCCGGCATGTAATCTATCAAATTATTTTAAAATCAAATTAATCTAAATTACTTAATTGTTCACATTTCAAGACGTAGATGTCTCTTTAGGGGAAGTAAGATCCTATTGTCCAGATGATAATGCAAATTTTGTTTCACCAACTGGAAACAGAGCTGAATTGTTTATGTAAGCATCACATCTTATTGGCCTATTGAAATCATAACGGATTTGTTTAATATAATCGTCACCACTCATTGGTTAAAGAGAGGTGATATTAGTATAACATACAAATTCAGATCCAGAGAAAACAATGGAAGTTTTGCCCAGTTTATAGCTCTCAATAAATGAAGGTGTGGGAATAATGCCCATGGACATAACATATGTGATAATATTCTTCTGAGATATTTATCAAATTTAATATGCTTGTATCGTTCTAATAAAATGAATGTAAATTACTGAAAAACTAAACAACCGTAATTAAGAAGTTAATCCCCGAAACAGTTAAATACTTTGAACATTTATGGTGAATATTTATGCAGCCTAGAGAAATAGCCAATTTTGAACGACAAGTTTTCCCGGTCCCTGTGTTTTTATCCAGTTCAATATATGCACATTTTACATAATTTAATTATATAAACACTTTTTAAAACAAGGCTAATCATTTCTCATTAAAAACAAATCTTTATTTGGTGTACAGAAAGCCATCTTCTCTGCACAAGACACTATTCATACTTGCATAACTATTTTAATTACGAGGCGCATTCTGCTTCATTCATTGAGGGTTAGAAAAGTAATAATTCAGTTTAGTCATGATATATATGTGTAAGTTTCAAACACTTGCTATCTATTTTTAAGCCATCCTAAACATATATCATAGAGTTTGCTACAATTTGAACTCATACACAAATATTCATCAATAATTTGCCAGAATAAAAGCCTCAATTTGTTCCCAATATTGTTCTCTGCTCCCAAATATATATTACATACATCTTTTTAGCCATTCTGACGATATCTGTTAACTGTAGGTTTTAGTGAGCACTTCGACTCCTTAGATAAACAAGCAAAACTAATTTCACTTCCAACAAATGATTTGTGTTTGAGAATAATGAGGATTATTCTTCATGCTTCTTGTGCCACATGATACATTTGCTGTAACGGTAAACGTAGATCTATAAATAGTACACCACGGAAACAAATTTCTTTTTTATAAAAACAGCCTCAATCCCTTTTTTCCAACCTCATAGAAATCCTGAATCCAGGAAATAATTTACCACACTTTGCACTGCAATAATTGTTTGTAGACATAATAAATGAGATCAGGCAACACATTTAACAGACTCAAATCAAGCATTTACTTCTTCACTGACCCCTATGCATTTTCCCAAAATGGACCCTCTTTAAGTTATTCAAAATTGTTTCATGTATCTTCATCACTATCAAAGCCAAGGGCAACACGATGCCAGTCCAATCATAAAGACTTGCACTGAAATGCACCCATTCTTGCCGAACATATGCATTTTAACGCCTTTCCCCCTTCCCTCCAGTGCTGAGCCCTTTTTTGGCTATTTGGGGTAGTTTGCGTTTAGGCAACATAACTTTTTGCCCACATAAAATATCCAATCCATATTTTAATCCCTTTTTCCAACATGCTGGGGATTCTAAAGGTACCCAGAGTTTGTGGGTTCCCTTGGAGGAGACAAAGAAATTAGCCAAAATACAGCTAACATTTGTTTGTTTGGGAAATAAATAGCAAAATAGCGCTGCAGATGAAAGCATCTGTTTTCCCCCCCTGCAAATGGGATCAAGGAAGGGTTTATGGTGCAAAAATTTCTGTCGACGTTTTCTTCTGTAACTTTCCACCTCTGGCAGATTTTTTAAAACAATATGCTGATATGTCTGCTGGACCAGTCAGGTTGAGGGGATATATAGGGCTTGTAGGTTCAATAAGAATCCAAGGTACCCACAGCCAATAAATGAGCTGCACCTTGCAATAGTTTTTCATTTTATACCTGGTATAAAGCAATTAATTTGGTAAAATATAAAGAGCGAAAAATAGATATCAAGGAACCCTATGTATTTCCAAATTGGGCACACAATATGGAGTTTAGAAGCAGTGGTTATTTGCACAGCTCCTAAATCGGGGGTACCCTTACTATAATGTGAATTACAGGGCATTTCTCAAAATTACGTCTTTCTTACACATTGTCTTACATTTGAAAGACACAAATGTACAGAAAGACAATTGGCAATAACACTTCTATTCTGTGTTCCTCCAAGTCTCCAGATGAAAATGGCACCTCACTTGTGTGGGTAGGCCTAGTGCCCACCACAGAAAATGATCCACACATACCGTGGACACTTCACATTTTACCAATGAAAACATGCATTTTTTGCAAACATTTTGGGCTCTAGCTCAGCCAGCACATAAAGAAACCTTGCAATCCTATATAATTTTTTAAACTAGACACCTAGGGAATCCAGAAGGGGGTGACGTTTGGAGTTCTCATCAGGTTCTGTCACCCAGAATCCTTTGCAAACCTCAACATATGTCTAAAAAAGAACATTTTCCTCACATTTCAGCGATGCAAAGTTTTGTAATCTGAGGGGATCCACAAACATCCTTCCACACAGCATTTTCCCAAGTCACACAGTAAGAATGGTACCTCACTTTTGTGGGTAGGTGTGAGAAATCTGAATTGCAGAAGCCCCCATTTTTTACTTTATGCTGGTATTTTCTTGACTCGGAATGTGCCCTGGGTACTGCTCACCAGCCCTAGGGCATGTGCTCTGTGTAAAATGTGTATGCAAATTAGACTAATTATAATTGACTATGTCAACCTACCTATACATCCCTAGTCTATAGTAGGGCACGTAGGTTTAGAGACCCCAGCATAGGTGGTGCACCCAAAGGTGAACTGCTGAGGAGCCCATTGTCATTTTAAAGGCAAGCCTGCCTTGCAGGCTCCTTGAAAATTAAAGTTACATGCAAATTCGACTTTGGAATTAAAAGTACTTCCAAAACTCTTAAACTACCTATTTTGTTACATATAGGTCACCCTTAAGGTGTGTCATAGGTGCTCCCAGGGTTGGGTGCAGTGTAACGATAAGCAGGGACCTTATGAAATTAGTTTTATGTTTTATAAGCCCTGGTAAGGAAAAATAGCTAAATTAATTTGCCCCTCATTGTAGTGAATAGGCACCATAAGCTAAAATGGGGAGACTTTAGTTTGAATAATAAAGTCTCCAAAGGAGCTAGATATGGCAAATGTGGTCTCAAACTGATTGTTATAATAAATGCAACAACCTGCCATTGTTGGTTTTAATATAACTAGTTCAGAGAAAGAGTTTTAGAACTCTTCCTAAAAGTTAGGCCCTTCTCTGATTGGCCAGCCTTTGGCAGCCTGGCCAGGCTGCCTTGATGAGGTGTGAAGTGGCCTGGGCTGAACACAAAGGAAGTGCCTGGGTTAGGAGATCTGCCAAGCAGATTGTGAAACAGGATGGCGGGAGAGCCACCAAACTGGTCTTCAAAGGAGAGAAGGACATTTGGAGCAGCTCAGGACCTCCCCCCGTTTCCTGCAAACCCAGACAACCAGGTGCCCTCTTGATTAGACTTGGAGAGGGCAGGAGAGGATTGCAAAAAGGATTTTTAGCCACACCAGTGGGTAGACTCAGCCAGACCTAACCTACGAAATTCAGTTTCTGACATTTTGGATTTTTAAGGAATGTTGCTCCTTGGGATTGATTTTTGCCACACTTCCCAGGACGTGGTCATTCAAGAGTGTTGTGGCCTGCTTGTGATTGGACAGTTGACCCCCCCTTGCTTTTCACCCCAGTAGCAAGAATGCATTTGGCAGAGATGCACCCACACCTAAGATTCCTGCTGGAAGAAGATACTGGAGAAGAAGGACTGCCCTGCTGGACCGCTGGCCTGCAGCAGGACACTCACAAGGACTACACCAGCTGCACACTTTGTGCTTCAACAAGCAAAGGACTTTGCCTTGCTTCTGCTACTCCAGGAATGGACTCCCTGTAAGGTACGGGAACAAAGGAGCTTCCCAGAGTCCCCTGCATTAAGTCCTGCAAGAAGAGCCCAGCTGACCAGCGTCCAGTGGCTATTTGAGGATTCTGACAAAGTGCATTCTGGGAATTGTAGTCCCAACTCCAAGGAACAACTCATAGCTTCTGGAACCTTGGCTCAAGTTGTGGACACTTCAAGGACCAAAAAAGGACCTCTGGAAGAAGATCCAGAAGTTAGGAGACATTTGGAACAACTGTTGTAAACTGCTCCATAAGTTGAAGAGGTGCATTGTACGAGTTGTAGTCCCAGACCCCAAGAGGCAAGCTAGAGCCTCTGAACTCTTGGCTGGTGCTGTGGAACACTTTCCTGTATCAAGAAACACTTCTGAAAGTAAGTATAACAGTGTTACATGGTGGGTGGGCTGAACTCTGGAATATATTCCTGTCCAGTGTGACCTTTTTTGGCCCTTTGAGCGCTATTTGCTTCTAAGCGATATAATTACTTTTAATATTTAAAAATTCATATCTCTGGTTTCCTACATTGGATTTGTGTCATTTTAGTGTCATCTTAAAGATAACACTGTAATCTATGTTTATAAAGTTGAGCTGGATTTTTATTATGTTTTGTGTTTTACTTATTTACTGTTTTCTGAGTTTTCAAATGCCTTACACACCTGTCTCCTAAATTAAGCCTAACTGCTCGTTGACAAGCTACCAAGGGTTGAGATGGGATTAATTTATTGACAACTGACTGGAACTAGTGAGGGTTAGTGGCCTATTGCTAAGTGCAGGTACATACCTGCCCTTAAATGATTCCCTTTCCAACAGTAGGCCTCGTGCCCACAACAGGAAACACCCCAAAACACTACGTGGTCAAATCACATATGCATTTTTTGTAAAGATCCTGGCTGTGGATTTTGAGCTTTAGCTCAGCCAGCTACATAGGGAAACCTAGCAAACCTATACATTTTTTAAAACTAAACTGCCTTGCACAGGTAAACTGCTGAATAAAAACACTATTTTTCCTTGCATTTCTGTGACGTAAACTACAGGAATATGCAGTTATCCACAAACTGCTTACCACACAGCATTCCCCGAATTGTCCCGATAAAAACGCTACCCTATTGGTGTGCCTGGGCTTAGTGTCCTCAACAGGAAGGGATCACACAACAGTCAATTGTAGTCCTTACATGAGGGCTACTACTAACCCTGGGGTGATCCATTCCTGACGCAGGCACTAGGCACAGACACACAAGTGGGGTAGTGTTTTTACAACGACAAGTGGGGAAACACTGGGTGGTAGGAATTTTGTGGATTTCTGCATATTCCGGTAGTTTGCATGACAGAAATGCAAGGAAAAGTATACTTGTTATTCAACGTTTCACCTTTGTAGGTTATTCTGGATAAGAAAACTTTGCCAAACCTCCATAAACTCCACAAGAGTCTAGTTTTCAGAAATGTCTGGGTTTGGTAGGTTTCCCTATATGGCCACTGAGCCCAGGACCCAAAACGCAGGTGCCACCTCACAAAACCAGGTTCTTTTGTGATAGATAATTTTGATGTTTCCACAATACGATTTGGGCCCTTCCCTGTTGCGGCACTGTGTGAAGATGGGAGTTACTCAAACCGTGCGCTTCATCCAGCAAGACTACAAGGTGGGTTTCTGCACTAACCCCATTTCTAGTGTAAGGCCCAAAAAAATCTTCAACTCCACCAGCAAAGTGGATGTGCACTGGTGTGCCCTAGAACGGGGCCGTAGAGTGCCCCAATGCTACCTCAGAAATGGTTCTGCACACAAATTTAGCTGCAGCACATTTTGCTGAAGGAAGTCAACATTCAAAAAGAGATGGAGGTAGTCGACTTGCAAAAGGTTGGCAATATAGGCTTTACATCCAGCGTCACCCGTAAAAGGTGGAATTTAGGGCTGAACTAAATTGGCTGTCTGCTAAGAGAGCACTCTGTCTGTGCTTGCTGCCACATGAACCTGTTCTCTGGTTTGGGCTACCCCGCTATTGTCCCACTGCACAGACTGTGCTTGCAAAGGGACAGCATGACTGTCCTCATCGTTTCTCTCAGAATCACTGGAAGAGGTGTCGTCAGATGGTACTCCCCAGAATGAAAAATCACTCCCAGATTCTGCTCCATTGCCCTCTCCCTCAGATGATATCTATGGTAGTGGCCTGTTAGCGGCACATTTGTAGCAAAAATGTTGCCGTAAATGTGGCGCTAAGGGGCATAAGGGCCTTGTAAATCTGGTTAAGTTTGTGTAAAATAACATTAGTTAACCAAAATGCACTTATGGCTGAGTGCTCCGTAACCTTCTGAAGTAGTAAAGATATGTACATTGCACACTACTTGTTTGCTAACTCTGGATGCTAGGGTGTCAATTGCCTGGAAAATGAATGAAAGTTACTTTGTGAGCAACATTGGCGTAAGTAAAGATCCAAACCTTTGGTGAGATAGGTCCAATTTAGTAGACAGTGGAAGACATTCCACAGCTTGAGAGCAACTTTGTCATCTCATCATAGGCTTTGTGCAACTGTCTCCTTAGAAGCGAACTAAAAAAACTTGAGCAAACATTTCTCTCACAGATATTTAGGAGCTGCACAGGGGGTAGTTTTATACACCAGACTAGGGCATTTACAATTTATTCTGCCCTAACCCTATAACCAGTATGATTTTCTTCAGGCAAATGAGATGTTCTTTTAGCTCCACATCCCAGAGTTGTGCATCTGTATTCTGAATGAAATATGGTTTTACTGAAACTAAGGTGCTACCCAAAAGATGTTTTTCAGAATGTAACAGATAATTGGTTGCAAATCTACCATTACTTGTACCCTGACCATCAAATGGGTTATATTATTTTGCATAATTTGAAAATATGTATGTTACCTTTTTATGGCAGATGCAAGCTGGAAATCCATTTCCAAATGCTCACCCACAAGAACTCATCTTTTTCATTCTCATTTAAGCTAATGCAATAGTCTTTCTTGTGAACAATATAATTAAAAAAGGATCCACCTCTTTTTAACCAACAATGGTGCATCAAGACACCAATTTCTGATTGAAAACAAAAACGCCATCTTTGCATTTCAGTTTGACAACCTGTCGAGGTTATTCATTCGTTGGAGTGTAAGCTGAAGTTGACAATTTATCTATCACTGTGTTACTTAATTTTTCCCATAGTGTACTTTGGTGTGACACCTTAGCAGATGGAGAAAAATAGGTACATACTTGTGTGAAATAGGAGTCAGATCTAGAAGTTGCTCCTGCTCATAATCAACACAAAGAGCAGAAAACCGTCTGTATACACACATTAACTTACTGAATCAGGCGGAGTACCTCAATATAAGTCACACACACAAAGGGGCCCAAATTCATTTAACTGTTATTATTCAATTAAAAGCAAAGAGCATGTCATATTAGCTTTTCTTTTCTTTAATATCTTGTCATTTGAGGAATTATCTAATTTCCCCCAGACATGGAACTGTCAATAATGTTGCACCTCTGTCATCCTAATATGGTAACGAGGCTCCTCCCATTGCGATATTCACTAAAAAAAAAACTCAATAAAAGCCTTTGAATTAAAACATATCTAGTAAAATGGTGTGAACAGAACATTCAGCGTAAGATCTCTTTAGTTTCACAGAACAGATTTCAGTATGTAGAAGTTTGTCTTTATGGCTGTTGGTCAAAACCCCATTAGAAATTAGTCTGTTTCACAAAGGGTCTTAGAGTATTGGACATCACCTCCAGCGCACTCGATAAGGTAGTACGTGAAAGCTCCAGTCCTTGGAAGGCGGAGCCAAAGACAGCTGAATACTTTGTTTGAGCAGTGTGATGACCTGCCCTTTACATATTCTCAGTATATTGCTTTTTGTAGGTGGGTGCTACAGGCTCTATGTTTGAAAGTTAAGACCAAAAGCCCAGCCCTCTGCTCTCTACCAGCACCACAATAGCCCCAACACCACTCAGGCAGTGGCAAAGTTGGGAACTCACATACATCCTGCAACCCCCATGGCTTCACACTATGGTGACTACCTCCCTCTAGGTCATTAAGGACAGTGTTTCAGGTCCTGGACTTTTTTGTAGTTTGCTTTGCTTTAATAGAATTACTATATATAATATAGAATGACTTAAATGAACACCATGACTTGTAGGTGTAAATTTCAAAACTGTGCTGGTTACAGTACATAAAATTGTCCATTATTCGCCTCCTTTCTAGATCTATAAATTCAAGCTCCAAGCACCTCGATGCACTCTTTGCTCCAGTGGTCATTTCCTTCTGGAAATACCCAAAAGCAACTCAGTCACTTTTGGGGGCCAAGCCATTTCCATGGCAGCAGAAAGGGGAATGGGACAAACTCCATATGAAATTGTGTCCAAAACCCTCTCCTTCTGCTTTGAAGAATATTTATTTTTAATTAATAAATACATTATTGCCTTTTTAACCTTTGACCTTTCAGCCCATCAGGTTGTGCTATACTCTTTACAACGTCAAGAAGCCTTAGGGTAGTCAATGCAATATAAATAACTTAACGCCTCACTCACAGTCATTAAAGGCACTGTCTCTGGTTTTGAAATTTACACCTACAAGTCATGGTTTTCAGTTGTGTTAATTTAAGTAATTCTATATTCAATATAGTAATTCTATAGAAGCAAAGCAAACTACAAAAAAAGTCCTGAACTGGAAACACTGTCCGTAATGACCTGTTGGCCGCAGGGTCTGGCTGGGTGAACGACGTGCACAGTTGGATGCTTGTAGGGGATTAGCCTCAGGTGGTTGGATTAATGTATAGTAATTCAAAATTACTATACGTTAAAAAACATAGACATTCACTGAAAAAAACTAAGGTTACAGGGACATTATAGTTAAAAAATAGAATTTAAAAAAACATAGAAATTCACTTAAAAAACCAAAGGTTACAGGGAAGTTAGAGTTGAACACATTTTAAACATACAAAACCATAGAAATTCACCAGTTATAGTAAGAGTTACCTCGAGTAACTATAACTCATGCCCTTAGGTAACTATAACTTGTGCGGGCAGGAAGAAATTCAGGGGGAGACACAGAAGCTCTTCCGTGCCTCGCTGGCATCAGCCATTGCTGGTGGCCCACACCAAGGAGGGTGTGTGTGTCGGCCATTGGCCGACACAGGCACCAATAGGGTTAAATAGTGCAAGGCATAGTCCCGAACATGCCCAAAACAAAATAAATGTCCTCTCATCAAAAAAAGAACAATTGGAACCCAATGAACTAGTTGCTACTGTTCACATTAAAAAGACATTTATTCATTGACCAGTCAGCTACTGACCCATTATTCTTCTACCATTCCTAAGGGAGATAGTCAAGTATTCAGTCACAATGAAACTAAATGTAAACATCGACATCAATTATCTCCTTCAATATTATCAGTCTGAATGTATCTTGCTACATGAAAACTGCAATCATGCTCATCACGGATGACACCCTATTTTTCATATATAAGAACAAACCCTGCAACCTTGTTGTCCCCAGTCTCTCAGCAGACTTAAGCATGGACAGCCATTAAGCTTTGTTTACTGTTCAGACAGCATGCAAGGGTTTTGGTGACCAAAAGGGTCTCTTAGATTCTGGTAGGTAGCCCACTAGTCTACCAGTTCAACGGAAACAATGGCCTCCCCAACCCTGGTAGTGGATCATGGTTCAAAAGTTAAAAATCCTCCCCAGAGAGGCCCCCTGATATACCCCCGTAAAAAATTGTTGTCCAGAGATTTTCATTTTTGATTTGTGTTTTTAGATCATTGGAAAAGTATTTAAGTTGAGTAGACATTGCTGATCCATGCTGATGTTTTCTGGATTACATTTTTAAAAATGGCGGATGTGTTGCAGTGATGATGTAATATTTCAGGAACCATGAGACCTATATATTTCATTTTGGTGTCAAAACATACGTTTTGGGGATCAAGAGGTCTTATAAAGATAGAAAATAATTCCTCAGAGCAACCCTTATGCCATTTTCCAACATAGTGGCTATAATAGAGGAAGAAGATACATATATAGAAATGAAACAAATATTAATAATGTTTTCTAATCCTTTTATGTATACACCAAACACAATGTTTATGATCTGAATAAGAAATAAATAATATTTATCAATCAAGTTCTGTGGGTAGAGGCTTTAGAAAGTATGTAGGTTGTATCACCCCATCAATATCTTCCCAACCAAATTCACGCTGATTTGTCTCTACATATGCCTGATCCAAAACATTTACACACCTTTTGATCAAGTAGAACACACTTCTTATGTCTTCACACACAGAATATGATGTCGGTGGAAGGTAATCTAGTGGGACTGATACCTAGAACTCACTGTACCGAAGATCGTCAAATGTGTGCCAGTCAGAACTTGCTTTCCACACAAGCACTAGCTCTATTTCTATGTCTTTAAAGTCACATTCTTCTTCTGTCTCACCAAATCCTTTGAGAAACTTCACAGGTTCAGCAGTTAAAGCTCCCAGCTTTGTTCCAATTTTGCTCATAGTATCATCACCCATAAGAATATGTGCTTTGATTGTCATGAGTCCATTTTAGTTAGTCACACAGTAATGGCTTAGTTTAGGCTTGCAGCCTGTGCTCTTTTCTCCAGTATTCATGTTCTATATTTCTGTATTCCATTTTCTTAATTTTATATTTGCTTGTTTAGTGGCACTATTTTAATTCCATTATCAACAACTATTCCGCGAAAGCGTCATTATTTGTGCTATGGATGGCATTCTTTGTATCATGTTCTTTGTTCGGAATTACAAGAACAGAATGCGAAGCACACAGAGTAATATTTTGTATTGTCGGCCTCAAGACTGTGTAAACAGTTCAGCGCTTAGGTACATACCCACGTCAGGCTTCTCTGCATAAACATAAACCTGTCCCCTACACAAATCTTGTGCTTTAGAGAGAGTACCAGCCAGAATTTCCATCCATGCTCCACGCCGATTTTCGTCGACCTCAGCCTTTGTGTCTCCATGGATCAACATCTGGAGACTGGTGGCCTGACCCTGTACCAAGGTAACAAGGGTAGGGTGTGCTTCTCAGGGACACTGTATGGAGAGACTTGGCTTACATTGCCATGCTCTCACTTAGAGGTTAGAGATTAGGCTTTTAGGTAAGCATTCATGTTATTACAAATATGTTAGGGTTATTTATATTCACATCTCTGATTTTCATAATCCTAGTTTTGTTACTCTCATTATCCTAATTATTGCAGCTCATGCATTTTATTATAGATTGCAGTCCTTTCATCAAATGTATTGAAAACTGTCCTGTATCTCTTTTCTTGCCTATGTGTGTGTGTGTGTAAGACACTTGTATGTGGAGAGAAAAGGATAAGACTTGTTTCCACCATGATTTTTAAGAGTCCATGGAAGGCTGCCACAAATCACCTTTACTGGTTAGGTTTTGGTGAGGTACTGCTAGTGAGCCAGGAGGGTTGGGCCAACAGTTGCCATTTAGTGTAGGAGTGACTCAGTTGCCGAGAACACATAGGTGCTGTCGCCCCAAATCCAGCTGTCTTGTTACTTTGCAAGAGTCTTTGTGATTTGATAAGAACACTGAGCATGTTTGGGTCAAGTTTCCTGTATAGAATATGAAGTGGGATTTAGCATCTTCTCTCACCTGTTCTATAACATATTCATAACTCTGACAATCCTTGACTTATGAACATTGCAATAAATCTAACTAGCACAATAATAACATCTGTGTCATTGAACAGTACAATGACTCGATTGGAACCATTTCGAACAGCCCACTCAACATGTGACACAACACGAAGGTCAGCTTCTGCAAATTTGGTGGTAAGCTCTTGAACAATATGGTCTGTACCTTTTCAGTATCTCAGCAGTCACCAACTCCTCATTGACAATCATTCTACTTGCAATAATTAGAAATTCAGTGTTGACTGACGCATCAGAAATGTTCTGGTGAGTTAAAGTCTCCAAGTTCATGTTGTTCTATGTTGATGACCCAAATTTATCACGTTGCACAGGTATAGGTGTCAAATTTGATGCAGGCAAGGTCAATTGTTCCACTTGTAGACATGTGTCTGATTCTTTCACACTCTTTGACAGATAGTTCAAGATAACTGCCAAAGACAATGTGCAGTTCTTGCAAGGTGCACACTGACTGTAGAACAGTCTAAACGATCTCTCCGAAGTTCTGCATGGATGAAATCTTGACCATTCGCCATTTTGTCATATAGTCCACAAAAACAACAGTTTTTAATGAGGACACCTTTTTGAATTGAAATTAATGAGGAGAAAGTGTTTTTTCAACCTCTTGTACAAGTTTGGGATTCTCTAGTTTGGTTGCAGCACCTCCATCAATTAATGCATTTGTTGGAAGAAGATCATGCAACAAAATGTCCTTGAGAAATTCACCCCTTTCTTTTGCTACATCTATCTGTTCATGTGTTTGCAAAAGTTATTTTTTTGTAACCTGTTTTGTAGTGGCTGGTTGGATGAATCTCTTACTTCGACAATTTACGTGTGGAAGTTTAGCTGTAGTAATTATGTCAAACAGCTTTTTCTCTTTCAATACAATTCTCTCCTGCTTTAGTTCTGCGTCAAATTTTGATTGGGGCTCGAGGACATCTAGTAGACATGTCTTTATATTGTTATCCACATATTGTTTTGTCACAAAGTTGTTTAGTTGCTCAGGTTTAGTTATTTCAAAGGGGTTTCCTTGTGGCTGCATGAAATAAAGAAGGCTGTCAACATCTTTATTAAAACGTTCCTCTCTCTTTCCCACAAATTTGTGGTGAGGAACAGTTTTGCGATTCTCTATTAATTTTGAATTTGTCCTCTCACTGAAAACATTGCAAATACAAAGGACTTCATGGTAATCTAAATGCCATTGAGCAACATGTTCACTTTTACACGTCTGACCAACAATTTCCTTAGAGATTTTCTGTGTCCCTGGATCATCTGTTCCAATTCATATCTAAAGCCACAGCACTGAACCTTCCCTCTCTGTCTTTCATCACAAAATGTCTTTGGATGAATTTTCTGTAGAGGAATGGTTTTTCCACCTCTAGCTGCTTCACTCTTTCCAAATACCAGAACCCATACCTAAAGTAGTTTATGCAATAGAATTCACAAATCACAGTAATCAGTGACTCCACAGTCTTCACATGCAGCTCCCATTCACCTTCCCGATCAGCATGTACCAAGTTTATCACTGGAACTATCATGTGTAAAACATTTCCCCAGTAATTCCAAAGTTCTGATTGTTCTTCACATTCTTAGACAAACTCTATGAACTTGATTTTCAGGTTTTCTGATTTTGAACTCAGTGTATTGAACATTGCCTGACTTTGCATTATGACTTTTGAATGAAGTGCACTGTGTGCCTTGTTCACTTCTGAGATAAGATATGCAAAACCTAATTTGTCTTTCTTGTTCCAGAAAGCATTCCAATGCAATATTTCTGTAGCCTCAGATATGATGAGCATACATTGTAACAAGCAAAGATAATGAGTTCTGCTCAATACTGACTGGACAAATTGATTTCAGCCTCAATTAGGGCATTGTCTATGCCACATCCACTGAGACAACTTCCTGCACATAGCAAAACAACTTTTGCCATGTGGAAAACGCCCATCATTCGATAAAGATCATCAAATTTTACTGGATTGCTCATAAAAAATGTCAGCTACAATAAGGAAAACACGTTAATCGTAGGAAATTGTCAGGATAGGCTGGTCTCCAAGCTGAGCATGCACATTTTAAAAATCTTGTAGAGCTGTCTAAACAGTTGCGTACTTTGTGACTGGAAATGGTCTTACTGGTAAAAACCCATCCTTCTTCAGTGGGATGGTATTCTGGGAGATCGGAGCACGATTTCCAGCCCACTGAGGAACTGGTTTTTGTTCAGCCTTCAGTCTGCACCTAATAAGTGATACGATAAATTCAGTTAAATCAACTTTGTGGACTGCAGCATCAGGTAGAAGAAGATCCATATCCTCAGCCACTTTGAAACTTTCTGGTAGACTGTGACGTGTTGATGCCTTCTAGTGCTTTTGCACATGTTGGCATGGAGGTTGGGTTATAAGTTTGCAGCTTTGTTTGTTTATGCCTACAGCTGACACAGCTTGTTTTCTAGCAGGTACTTCCTTGGTACAGTCTTTGAAAAGAGCCATGGCAGTATCATGTGTGCTGGATGTTCCAGACAAAGAAGAACAGTCTTCAAAATCAAAATTATCAAGAGCAGAAATTGTAAATCCTTTCCTGGTAAAGTGACTTGGAAGTGGTGTGCTGTCAGATTCACAAGATATTACAGCAGAATCTGTTAACAAGTTTCTGCTCCCTACTATGTCATTATAACTTGTTGATACACCAATCCTATTAATTAAAGTGATTAGCTCTCTAGTTTTCTTTTTGCTGTGATTTAATTCGTAAAACATGATATGGAAAGGATGGTACATTTGCACAGCATAAGCATGTCGTTCATGGGATTGTGTTCTACTTCTTTGCTTATATCTTCAAAGCCATCATCAATGTTGCCAGATTCTGTTCCAAACTCAAGGACTTTAGTTTGTAACAGTTTTGTTTTGCTTATAGTAAACAATGATGTAAAAAAAGACAAATTCAGGCATTCTCCTATGATTTGCGGAGTTCTGGGGCATCACAAAATTTGTCATTAAATCAAATCAAAATTATCAAGAGAAGCAATTGTAAATTCTTTCCTGGTAAAGTGACTTGCAACTGGTGCTAAGTCCACAATCTAAATCTTTCAGGATGTTTCATAAAATGGTTCCTGCTGATTTTACTGCATCCTGTGATATTATTTTGGCAGCAAGAACTTCAGTAGTCAAATCAGCTGAGAACACCATAAGTGGCTCATTCTTTTTGTTAGACTGACCAAATGAATTCTGTTATTGAAGACTCTCACCAGAGCAATCTTAATTTCATCATTATGGATCAATGCAGTTTCATAAATGTTGACCATTATCTCTCTGATCTCACTGAGTGTGCCCCCGTAGCCAGGATTCAAGAGTGGCTTTAAAACTTAATTTGCTTTTTCACAGAGTGCAAACTAAACTGAATGCCTGCGTTTACATTGCGGCTGGGAGCTCATTGTACATTCATATTTTTGAATATATGCATGCATGCAGTTCGGGTGGGTATACAAATCCACTGCAAAACTACTCGGCTATAAACCTAGGCCCTCATTATGAACACAGCGGTAAACACTGCACCGCCGGTGGTGGCGGTAACAACCGCAAACAGACGTGCGGTCTGAACCGCCAAATAATGAACCAACTGACCCTAGGCATCCTGAAAAACACTCACTGCCAGCAGAGGAGTGCCGACAACGACTGCAGAGCCCGCCCACAGGCCGACGGAAAGGCCCTACGTGCCCATCAAATTATGAAGCACTAGACCTCTGTCAGTTTAGGGGCGGGAACCACTGCCACGCAAAACCAGGCGGAAACAAAACAAATATAAGGAAACACTCACCGGAGGCCCACACAACACGCCGAAGCAGACATGGAGAGAGAGTTGCAGATCATGCCAGCCCTGCTCCTTGCCATATACCTCCACGACCGAGACCGCCGATGAAGACGACGATGGTAAGTACCGCAACCTACTAAACAAGGGAAGAAAGGGCACAGTTACATAACCCTGCAACGCTCCCACAACCCTTCACAGTAGCACAGGTCATACACCCCACAGCAAGAGGTACGTACCTGACACAAGGCAAATCCTACCTGCCCAAAGTGCATACATGTGCCCCACACCCACAAACGATGAAACGAGAGACCATGGAACCAGAGTGTGCCTAAAACAACGCAGGTCACACATTAACCTTTATTATGCTCACTGAGCAACAGAAGTGCATAGAAGGCCAATGGCCAGTCCGTATGGAAAGAAGTTCGATGGGCCACAATGGCCCCAACTTGACTCCCACAAGTGCTACGGTACTCCACCTCATACAGGCAACAATGGGGCATTCAGGCACCTCAGGGAACAGGCGCATGGGGTGGTGGTGGTGGGGATTTAATACTGGGGGGGTTTAGATTTCCATTTGGAAGGTGGAGGGGGTTTGGGTTTGCCCTTGGAAGGTGGTGGAGGGGCTTGGACCGGGGGGTGGCACATGGACCTGGTTCAGCACGGGACTTCTTCCTCTCTGGGGAAGGGGCACAGTAATGGGAAGGGCAGACAGGGGCGGGCTGTGACGTGGGAGGAGTGGAAAGGGCAAGTAGGTGAGCACGTTAAGGTCCGAGACAGGGTGGGCCAGTGGGTTGGAATAGGTCAACATGGGAGAGGAAAAGTTTCTTGGGTGCAATAGGGGTGGACCTGGAGGAAGGCGTGGGAGTGGAGGTAGAGGGAGTGGTCGTGACAGGTGTCGGTGTGCGTGACGTGGCTGCAGGTGACTGGACAGTATGCTGAGGTGTGTTGGATGTGTGTTGGGTGTGTGTTTTGGTGCGTTTGAGTGTCTTGGGAGGAGGGGTGGTGGACACAGTGGGACAAGAAAGGCTGCCAGTGTAAATGGATGTTGTCTGGGTGTCTGCAAGTATGGTGAGTGTGCTGCATGTGTCAACTAAAGTCGTTGTGGTGAGTGCAGGGATGTGTGCTATTGTGGTGACTGCAGGAACAGGGTCAGCAACATTGAATGAGGGTGCAGTGCCTGTGGGTGTGCATGTACAGGGGACAGACATTGATGCAGAAGAGGTAGTCACACTGGGGGAAGTGGATGTTGGTGTGTGTGCACATGTATGTTGGCTGTGTGTATGCTTGTGGTAGGAGGTGTGGTGCTTGTGTTTTGAAGTGTGCTTCTTGTGTGTTGAGGTGTGCCTGCGTGTCAGAATGTGTGCTTGGATGGGTGAAGGGAGTGGGGTGCTGGGAGGGGTAGAGGTGGTTGGAGGAAGGGCAGAATGACCAGGGACACTAGCTGCCGTCCAAGAGGAGGCCAGAGCCTGAAAAGATCTCTGTAGGCCAGACACAGCACCATGAATGCCATCCAGATAGGCATTGGTCTGCTGCACCTCTGATGATAGCCCCTGGATGGCATTGATGATGGTTGTCTGCCCTACAGAGATGGTTCTCAGGAGGTCAATAGCCTCCTCCATGAGGGCAGCAGGGCTGACTGGGGCAGGGGATGAGGTGCCTGGGGCGAAGGAAACGCCCACCCTTCTGGGTGAGCGGGCACAGGCATCTCGGTGGGGTGCAAATGGGAGGGCGGTGATGGTATGGGGGTGGCGGAAGATGACACAGTAGGGGTGGGCCCACTAGGGTCCGCCACCGCCAGGGAGCTCCCATCGGAGGAGGTATCGGAGTCACTACCTCCAGTGGTAGTTGCCTCCTCCGTGGTAATCCCCTCGCCCTCCAACCCACTGGTCCCCTTGGTGTCGGATGACTCTGCCTCCAAGGATCCATGGCCCGCTGCATCCCCACTCACCGGTGCCTCAGCTCCCTCATCAGATGATGCTGATGTTCACAGACAACACAAGAGAACAGGGATGGGGAAACAAAACAGGGGAGATACTTGTAAATAGCTGAATGGAGTTACATTAGTGGTTCACACATATACCCACCCAGAAAACCTTCCACGAGGTAGCACCTACCGCTATACACATGGCTATGCCCCTGACAAGTGGCCAGAACCCTGCTCTACAGCCATTCCCCAACTAACTTAAGGACCTGACGTACTGCAGTCTTGATCGAAACACCCCTACTCCCCATGGGGGCCATTATGTAGATGGACATCAGTCCCTGCCACTAGACAGCATAAATACGAATGCACACACACACACATCCATCAAGGGACCAAAATATGGTATATGTACTCACCCCCTTGTGACTTCTGTGCAGCCTTCAAGCACCCATCCAGGTCCAGGTATGCCACCGCTAGGATGTATTGCATAAGGGGGGTCAGTGCCCGATGGGCGCCCCTTCCTTGTTGGGAGGGCTTCCCCAGCTGGGCCTCGCAGATCTTCCTCGCCCAGCACCTCAGGTCCTCCCACCTCTTCCTGCAGTGGGTGCTCCGTCGGTTGTAGACCCCCAGCATCCGCACTTCCTTGGCAATGGCATGCCAAAGTCCCCGCTTCTAGTGGGCGCTGACCTTTATGGGACACACAGAAAAGTAACACTGAGGTCAGACACTGGCCAATCATATACAGCTGGCTATATGTCCACTATGGGATGGACATTTTAAACAGCCTAACAGCACACACACACGCAGCATGTCAGGACCCCTGGACCATAGAGTGTCACAGGTACACACATGTATGCAGCCAACACCCACCACTACACACATCCATGCCCCCCAATCCTCCTTCTCACTTCTACCTCTGGCCGACCATAGAGCTTGGTGTACAGGGGCAGGACCCCGTCCACGAGCTTCTCCAATTCCTCGTTGGTGAAGACAGGCCCCATTTCCCCTGCAACACGTGCCATTTCTATGACCAGAGGCAGGACACAGCAGTACACTCAGTGGAGTACCTGCATGCACAAGATTAGGGAGTCAAGTGAAGTTGGGGTGACGAGTTCACGTACCCACCGCAGCAGCGTGCACCGTCAATGCCACCGGCGATCATGATAAGATTGCCCATTGACAAACATGTTAACCGATGAATTTGTGCACAGCGGTAAACACTGTCTTACGCTATTACGTCAACCGCTAGCGGTATGAGGTCACTTCCACCACGACACTTCTGGATTACAGGGGGCAGACATCTTGGCCTTAAATACGCAGTTGTAAAACCCTCATCCACACAATGCAGGCCCTATTGTCCCCTAAACACCCCTAGGCATGTAACAATATACATTACCTCACCTGACCAGTCCTGATATATCATTGTGGTCATGTTGCTGTAATATCACACACACTAAGCATTAGTGTCGTCGACAATCATGCCAGCAGTGCTGAATGAAAAACAATGTGTGCAGATGTATGTGTGTTTTCACTCCTCCTAGGTACAGACCCTTGGGGCGAGGAAGGGCCCCATCGGTGTACATACCACTTGTTGATTTGCGTACCATGGTGGAGCATCACATCATTGGCAATTACAGACTCACTCATGTAACTATTCAAGAACTTTGTGCATTACTGGATCCAGCACTGACACCGGCAAATCAAAATCAGCATGCCATCCCTACTGCCATCCCTACTGAAGTGCAGGTGCTGTCTGCACTCCATTTCCTGGCCATGGGCTCATTTCAAATGACAGTGGGCATGGATGCAGGTTTTTCACAGCCAATGTTTAACATAATACTGTCAAGATTCCTGAATGCATTTGTACAACACCTACAGTCCTATGTGAGGTTGCCCCAAAGTGCTGACCTCCCTGCCATCAAGTAAGACTTCTATGCCTTTGCCAACTTACCCCATGTGATAGGTGCCATTGATGGCACCCACATAGCTATCATCCCGCAAGAGTCAGTGAACAGGTGTACAGAAACAGGAAGAACTTTCATTCCATGAACATTCAGTTGGTGTGTACTGTACACAAATACATCTCACATGTCAATGCCATGTTCCCTGGTTCAGTCCATGATTCCTTTGTGCTGAGGAACAGTAGTGTGCCACACAAGATGGAACAACTACAAGAGGACAGAGGGTGCACCATAGGTAGGTGTTTCTGGCACTTATTGCCACATAGCAGACAGCCAGGCTGTCTGCCTCTGAGAGTTGTCAATGAATGTCCTGTTTTGCATCTTTTTCTAGGTGATTCTGGCTATCCCAACTTGCGTTAGCTCCTGACACGAGTGAGGAATCCAGGAACAGATGCAGAGAGGAATTACAATGAGGCCCATGGATGGACTAGACGGGTGATAGAGCGCACAATAGGTCTCCTGAAGGCTAGATTTCGTTGCCTACATATCTCTAGCGGTTCCCTGGCCTATGGGCCTGAAAAGGTGTGTAGAATAGTGGTGGCCTGCTGCATGCTGCACAACGTGGCTGTGAGAAATTCTATCCCCCTATTGGAGGAGGAGGGTGTTGTATATCCAGACCAGCTTCCTCAGAGAGGGGATGAGAGTGATGGTGATGATGATGAGGGGGAAGATGTACATACCAGGACCCAATTGATACAACTCTACTTCCAGTAACTTTGTGGGACAATTGGATGAGATTGCTGTCTGTGCATCATAGGTTCAATGTGCCTTGTCATCTAGGGGGGCGTTGGGTCAATACTCACTGCCACTGTGACTAGGTCTGGAAAGATTACAATATAGTATAAAAGTTCAACACATCTGTGGGCACAACAACATGTAAGGCATGTGATGCATTTCCTGCTAATCAGATAACAATAAAAGAGTTATCATACAGTTGCATCCAGACTTCACTTTGTTTAAACTTACTGACAGGGGACATTGTAACAGGTGAAAAGGTGTTTTATTTGGTGCAGGGATAAAATCTAGCAGATTCCAGTGATGGGAGTGGCCTACTGGTGGTTGTACAATATGGCAACATGGTTGCAGCATTGTTGGCAGTAGTGGTATGTCCATCAATGTTTACAAGAGTTTGTTCTAGTTTTCACATGGTTTGGTGGTTGATTCAGTGGGACACTTGGAGGACAGTTCTTGCCTGAGTCCCTTCTTTGAGGGGGCCTTGTTCTTGGCAGGTTTTCCTGTGCCATATCTGGGCCTGGGGGTCCATTTGGGCGCCTGGTGTTGGCCGGTACAGGTTGAGATGGATGTTCCATGTGTGTCCTGAGATGGTGGTACATGTGCAGTTGCTGCTGATGCTGTTGTTGTCCGGTTTGTATCCTGGCATGTAGTAGGGGCTTCCTGGTCTGTATGGGCCTCAGGCTGTATTGGGACAAGGTGCAGCAGCGCACCTGCTTTGCTGGCCATTGTGGCATTGTGCACTTTCCTCTGCTCCATGACCTCTTGGTGGTGTGCTAGCTGCATCCTTTGACTCTGCTCCAGGGTGGATACTATCTGGGCCAATCTGTCCTGGGTATGGTGATATGCTCCCAGGACCTCAGAGATCACGTCATGGGCTGCAGCATCCATCCTGTGGCCTCCCCCATGGGCCACTGATGCCCTCCCACTGGGCCTAGCCCCCTGTGTCGCCTGTTAAAGTCTGGTGGTAACACTTGTGCTGGGGCCATCGTCTTCCTGCCTGTGGGTTGGGGGTGACTGTGGCCTCTGTACCTGTGTTCCACCAGTCCGTGGCCTGGATACAACCCTGGGCTGATGTTGTTGGCTGGGTGGTAGGGGTGTCAGTGGTATTCTGGGTGGGGCTGCTGGATGGTGACAGTCCAGGACTGTGTGAGGGGCCAGGGTGATTGTCAGTGGCCAGGGTTCCATCCCCAGTGTCCAGTGAGGTGCCTCTGTCTCCCTGTGGGGCACTGCCACTCCTTATCCTGTCTGTCATGGTGGCATGGGTGGTGGTGCCTGTTGGAGGAATGGACATGTATGTTACATTAGCATGATTGGATGGGGTGCACAGGACTGGGCGGGTTTGTGCAGGTTTCACACTCTGGAGCAATGCAGGTTGCTTTCGTGAGGTTAGCATTGCTTTTTTGCTTAGGATGTGGAGGTGCATTGTGGGTGTTGTAGGCCATTGTGATTCCTTGCAGGGGTGGGTGGCTGTGCAGAGGGGGAGGGATGTGGACCTGTTAGTGGGTTTGTGGGCATGCAGGGGGACTAGATGTAGTGATTGTGGCCTGGGTGGGTGTTGGACTTTTGCTTATGCAGGGTCATCCCCAGTCTTTTTGCCTCCTGCCTCCTATTTTTTTCTGACCTGTTGCTGTTGGCTTTTCAACTCTGAGCACTTTACCACTGCTAACCAGTGCTAAAGTGCATATGCTCTCTGTGTAAATTGTATGTAATTGGTTTATCCATGATTGGCATATTTGATTTACTAGTAAGTCCCGAGTAAGGTGCACTAGAGGTGCCAGGGCCTGTAAATCAAATGCTACTAGTGGGCCTGCAGCACTGGTTGTGCCACCCACATAAGTAGCTCTGTAATCATGTCTCAGACCTGCCACTGCAGTGTCTGTGTGTGTATTTTTACACTGTAAATTCGACTTGGCAAGGGTACCCACTTGCCAGGCCTAAACCTTCCCTTTTCTTACATGTAAGGCACCCCTAAGGTAGGCCCTAGGTAGCCCCAAGGGCAGGGTGCAGTGTATGGATAAGGTAGGACATATAGTAATGTGATTTATATGTTCTGACAGTGAAATACTGCCAACTTCGTTTTTCACTGTTGCAAGGCCTGTCTCTCTCATAGGATAATATGGGGGCTACCTTTAAATATAATTAAAGTGTAGATTCCCCTTGAGAGTAGATGGACATGTGGAGTTTGGGGTCCCTGAACTCACAATTTAAAAATACATCTTTTAGTAAAGTTGATTTTAAGATTGTGCGTTTGAAAATGCCACTTTTAGAAAGTGAGCATTTTCATTCTGTGACTCTGCCTTGTTTGTGGATTCCCTGTCTGGGTCAGTTTGACAGTTGGGTTGTTTTTCACCTCGCACTAGACAGTGACACAAAGGGGGCTGGGGTGTAACCTGCATTTCCTGATTAGCCATCTCTGCTAGGAGGGAGGGGTGGAGTGGTCACTCTCATCTGAAAGGACTGTGCCTGCCTCTGACAATGCCGGCTCCAACCCCCTGCTGTGTGTCTGAGGCCTTGCCTGGGCAAGGCAGGATTTCACAAGTAGGTGTGAGTCCCCTTTGAAGAAAGGTGACTTCAAAGACTAAAATGGGTATAAGAAGGGCACCCAAATCTACAGACTTTAGAAACACTTCTGGAACCAAGAGGAACCTCTGCCTGGAGAAGAGCTGATAGCTGAGGAAGAAGTGCTGCCCTGCCTGTGACTGTGATTTGTGGAGCTTTCCTGCAGTGCTGCTTCTGCCAGAGTAAGAGGGCAAAGACTGGACTTTGTGTGCCTTCCATCTTGTGAAGAAATTTCCAAGGGCTTGAGTTAGAGCTTGCCTCCTGTTGTTTGAAGTCTCAGGGACAGCAAAGACTTCTCTCTGCCAGCACCTGGAGTCTCTGGAGAGACTCCTGCCCTGATAAGTGGTGCCCTATCCAGTCCCTGGGCCCTTGAAAGGAAAGCTGGTGGAAATCCAAGGAAATCGACTCCGGACTGACGCCGCTGCTGAATCCGGTGACGCCGCCTGCACCCGACGCCGTGACCTTTGCTGGAACGCGATGCTCTTCGCAGGCCCGACGGCGCAGCAGCCCCGCTGAAGTACGCGACTCCGTGGAAGTCGCCGCACCCGTCGTGACTGACGCTGCTCGAAGCACGTGGATTCAACGTTTCGCACAGACGCTGCGATCTCCGACTTCGCGCCTCGGCTTGTTTTCACTCTTTACCAAAGGTACTGTACTTGGGGGTCTACACGACTCCGTGTCCGGCGCCGCTGGTGTCGGCTTGTTGGGAACGACTCCGTCACGACGCCGTGTTAACATCTCATCAAAGCATTTTTGTTTCTAAGCGCTATTTTTGAGTCTAATCTTTAAAAATTCATAACTTGACTTGTGTATGTCGGATTTTTGTGGTTTTGGTCTTGTTTTGTTTAGATAAATATTTCCTATTTTTCTAAACCGGTGTTGTGTCATTTTGTAGTGTTTTCATTAAGTTACTGTGTGTGTGTTGGTACAAATACTTTACACCTAGCGCTCTGAAGTTAAGCCTACTGCTCTGCCAAGCTACCAAGGGGGTAAGCAGGGGTTAGCTGAGGGTGATTCTCTTTTACCCTGATTAGAGTGAGGGTCCTTGCTTGAACAGGGGGTAACCTGACTGTCAACCAAAGACCCCATTTCTAACAGTGGGGTAGTGGTCCTGGTGGTAGTTGGAGGGGTGAGGTGGTGCATGCATTCCAGGTGTGATGGATATGGGGTAATTGTAGATGACTTACCCAAGTCCATTCCTCCAGTGAGTCCCTCATCATGCAGGATGGCCAGTACCTTTTCCTCCCAGTCAGTGTAGTTGGGTGGTGTTGGTGGAGGTCCTCCCCCAGTCTTCTGGACTACAATGTGGAGCCTGGATGCCATGGACATGACCTTCCCACGCAGGTCATTCCATCTCTTACAGATGTCGTCGTCCCTGGTGCGTGGATGGTGTCCCACTGCATGGACCTTGTTCACTATTGTCTGCCATAGCTCCATCTTCCTGGCGATGAGTGTGTGCTGGACCTGTGCCCTGAATAATTGTGGCTCCACCTTCAGGATCTCGTCCACCATGGTCCTTAGCTCCCTTTCTGTGAAGCGTGGGTATTTGAGGGGTGCCATGGTGAGTGTTGTGAATGGTGTCTTGTGTGGATCTACGTGAGGGTGCTGTTGTGTGGTTGGGTGTATGTATTGTGTATTGTGGCGTTCCGTGTCTGCTTCTGGAGTTCTCTGTATTTGTTGGCCTAATTTTGTTGCAAAGGATTGTGGGGTGTGTCTGTGTGTGTTTTATAGTGTTGTGGATGTGTGTCAAGTGTGTGGGTTTCAAACTTACCAATGTATGCTTTTCTTGCTCTTGGGTCAACTTGCCGCCCGTGGCGGTCTGTACCACCAATGGTCGTTCGGCTTCCACTAACCGCCGCAGTGATTTGCACTTCATTATTTGGAGGGCGGGGTGTTTGTGCTTGGCGGTGGCGGGGTGGGAGGTCCAGCATTTCCACCGACAAGGTCCTGGCGGTGACTGGTGGCATGGAGATTTTTGTCAGTTTCTGATTTTTGCATCATTATATGGCGGGTTTCTGTTTACCGCCAATGGTGGACTTCTGTTCGCCGTCACCACGGCGGTCGACGGTGCTTATAGCCGTGTTCATAAAGAGGGCTTTATTCTTGGAAGAAACTAGCTGCAGATAAAAACATGTTTGCCCTTTGAGATTCACATAATCTGTACTTTGTTCTTTTGTTGATCCCTTTGGCCCTTGTTCCGGCTAAACCACAGATAACACATTGAAGATCCTCTGCTTCCTGATCAGTTGTTGGAGGTGGACAAGGGGTAGCCATCAATCTTCTAAGTGGGTGGGCATTGGGTTTGGTTGTTGGCGCTTTCTCAGAAGTCTTGGATTCTTGTTGTGAATCACTGATTTCTGCTATTTTTTTACATTTTTTTCGAGTTTTTTTCCCATTGTAAACAACTTGTAGCACTTGTTGTTACAATGATAAAACATTTGATGGTCTTCATTCATCAGATTCAATCTTTTGTGAACTTTGTCTTGCTGTATTTCTACGGCATCTCAAACTCTCTTCTGTCCAGCTACAGTTGATGTTAGCTTTTCTTTCAGATTAGTTTGGCATAGCTACATTACTTCTCAACTGACACAAACATACAAATCAAAAATGAAAATCTGTGGACAATAATTTTTTTATGGAGGTATATCAAGGGGCCAGAACTATAAATCGTATGAGCATAATGCATACAAACATTTCAGTTGAACCAATACAAAATATAAGAAATTGAATCTGATGATCTGTTGATAAGTTGCGGTCCTCTTGCCTAATCATTGGAGAATCCAAGCTAACGTAAATACCCTAAACTAAGTTAAAGGGATATCCTAATTAAGTTTCAGGATTTAAAGAAAAGTGTCAGTATAACAGAAACCTCAGTAGAAGTTCAGACAGAGAGGTGGTGTGTAGCATAAAGGAATAAGGAATAGAGAGGTCTGCATCCCTCAAAGTCTCAAGAAAATCTGCTCTTGCCTAACTAGGTAAATATCACTTAAACCTAAACTTGTTTTTAAAAGTCCACATCCTCAACATCAGTTGTTTTCCATCTTCTGTGCCCAGTTGAAATAGGCAATTACCCTCCAGTCTCTCATCCCATGAATCGAACAACAGGATGGCATTTAAAGTCTCTTGGTGTCTGGTACACAAACAGGAGTCTTTTCTTCTCAGTTTTTTAGCGCTCCTTTGTCCTTGCCAAAGTGTCCTCCTGTGCCCTACTATCTTCAATACACACACACGCCTTTCATTAACTGTAGGCTCACACGAATGCATCTGCAACATGAGCAAAACCCCACGTTGAAGGTTAAACACAAGAAACCAAATGTTCAGGCCTTTGGTTATGCTAAATTAATATGGCTGCCAATGCACATTCATTCAAAATACATGATTATAAGGGCATTTTGCAATTATAAATGAAAATGAATTATAAATAAAATGTTAATATATGCTTTCACCATAATACCAAAATTACGTAAGTATAAATGTGCACAAGTACTACAATTCAGCATGTTAAAGTCACACATTAGAGTGCACACACATACAAACTTCTAGTCTTCTATTGTGAATGCACCTTCTAAAATACAATTTGGATGTTTCACTTTACATTAGTAACGTTAAGACACACGATTTAAGTATTGTTGATTACATTGTTATGTCACTTCTGTAACACATGATCGTGCTACCAAAAATATGCATTACCATTTTCAAAAGATTTACTGGTGCGGTGACTTTGCTGAAGGCACTTAACTTTGCTGAGTGGCCTCCATGCTTGATACACAAGCTTGGCAAAGATTTAGGGGGTCATTACAACCCTGGCGGACGGTGTTAAAGCTGAGGTAATGCCGCAAACAGGGCGGCGGATAAAAAAAAGGGAATTATGACCCAGGTGGAAACCGCCAACAAAGACAGCCACTTTAACACACCGCCCGCCACGGCGGTACAGACAAGCAGCGCGGCGGTCACCACCAACAGACAGGCAGAAGACAATGTACCGCCCATAGTATCACAACCCGCCAATCCGACACCTTTTCCGGGGCGGATTCACCGTGGATAAAAACACGGCGGAAACAGCTATTGCAACGGGAAAACGCTCACCTGAACACATCCCGCGAGGAAAGAGGACTCCATGGACCCGGAACTCCAAAAACTCCCTGCCCCTGTCTTTCTGCTCCTCTACGACCATCATCTACGTAGGCGCCGAAGACAACGGTGAGTACTGCACCTACGACATGGGGGAGGGGGAGGCAAAAGTTAGGGGGACACCCACCAAACACCCCCAACCCCACCCTCGCATAATACAACATACACACCAATGCATCCACAAAAATCACAGTAATAACCCACAATCCCCCCGGAAGAATGAAAAGACAAAGCGAAATCCGTTCAAACATTGTAATGTTGCAATATACATGTCTTACAAAAATATACAGATATATGTGAAATTCAGTCCGAAATATATACATTACGAGAAGTAGTGCAGATATGTACATAACAATGTCCGTGCACCAACAGTCTAAAAATGCATGGGCGAGGCCCACAAAAGATACCTGACCACAATCGGAGAGAACACTGCCGGGGCATCAGATGGAAATACTACAGGCACCTCAGGGGGAAGGGAAGGGGGGGCACCTCAGCCGGATTACTGCAAAGCCAGATCCACGACGGGGCTCCATGCCCATTGATGTATCCTGGGGAGTGCAAAGCCACAGTCTCTCAAGTCTCTACAGTGGGTGGTTTTCCAACTGCTATATCCTGGGGAGTGCAAAGCCACAGTCTCTCAAGTCTCTACAGTGGGTGGTTTGCCCACTGCTATATCCTGGGGAGTGCAAAGCCACAGTCTCTCAAGTCTCTACAGTGGGTGGGGTGCCCACCTTGCCATCCTGGGGAGTGCAAAGCCACAGTCTCTCAAGTCTCTACAGTGGGTGGTTTGCCCACTGCTATATCCTGGGGAGTGCAAAGCCACAGTCTCTCAAGTCTCTACAGTGGGTGGGGTGCCCACCGTGCCATCCTGGGGAGTGCAAAGCCACAGTCTCTCAAGTTGATAACATTCTCCACTGGTTCTGGGGGGGACTGGTGCCCAGAGTGCTTCATCCTGTGCAGGACTGAGGTAGTGGATGCATCTCTCCACTGGTTCTGGAGGGGGACTGGTGCCCAGACTGGATGAGTCTCCCCGTGAAAGTTCCTGTCCTGTCACTGTCCCAGCTGCACATGGGATAAGGATGCCTGATGTGGCGGTCTATTCATTCCTATCCGGTGCTTGCCCTGTTCAGCGGTCTCCACCATGGCGGTCTTTGCCCTGTTCAGCGGTGCTTTGGCATGGCGGTCTTTGCCCTGTTCAGCGGTGCTTTCCCATGGCGGTCTTTGCCCTGTTCAGCAGTGCTTTGCCATGGCGGTCTCTGGACTGTTCAGCGGTGATTTGCCATGGCGGTCTTTGCCCTGTTCAGCGGGGCTTTGCCATGGCGGTCTTTGCCCTGTTGAGCGGTGCTTTGCCATGGCGGTCTCTGGACTGTTCAGCGATGCTTTGCCATGGCGGTCTTTGCCCTGTTCAGTGGTGCTTTGCCATGGCGGTCTCTGGACTGTTCAGCAGTGCTTTGCCATGGCAGTCTTTGCCCTGTTCAGCGGTGCTTTGCCATGGCGGTCTCGGGACTGTTCAGCGATGCTTTGCCATGGAGGTCTCTGGACTGTTCAGCAATGCTTTGCTATGGCGGTCTTTGCCCTGTTCAGCGGTGCTTTGCCATGGCGGTCTTTGCCCTGTTCAGCGGTGCTTTGCCATGGCGGTCTCTGGACTGTTCAGCGGTGCTTTGCCATGGCGGTCTTTGCCCTGTTCAGCGGTGCTTTGCCATGGTGGTCTTTGCCCTGTTCAGCTGTGCTTTGCCATGGCGGTCTTTGCCCTGTTCAGCGGTGATTTGCCATGGCGGTCTCTGGACTGTTCAGCGGTGCTTTGCCATGGCGGTTCTGGTACGGACATTGGTGTGTGGCATGACGCTCCCCACACTGGGCATTGGTGTGTGGCATGACGTTCCCTACACTGGGCATTGATGTGTGGCATGATGTTCCATCATAGCCCACCTGGGCTGTGGCAGCTGGGGCCCTCCTGGGCACTGACTCCGGCGGTGGTCTCCTGACCAGTGATGATACTTGGGCCCTCCTGGGCTGTGACTCTGGCGGTGGTCTCCTGACCAGTGACGATACTTGGGCCCTCCTGTGCTGTGACTCCGGCGGTGGTCTCCTGACCAGTGATGATTCTTGGGCCCTCCTGGGCTGTGACTCCTGCGATGGTCTCCTGACCAGTGACGATACTTGGGCCCTCCTGGGCTGTGACTCCTGCGGTGGTCTCCTGACCAGTGACTATACTTGGGCCCTCCTGGGCAATGACTCCGGCGGTGGCTGTGGTCTCCTGACCAGTGACGATACTTGGGCCCTCCTGGGCAATGAATCCGGCGGTGGCGGTGGTCTCCTGACCAGTGACGATACTTGGGCCCTCCTGGGCAATGACTCTGGCGGTGGCGGGGGTCTCCTGACCAGTGACGACGGTGCTGGCGGTTGTGTCTCGACCGCCAGGAATGATGGCGCCCTTCTCCGCCGTGACACTCACAAAAGGCTGGGCAGACTTCCTCTGGCCCTTCCCCACCTTTGGTGGAGTCACAGCTGACTCTCCAATCCCCTTGGAACCCATGTGAGTTGTTTTACCACCAGGAGTCTTCACACGGTCCCGTCGTCCAGTCTCCAATTTTAGAGCCTTTACAGGGGGTGGGCAGCCAGTGCCTTGGCTCAATGTCAAACTGCCTGCCCTGGTGGCCGGTGCACTCCACAAACCTTGAACAGGCACCACTGGTATTGGAGGCTTTTTGGCTGAGGCGCTATGACGGGACTGATGAATTGGAGGGGGGGGTGGGAGCAAAAAGGTCAACTTTACAGAGGGACAGTTTCTGACATACACTGGGATGGGTAGTTGGAGGGGGTCTGGGAGTGGAGGAAGAGGAGGTGGTTGTTGGAGGTGTCACTTTAGGTGTTTTGGGTGCAGGTGCAGGTACTGGAGGCTGTTATGAGGTGGATGGATGTTGGGTGTGTGGGTGCCCGCGTTTGTGTACTTTGGGAGGGGGCGTCACAGACACACTGGGAGAGGACACAGGGGACGTGTAAATGGCAGTGGAGGTGGTGAGTGCAGGTGAGCGGCTTGTGGTGCTGGGTCTCCTTGTGCGATTCATGGTGCCTGTAGATGTGGTGCATGCAGGTGTGTGTGTAGACGAGACTGGGAGGGAGGAGGGAGAAGAGGAGGAGGGGGACACAGTGGAGGCAGTGGATGTTGCTGTGTCTGTACGTGGGTGAGGCTTGCGTGAGTGCCTGTGGGTTGTGTGGTGCCTATGTTTGCTTGAGCTACTTGTGTGTGCTGACTTGTGTGCATGCTGGTCTGTAGGTGTGCTTGGGATGGGCTGGGGTACAGGAGATTGGGTCTGGGTGGAGGAGGTTGGAGGGGGAGGCTGGACACAGGGACAATGGCTGCCATCAGTGCTGAGGCCAGAGATTGCAGGGTTCGCTGAAGGACAGCCTGACCAGAATGAATGCCCTTCAGGAATGCATTACCGTATTGCAACTCGCGTTCTACACCCTGGATGGCATTCAAAATGGTAGACTGCCCAACAGTGAGTGACCTGAGGAGGTCAATGGACTCCTCACTGAGGGCAGCAGGGGTGACTGCGGCAGGGCCTGAGGTGCCTGGGGCGAAGGTGATGCCCACCCTCCTGGGTGAGCGGGCACTGGGCGAACGCTGAGGGGCTGCTGGGAGGGCGGTGCTGGAAGGGGAGGTGGCGGCTGTACCTGTAGAAGTGGGGCGCACAGATGGTGCCGCCACCACAAGGGAGCCCCCATCGGCGAACGAGTCCATGTCGCTGCTTGGTGATCCGGTGGCCGACGTGAAGCTCCCCTCGCCCTCCGTCCCACTGGTGCATTCAGAGTCCGTGGTGTGGCCCTCCATGGCCATGTGGGATGCAGCTCCCTCGTGCTCCGGTGCCACTGTACCTCCGCTCGATGATGCTGATGTACAAAAGGACAGGGAGAGCAGAAAAAGGGTGGGAGACAGAAGAAAGAGAGTTTTAGTGCATGGCATACCGCTACCGTTGGCGGACAAGACAGACACAGCAGCCCCCTGCATTACGCCGTGCTCCTGCCCTCTGCACATGCAATCTCTGGGATATAGCCTACATGGCAATGGTGGACATCTGCACACATGGATGCCACAGGGGCAACTATACCTGTACTTGGCACTCTGCTGAGGTGGGGTAGAGTGCCACATGGCCTGAATTACGGAGGGGCCTTGCCTACCGAACTCGCCCTGGCCTAGGGACACCTACAGCCCACCTCCCCCACCCAGACACCTCCACTGCACTCAAAGTCAGCAGAATGAGAGTGTACTCACCCCCTTGTGTCTGCTGTGATGCCCTCAGGCGCCCATCCAACTCCGGGTAGGCTACCGCCAGGATCCGGAACATCAGGGGGGTCATGGTGCGACGGGCACCCCTTCCACGTTGGGAGGCCATCCCCAGCTGAGCCTCCGCCGTCTTCTTGCTTGCAGCAGCGAATGTCCTCCCATCTTTTCCGGCAGTGGGTGCCCCGTCTCTGGTGGGCCCCCAGGGTCCGGACCTCCTTGGCGATGGCACGCCAAATGTCCCTCTTCTGGTGGGCGCTGACCTACATGACATGCACAAGGAAAGAGGAACAGTCATTACCAACTGCACCGTCGATGTGAGTGGCCCCCTCCCTACTCTGGCCATGTGGCCCATTCATTCCCATGCATTAATGTTCTATGAACTCTGCCCCCTTCCCTCTTCAAACCAGCCCTCTTTACCCAGGCCTAGCCCATACAACGTGCTCCCTGTGTACTAACCTGTTGGTCCGGAGGACCGTAGAGTAGCGTGTACTGGGGGAGGACCCCATCTACCAGTTTCTCCAACTCCTGTGCAGTGAAGGCTGGGGCCCTTTCCCCAGACGCAGCAGCCATCGTCGCTTCCAGACCGAGGTCACAGCAGCACTTGCAGTGTAGGTCCTCTCCTGTCGAAGGTCAGGTATCTAGTGATTGAACAGATTGAAAATGGTGGTGACGTCCGCGGCGGTGACGTCCGCGGCGGTGTGCATCATCACCGCCGGCGCACCTGTTCATTGGCCCCTGGGACCCATAGGGTCCTATGTGAACCAATGCAGCATTGCGCCGCGTTCTATGACCGCCTACTGCAACGGTGTGCAACGCCAGCGCAGTTACCCCACAATCCCATTGTCCCAGTTTAGAAGTCAGGCAGCCGCCATTTCAGGGGCCCACATGGCTTCATTTACCTCTGCGTCACACATAGCTAGGCCTACACTCAACACACATACAGTAAGGGTTTTGTGAGTGGTGTAGTCTTGTGTGTAACTGTGGGTACATACCTGGAGGAATAATGACTGATTCATCACTGTTGTCCTTCGTAGGCACAGTCAGCTGGGACATGTGAGAAGATGCCGGAATCCTCCGGTGTACCGACCGCTGGTGGACCTGTTGACAATGGAAGAGCGACATGTCATCGTCACCTACCGGTTTGACCGTGCCACTATCCAGGAACTATGTACCCAGTTGGAGCCAGACCTGATGTCACCAATCCGCCATCCGACTGGAATCCCCCCCTGACGTGCAGGTGCTGTCAGTCCTCCATTTCCTTGCAAGTGGGTCTTTTCAGACAACAGTGGCCATGGCATCAGGGATGTCCCAGCCTATGTTTTCCAACGTGCTGTCCAGAGTGTTGTCTGCCCTGCTGAAACACGTAAGGAGATACATCATTTTCCCTGAGGTGGCAGATTTGCCTACAGTTAAAGGTGACTTCTATGCCCTTGGACATATCCCCAACGTCATAGGTGCCATTGATGGGACCCATGTAGCTCTGGTCCCCCCCCCACAGGAGTGAACAGGTGTACAGGAACAGGAAGAGTTATCATTCTATGAATGTTCAGATGGTCTGTTTGGCAGACCAGTACATCTCCCAGGTAAATGCTATGTTCCCTGGCTCAGTGCATGACGCCTACATCCTGCGGAATAGCAGCATCCCTGATATGATGGGTCAACTCCCGAGGCACTGTGTATGGCTATTGGGGGACTCTGGTTATCCCAACCTTTCCTGGCTATTGACCCCAGTGAGGAATCCCAGGACCAGGGCAGAGGAACGGTACAATGAGGCCCATGGGCGGACTAGGAGGGTGATCGAACGCACTTTCGGCCTCCTGGAGGCCAGGTTCAGGTGCCTCCATATGACAGGTGGATCCCTATTCTACTCACCAAAGAAGGTGTGCCAGATCATCATCGCCTGCTCCATGCTTCATAATTTGGCTGTGCAACGCCAGGTGCCTTTTCTGCAGGAGGATGATCCAGATGACAGTGTTGAAGCAGCTGTAGAGCCTGTGGAGCCTGTGGACAGTGATGAGGAGGAAGCTGAGGAAGAAGACAACGACAACAGGGAGTCAGTCATACAGCAATATTTCCAGTGACACACAGGTGAGAATATTTTCATGTTTAACATTACATTAACTTTCACATGTCTACCTCTATCCTGTCTGTCGATTTCAACCACTATTTGGTAACTGAGTTGTATCTTTCCATTACGGTTTCACAGGTGTGGTTACCAACATGTCATCTGCTTGCATCCTTCAAGGACTTGTGATGTGTGACATAGGTATGTTAGCCTTACAATAGGAAACGCATTATGACACTGTCATTGATAATACATATTTACTAAATCACAGACCGACTCAAGATTGTTTTGTGTTTCAAGGGTGTTTAGAAATGGGAGGGGGTTGTAAAATGAGGATGGGTGATGGCGGAGGAATGTCCATGGCAGAGTCCAGTCTATTAGTCTCACAGGTGCACTGCCCATCTGGGCATAGGAAGTGGAGCTGAGGCAGCTTAAGTATGGACAGGGTAACAAGGTGGGACAGTGGGAGGACAAACAGAGTGGTCTCATTTCCTGGTGGGGGTCTTGCCATCTTGCTCTGACCTGTTCCTGGATCTCAGGGACCGCTTGCGTTGTGGTTGTCCGTCTGCAGGGGGTGGGGTGCTGGTGTGGTGGACAAGTGGCGGGGCATCCTGTCCACTAGCGCCGGCGGAGGTGGTGGGCAGTTCATCGTCCTGGCTAGTGTCAGGGGCCCCTTGGAGTGCCAAGGTGTCCCTCAAGGTCTGCTGTATGTCCTTCAGCACCCCTACGATGGTGCCCAAGGCAGAGCTGATGGTCCTGAGCTCCTCCCTGAACCCCAAATACTGTTCCTCCTGCAGGCGCAGGGTCTCCTGCAACTTGTCCAGGACCGTCGCCATCGTCTCCTGGGAGTGGTGGTATGCTCCCATGATGGAGGAGAGGGCCTCGTGGAGAGTGGGTTTTCTTGGCCTGTCTGCCCCTGTCGCACAGCAGCCCTCCCAGTTCCCCTGTGTTCCTGTGCCTCCGTCCCCTGGACCATGTGCCCACTACCACTGCCCCAGGTCCCTGTTGTTGTTGGGGTGGTGGGTTAGCCTGGGTTCCCTGTAGTGGTGGACACACCGCTGATTGACCTGTCCTGGGTAGGGAGGTTTGGGCCCACTGGGTGGGTGCTGTGCTGGTGTTACCAGAGGGTGGAAGGTCAGTGTTGGGCTGTGCCTGTGCAAGGGGGACCAACTGTCCTGAGGCCCACAATGGTCCAGGCTGGTCATCAGGATCCAGTAGGGCAGAGCTGCTATCGTCACTGTGGGCCTCTTCTGGGGGTGGAGTGGTGTTGTCTGTACCCTCTGGTGTGGTGGCGGTCCTTTGGGTTCCTGCAGGGGCATAAGAGCATGATTATTGCATGTTTGTGTGTGATGGTGTGCAATGGGTGGGTGAGCGTGTACCCCAGTGCAAGCATTCCTGTGTGGGAGCTTGTGTGATGGTGGTTTAGGGGGTTGTATGGGTATGTGCAGTGGGCATGCTTTAGTGCTGGGTGTCCATGCTTAGTTGTGTCATGCAGGGTTTGGTGTTGGGATGGGTGGTTTGTGTTATGAGTACATTAGTGAGGAGTTGTAGTGATAGGGGAGGGTGTGAGGTGGGGGTGTGTGATAGCATGCAGGTAGGGTGGGGGATATGATAGTTAAGATTTGACTTACCAGTGTCCCATCCTCCACCGACTCCTGCGAGGCCCTCAGGATGCATGATGGTCAAGACTTTCTCCTCCCATGTTGTTAGTTGTGGGGGAGGAGGTGGGGGTCCGCTGCCAGTCCGCTGAACCGTGATGTTGTGCCTGGAGACCGTTGAACGCACCTTCCCCCGTAGGTCATTCCACCTCTTCCTGATGTCCTCCCTATTTCTTGGGTGCTGTCCCACGGCGTTGACCCTGTCCACGATTCTTCGCCATAGCTCCATCTTCCTGGCTATTGATGTGTGGTGCACCTGTGAGCCAAATAGCTGTGGCTCTACCCGGATGATTTCCTCCACCATGACCCTGAGCTCCTCCTCGGAGAAGCGGGGGTGTCTTTGGCGTGACATGGGGTGGTGTGTGTGATGTGTGGGGCGGTGTGAGTGTTGATGTGTGTGGTGATGTGTAGTGGTGTGTGGTGTTTTGTGCGTGGATGTGGGTTGGGTTATGGTGTTGTGTGCCTCTGTATGGTGGTGTTGTCTTGGCTGTGCAGTCTCTCTGGCCTTCTCTCTGTATTATTGGGCGTAGGGGTTTGTGGGTGATGTGGGTGTGTGTTTTATATTGTGTTGGGTGTGTGGGAGTGGTGTTTGTATGTGTATCAGGTGTGTGTATTTTGAATTGTCCAATGTGGCAGTGTTTTGGAGATGTGTGTGTATTTTGAGCGCGGCGGTGTGTACCGTCAATGGAATACCGTGGTTGAAAGACTACCGCGTGGATTCGTGGGTCGTAATAGCATGGGCGTGTTTCTGTTGGCGTGGAGGTGGAGGTTTTGTTTTCGCCAGTTTATCAGTGACCTTTGGTGTGGCGGAGTTGTGTGTGTGTCTGAATTTCGGCGGATTCTGAGATGTGTGTCATAATAGCTGTGGCGGAATTCCACGGCGCGACGGTGTATTGGCGGTCTACTGCACAGCGGTAAGCGCCTTTTACCGCCAATTTTGTAATGACCACCTTAATTTTGTAATTTCAAGAGACAAACTCCCAAAGTGGGAACTATGAAAACATTGCCCATGATGCTTAGACAGCTTTCTCCCCAGTCTAAGGCCTCATCCTGCATTTTTCTACCCAGATTGGGGAAAAGTGTAATGGTCATACAGCCCTAAAACCCCTTATGGCAGACAAGCCATCAACTCAAAAGATTATGCTGGTCGAGACAGAAAGACTCAGTTGATATAAATGCAGCACTTACCCTTCCAACTCTAAATATAGTTAAGGAATTTGACGTTTGGTGGAATGGGAGCACTGCTGATTTACAACAAACTCTAAATTACCCCCACAGTCCTCAATTGCTACTGCTTCTACAAACGCAAGTGTTACTGTTTAATCCATAATGAACCTTCCAGCATTCAATGTCTTATAATTACATGTCGTAGACTTCATTGTTCAATAGTCGTAGATTTATTTTACAGCTTCAGCACTAAACCACAAAGGGTCCCATGACTAGTTGTCTGTCAATTCCGTTGACGGATGCTGGGGCACAGAATTATAAATTCTGGCAGCATGTCCCCATCAATTACCGTAATGGAGCTTTCAACTGCCAATTCAACCTGGCAACGTAAACCTTATTTCAAGACCTAAACCTTCTTTTTTAATTGTTATAAGTCACTCCTAACATAGGCCCTAAAGCCTCAGAGGGCAGGGTGCAGGACATTTAAAAATTAGGACTTGTGGGTTTAAGCTTGACATGACCTGGAAGTAAAAAGCTCCTAAAGTCATTTTTCACTGCTTTCTCTCTCATGGGCTAATACTGGCCTACCTTAAAAACTGCAACATCAGACATAACAATTTTAAAATTAACATCTTCAGGTCTACTGATTGGATGTCTGTTTTGTAGTAATTATGTATATTAAAAAATACTACATTTTTTAATTGGTCTGAGGTTTTCCTTGTGTTGTGTTTTCACTTTATTACTGTTTGACCACTGCATAAATACTTTTCATACTTCTTTGAAGTTAAGCCAGGTTGCCTTTGTTCCAAGCTACCAAAGGGTCAGCACAGGTTAATTTAATGACTTCTGTGGTTCACCCTGAAAAAATGTGTTTATTATTTGAGCGGGGCTTCCACCCGTCTCAATTTAAAATTAGATTTCTTGCATAGATGTTTAAAGACACTAGGCACAATAGAACTGTTAATTTTGCTGATAAGAATTTCAAAGAAAAATCAATGTTTTCAAAAAATTTACAAACACATTTAGGATGAAATTAACATCTCACTTTTGATTATACTTTGATAAAGGAAGTTTAGAAAATGTTATTTCCTTCAAATGACAAATCATGGTTATATCGCCTGAAAATAGATCTGAATTCCTGTTCAGAGACCAGCTGGTCCACACCATCTAAGCAGATTTGTAAGGTTCTGTGTTCAGATTTATTGATCAGCTTCTGCCAAAATTCCTGGCGTTCTTCAGGCAGTCCTGAACCTCTCCAAACTACCAATACTATGGATTGATTGAGTATCATGTTGTAACACCGACCTTGAGAAGGAGATTAGGGAAGGCTGGCACATGAATTGGATAATCCATTTATAGCTTCAACACCTTAGGGAATTATTTTTGAGCTTGCCAGAATGGGTTTATGAGAACTAGAGAAGCTGTCTGCACCTCTTCACCTTCACTATAATTTAAATTATCCTTAGACATTGTTATTGTCTGAAGACAGTGTAAAACAGGGAGGAAAGCAGATAAATAATTTTCTACAAGACTGGAAAGCCTAAGGTAACTTACAGGTAATAATTGTATACAAACATTAATACATTTAGATTACAATGTTGTATGCAATATGAAAAAGCTGACAACAGAAATATTTAACCCCTTAACAATAGAGTTCTATACTGGCAACCAATATTTAGAGCAAGACTCTCTCATGGAAACCAGGCATTCTGTTGGATGGCAGCTAAATTAAGGGAAACACCATGAGGAGTTTCTAAAAGGCGGGGGATGGCAGATCCATAAGAGTACTCCATCTCATGAATGGAAGTAATAGTGAAGCTGTCTTAAAATGGCAATGCAGACAGTCAAATGATGCAGAACTCTTTCTGTCCTCAGCAGGAGCAGACAATGCAGTCCTCACACCCCTTCCGGTGAGAAGGCATTTTGCAGGGTGCAGGGAGATACGTGGAAGCAATTCCATCCCTCTCCCAGGGAAGAAAAGGAATCTTCCTGTGGATCCTTTCATTTACCCACATTTCCCTCCCCCGGTGTCGACCACTAGCTGACAGACACAACAGAGATGTTGTGCTTGTGTCGGCCATTAGCTGAGACATGTTCTAAAGGGGTTGTTACTGTGACTGGACTGATAAATTCTAAGGGCCCATGGTGGGGGGAATCCAAAATCTGGTTCTCTGACACCCTGGAGAGTGATAGTGGCAACGTCATACTTGCAAGTGTCTCTGGCTGCACCATGGATCAATTTGAGGAAAATCCCATTAGCTCCATTCGGGATCATCAAAGGGGTGAAGAGATGTGACACTATCAATCCTATCCCATTTGATCTACATTGACAGCCAGACTATGAATCAGACTATGAATGCTACCCAACTGTGCAGAATGCAGCATGCCAATCAGTACACCAGACAAACCTTCAAAACCTCAACAGTCAGCACATGAGGAGGAAGACAATTGTACCACAGAATATCGGGCATAGGAATATGATAGTATCATAATATTGTAGACAAATATCGAAAGAGCAAAATATCGAAAGGTAAGTGCATAAAAAAGAAGTTTAGATTTACTACCGTAAAACTTCACATCTACATACCTTGAAGATATATATCCAAACTGATGGACCTGGCCCTTTTTGCAGGGTCATCCCCAACTTTTTTCCTTCCTCCTCCAATATTTCTGACCTCTTTTTGTTGGCTTTAGGACTCTGACCACTTTATCACTGTTGATCAGTGCTAAAGAGAAGGTGTTCTCCGTTCTAAACTTGGTATGATTGGCTTTCACCTGATTGGCTTATTTAATTTACCTGTACATCCCTTGTATAGTGGTATCGCTTATTCCCAGGGCCTGTAAATTAAATGCTACTGGTGGGCTTGCAACGCAGTTTGTGCCACCCACAGAAGTAGACTTTCATATCTGTCTCAGGCCTGCCACCACAGGGCCTGTGTGCGCAGTTTACTGCCAGAGAGACCTGGTATCTACATTTACTTGGCAGACGTGGAACTCCCATTTTACCACATGTAAGTCACCTCTAAGGTATGCCCTAGCTAGCCTTGTCAGCAAGGGTGCTGTGTAGGAAAGAGCCTTGTTGTATGGCCTGTTTGATTTCACACTGCTGTGAGTGCTGCCTCTCTCATAGGATTGCATTGGAAATGCCCTTTCCTATAGCTAAGTGGTATTGTCTATAAGGAGTGGCATAGGCATGTTTAGTATGGTTGGACTGGTAGTGAGAAATGCTGCTTACTGGTGTAGGTGGATTTTTCATTACCATTGTAAAAATGTCATTTTTAGAAAGTGGGTATTTCTCTCTTCTTATGTCTCTGGTGCTTTCGCAGCTTCACATCAATCCACATCTGGGGTAGAGTGACAGCTGTGCTTTGTGCATACTTTTCAGACTGCCAGTAGACAGGGAGGGTGGAGATGTAACAGGAGTACTTCTGCGTACTGAATGGTCTTCCTGGGCTGGGAAAGGTAGCGGCAGGGCACACATGCATCTGTAAAGGCTGTGCCCTGGCCTCACACAAAGGGCTCATTTACCCCCCACTGATATCTGTAGCCAGTGCTGGAGGAGAAAGGGGACATTCCTGGAACCGGTTAGTGCTAGTTGGAACCCCTTCTCCTCTTTTTGTGGAAGCTGGACAAAATGTGCATAAGCGCAGGGGGTTGTCCCCCAGATTGTTAGACAATGCATGGATTTAGCACCAGATACTGCTGGAAGGACTGGCTAGGAACCTCCATCAGGACTGTCATGCTGCTGGGCACCCCTCTGACCTGTTAAGGCACAACAGTGACTGCTACTGCACTTCCAGGACCCTGATGTGTTGGTCTGCTTGCCTGAGCCCGCAAGCCTTGTGCCCCCCACATCTGTCTTCAGGGGTGGGATGGGGTGCCCTACTGCTTCCCCTGCAATTCTGCCACAGTGTTGCTTCCTGCAGCAGGACACAGGTGGAGTGTCCCCTGGCTTGTGAAGCATTTGGAGAGTGCTTCATTCTTTCACCAAGGGAGCTATGTTTACTTATTGTTGTGTGTGAAGAGCACCTCTATTTTAAGTTGTAAGCTTAGGCGCCGGAAAGTGCCCCATGTCCCTGTGGTGGTTCCACTGATGGGGGAAAAAAAGAGAGGAGCCCACCGGCATCCTCTCATTAAGCATAAGCATAGCACTCACCCATTGGTACCGTAGGGGCACATGCGGGCACTTCTTGCTGCTGGAATATCACCGCCTGGGTGGGTGTTAGAAATGGGTGCTTTGGTTGGCAGTTAGGTTGCCCCCTGTCCAAGCAAGGACCCTCACTCTAGTCAAGCTAAAGGAGAACCACCCTTAGTCAACCCCTGCTCACCCCCTTGGTAGCTTGGCACAAGCAGGTAGGCTTAACTTCAGGGTCTAGGTGGCATTTTCAAACACACAATCTCAAAACCAACTTTACTAAAAGAAGTATTTTTAAATTGTGAGCTCAGAGACCCCAAACTAGCTGCTATGCTTTAATCATTTTTAAAGACAGCCCCCATGTTAACCTATGAGAGGGATAGACCTTGCAACAGTTAAAACCAAATTTGGAAGTAATTTCATTGTCAGGACATGTAAAACACATTAGTATATGTCCTACCTTAAACATACACTGCACCCTGCCCATGGGGTTACCTAGGGCCTACCTTAGGGGTGTCTTACATGTAAGAAAAGAGACGGTTTAGGCTTGGCAAGTGGGTACACTTGCCATGTCGAATTGGCAGTTAAAATCTGCACACACAGACTGCAGTGGCAGGTCTGAGCCATGTTTACAGGGCTACTAATGTGGTTGGCACTACTAGTGCTGCAGGCCCACTAGTAGCATTTGATTTACAGGCCCTGGGCACCTCTAGTGCACTGTACTAGGGACTTACCAGTAAATCAAATATGCCAATCATGGAAATACAATTACACATACATTTTACATAGAAGCACTTGCACTTTAGCACTGGCTAGCAGTGGTAAAGTGCCCAGAGTAGCACAAACAGCAAAAACAGAGTCCAGCACACATCAACAACCTGGGAAACAGAGGCAAAAAGTTAGAGGAGATCACGCCAAGGATGCCATGTCTAACAGTGGGTAAATGGAGCCTCAGACCCTGAGCTAGGAGGCTTGTTTTGCCAAGCTGCATTGTTCTGCCACGAGATGTGCAGTCTCCAACGATAGAGAGAGAGCCCCTATCCAGAGGAGAGAGGTGATTCCTGATGGCCAGGCAGGAGATGAGGCCTCCCAGCCCGAGAGGGTTTGAAGACATGGCCACATTGTTGGTGAGGGAGGGGCATGGTCTCCCAGTACACCGGAAGCACCTCTGTGCCTCGCTGAACTTGTTTGAGGTGAGCCCTGTGTGAGGAATGGGGTCGTCCCCAGCCTATGTGAGCTGCCAGGGTCCAGTGGTGGCCACGCCATGGACTCATGGGCCGCCACCAGGCTGAGCAGTACACATGGGGGGATCGTGAGAGGTCTCCCCACCTATCAGGAAGGTGCGGGCTTTCTTTTCTTTACTTTGCCCCCACAGGAGAATTACTAGGAATTGCAGCGGCCTTGTTGTTTTGGTGTTGAGCTTTGCCGGATGGGATGCAAACCTTCCCGGAGTCCCTGTCTCGCTGGGGACCATTTTGCAGCCCATATGTAACTGGAGCACAGGAGTTCCTGGGCCCGACATAGTGAACGGAGATACACTAACTAGTTTACCCAAGGAGTGCAAGTGCGTGATCGCCTCATCAAATCAGCTGTGTTAGTGATTTCCATGTATGGGGTGCCTGTGTTCTGTTTCGTCCTCAGTGTGGTTACTGTATTGCTTGTTTCGGACCTGACTCATGGTGTATGGTGAACGGCCATGATTGGGGTGTTGTGCATAATTGCAGGATCTGCCTAACATACAGTATGATTGTGTGTATATGACTTATGCTGTTGGGAAATGTTCTACTTCTATGTGCAATCCTGATGATGTCTCGACATTCAAGGTAATGTGTTTATTATGATGTGCATTTCTGGTAATACTGATGACTTGACTTCTGCTTGTGTTGCAGGATCCCAGTAACCTATGTGTTTATCTGACTAGTGCTTGTGTTTGCAGAGTACTATTAACATGTGTGATGTTCTGACAACTGCTTGAGTAGCAATGTTATTAGTGATTCATGTCATTTGTGGTCTAATGATGTTTTGTGCAATACAATATATTTTTATATAACTGGCTGTGGAGTTTTCTTTGTGGTTTATTTATTGTGTCATGTGTGTTGTGTGTGTTGTTCAAACGCTTTACACCTTGCCTCCGGGATAAGCCTGACAGCTCGTGCCAAGCTACCAAGGAGGTGAGCAGGGGTTATCTTGGGTGTGTAACTTACTCGCCCTGACGAGAGTAGTGGCTTCTGCCTCGCTGAGGCGCATACCCTAGCCAACCAGAAACCCCATTTCTAACACAAATACATATATGTGTAGTTAGGTATAGAAAATGTATCCATACTTACTTTCAATATTTTGGCCCTCAATATTCTGTTTGTGAAATTAAGGTTCCACAACATTCCCTACATGATATTTAGGCTTCACACTGAGGAAGACCAAAAATGAACCATAACATTGTAATGATCAAATACATGTACATTTAGAAAGAAAGACTGGGAGACAAACATTTTACACTGTATAGGTGCACTATCTGCTGTGGCACTCTTGCACTCACAAGGGCCGATATTTATAGGGCCTGTGGCACAGCGCAGCAAGTCACCTTGCTGCACTGCCCTACCTCACAGGTAAAGGGCAGGAATGCGTGTTATTTGTCCAATACAACATACTCCTGTCCTTTCCCCTTGCGCTGTCACCCTTTTGGCTGCCTAGTGCCAATGCCAACACCCTTTCACTGTGGTGCAATGGTGGCTGCGTTGCATGCAGTATTGTTTTTATGCAGGATGGGGCATCTTCAACTTTCTCCTCGTTACACCTCTCCTGGGCAGGCGTACGATTTTACTGCGTTCCCTGGTTTACAAGTCCCTGGAAATCTGGGAGTGCATCAAAATCCATGGGAGTTGAGTGGGAACACTCATGCCCATTAAACACCTACCCAGAGCAGAGTAAGACAATGCAGCAATTTGCGCCTTACACCATACTCCATATTTTCGAAGCCATTCAAACTACGCAAAGTGGCTTTGTGTGACTTTCAAAATATGACTTAGTGCTCTGCGCCATACATGTACCACATTGTGTGGTGCAAGCATGGCATAACTCACTCATAAATAAGCCCCAAGGGTTGCAATTAACTCTCCTGAGTTTCTGGAGTGAGACGAAAAAACACTACTTCTAAGAAAACATCATCAAACATCTGAAACGCATTTTGCACCCTTGATCTGAGATGGCTCTCTCCAGCTATTGTGCATAATCTGTAACCCTTCCATATTATGTATAATATTACAGCACTTTTTTGCTCTCTTGCTGGATTTTAACTATTCAAATCTGTTCTATCATAACATCGAGTTTTACATATCATCATACCAAAATATTGCATCCAGTACAGGATATTTTTCCTGAAGACCAAGGTCCTTTTTTAGAACTCGGCGGACGGGTTATCCGTCACTGTTGTGATTTCTATCTCAGGACTTATCCCTCAGCAGACAGTCCGCTATACTTCCAAAGCTGCAGAGGGATGTGCGTTGCTCTCCTAGTGGAGAGCCACCCATCGTTTTTAGAGATCCCTGCCTGCCTCACAGGGACCTCTGCTGTAAACGGAGTAGCAACCAGAGCGGCTTTCTTCACTGCAGTGAAGCTTGCAGAGCTGGCATTATGTGTAAAGCACATGCTCTGGAAACTTTTTTTGTTCAGAAAATACAAACTACTAAAGCAGGGGTTTGAATTTGCTGAACAAACGTAAAGTGCCCCAACACAGCGTGAGATTTTTCCTTGTACATAAACGGTCGTTCAATATTTTCCCGGCCCCTTTTTTGCCATGTCCGGCAAGACGAATGCCAGCATGGAATATGACAGTCATCTTGCCCTCAAAAGGGCGGGATGACTGTCATTGTGACATAGCGGCCCTATGACAGAGAGATTACTGGGGCAGGGATTACCTCAGCGGTGACCCAGCATTTTTACCTGACTCTAAATATAGCCGACAATCGCAGGTCTGGCAGAGCTAGAGGACCACCATTTTGCTGGGTTTGTCACGCTACCCCAAATCCTAAATAAATTCCAAGTTTTGCAAAGGCTGTAGTGATCAGGAACCATACAGAACTTTTATTCGGATCTACATGTTTTTCTAAGGCCTTCCTCATCGCATGCAGTCTATGGCTGAGGAAAGTTGTACAGATGTGAATCTTACAACTCCGCATAACGTTTTGTTACATTTTGTTTGTAAAATTGGAGAACACTTTAGAAAAAAAGTCAAGCATTCTCATTATCGTTGAAGAGTGCTAGCAGAGAACTACGACCATCACTCAGCATCTCCAAGTCTAAGCAACTGGGGGTTCACGACGTATGGTCGGGATGATCAGCAGAGGTGAATCTCTAGTGTTCAGCTGCCGAGCAACTTCTGTGTACCACCTGGGTCTCAGTGATAAGGCCGGTCGTTAGCAGTTGTAGGTACATTTCCTCCCTCCCCGGCAGCTAGGTTTTCCTTAATGCACGAATATCTTTATGCAGGAGAATACTTAGCACTCAACTGTTGCTGGGCACCAAAGGACCCCCAGATTGCTAAGTAAAATTAAACTTTAACTGGACTTTCCTGACTTCGCATAACTTTGAAGGTGAACTTTAAAACCTCACCCACCATTAGTTGTATTAGCTGATGACACCTTCAATCATCCTCATCTTTGGAAAGCGGGCACTGGTAATGTTTGATGGGTCCTCTGGGATTGTATATGAACATTTGCCGTTTGATGCTGAATTGCAACAAGCAGATCGCTGAATGCAGGGCCCTTACATGTGCTCCTTCCTAAGAAGAGTGATTTATAGTAGTTGTCACCGACATAAGCACTCATCATTTCTTTCTTCTCTGGAAAGCTCCTATTCCTCATACGTCTGTACAGATGTCCGATTAGTACAAGCTGCTGTTCTTTCAAAATTCCAGGATCAATGAAGACCAATTGCAGTTTAGAAATAACTGGTTCTATATTGCCTATAAATGCATGCACAATTGGTTCTTCATCATAACCAACACACCAGAAAGGGGATTTACACATATTACACTTGCATTAGGCGATTTCATTGTTTTTATTACCCAAACCACTCCTATCCCTGATATACCTGTGATAATTTGGTCCTGAAATATCAAGATTTGCCATTCACTCACATAGTGCAAAATGCTTTGCACACTTAAGCTTGCAAGGAATTCACCAATGGGTTCTTAGCAGGCATAACTCATTTACATTTGCAGAGATCTCTGCCAAGAGTAGGGAGTTCTCCTAACCGTAAATCCCACTTGTGGTGGGATGTGGGAAAGTGGGCTTTCCAGGTTGTGATTAGCATTGCATGAACACACACTAACATAGACATTTGTCAGCACTCAAAACTCTACTCCTTCCCCTTATCGCTCTGGAAAGGGCTGGATTTTCACTCTACACAAAGGCTGCTGTAAAACCCTTTCCATGGTGGGACAGGTAATGTATGACTCCCTGATGTGGAGAGTACATTGTAAGGTGGTTTCCATGTGGAGAAAAACAAAAAGATATTTGTTTGCAAAGGGGATCCTATCCTCCCTATGCGGAGATGAAGCATTCTGCACAGTGGGAATATGATCCCACTGGGCAAGCCACATGATCTTTCCATAAAAACACATGGAAACCTGCACCTGGTGGATCTTTATATGTATGCCACTGTGAAAGTTTCTGAATTGTGGAAATGACTGAATCTACACTTATACGTAGGTGTAAATCGGAGCATACAGTTTTATTACTGTTAATAATACTAATATAAATCCGACCTTTGTCTTTTGTCCAGTAGGTGTGATAACGCGTCCAGCCCTTATAAATTACCTGTACCCGGACACGTTGGAGGTTGGTGAACCTTTTAGCCGAGTTGGACTCTCCTCATCCTAGAATAGTCGGGTCGCTTAAATCAATATTCAATAACTAGTGTAATCGGTACTCAATACTCAATTAACAGATTAAAATAACACATCAGAAATCAATAACAGTTAGTATTTCGGCGCACCATGACCTTTCAGTCATGAATAACCACACCAGTTTATTAAAAGTTACTGAATTTATTTCCCTATATTAACAAAGCTAGCACAATGTATATAAGTCTCAAAACCAAATGATATATGTATACGAACATTACTAGCTGTCCATAACGGCGGAAGAAACGCAATCTACGCAAAATCTGAATTATGATACATTCAGTTATGGCAATACAAATCACTAATATGAGTAACTGTATTTGACTAATATCATACATTGGTCAGCATAACAAGATTTCAAATTAACATGGTGCATCGAATGAATACCTCGACTAGCATCTAATTAGCATTGGCATGTGGGACTTCATGCAAAACGAATTTAGTCAACACAAATTTGGAAAACTTCTAGCTTGGGCCCTCTAAAAATAGCAGTTGGTACCTAAAAGGGAAAACGCAATGCATAAAACAATTATCCTTTCATATTTACCAAATACAATCAGCATTCAAGAAAAGTCTTCGTCCCTCAGGTACCGGTTTGATCAGCATGGGTCAGATTTCAAAGGGGGCAAAGTTAAGGGCAAGCTTCCTTGCAGCGGCAAGGAGAATGGGGCAAGTTACTGCATGGACAAGATGGGGCAAATCAAAGTTAAAGTCTCTAGGGTGAGAATTCTTAAAGTCTCTTTCTCTGGAATAGAGAAGAGGGCATCGAGGTGTCGTCCAAAATGGAGTCTGGCGTTTAGCTTCAAATTGGCATCAAGGAAAATGGCTGACTTCTCTTTGTTCAGGGGGTTTAAGTAAGAAACATTCCAAATTCTGCAGGGTCTTCCATTGGAGGGTTCATAGGTTGGCTTTAAATTATCCAATGAAAATTGTCTTTCTACTAGCACTCATTTATGCATACATTGTCCTTGGAGCCTTGGAACATAAGTTGCAACATGGTTTGCCAATTATTTGGTATCTGTACCCTCATTGTCCGCACCTGCAGAGACTGACCTTGCTTCAAAGGGGATGAAACCGGCCTAGCACGAAACCTTGGAGATAAGTGTATTAGTCATCTCTACTGGAAAAAATACAACTTTAAGCAAGAATATATGTTTCATTAGTTCAAGGAAAAGCCACGCAGTTAAAATTTGAGACCAGGCAACTAGGCCAAAGCCTCTACTAAATTTAAGCTAAGCATAAAACAGTTTCAACAAAAAATCATGGCACACACTTGCAATTATGACGGATTACTACATTATTCACTTCTTCATGATTAATAAAGCTTGTTTATAATAATGGCGAACTACCCCGAGGGCACAATTTCCCTCGTACATTATTTTCTTTACTAAAATAACACTACATTATACGATTTTGGTTACATGATATATGAATATATGTTAGACCCTCTTTTTCTGCGTCCTCAGGTGCAGTATTTTTCTGGACCTATTTGAGTTTTGGTGGGACTCGATCTATCTTGCTCAGACGTTTACCTGGAAAAACATATGGTCGTTCATTGCAAATGGCCATGGCCAAAAGGGGAGAGGGTGTTGACTAAACATCTAAACTCAAGGGAATTTGATGCTCCCCATGTGTCAAATGGGCCAGGCAACAATCTGAATGTTTCCAATTAACTAATAACACCTGTTGAGATGAGGCACCTTAATAAAGGACTGGATTTTGTGGCAACTAATTCACATGACCCTTTGCAATCTCTCATTATATTTAGTTTCCCCCACCTCAGACCTACCTATTGGAAAGTGGAATTACTATTTGATGCAGGTGTTACATTGTGGGAGAAAATTGGCACTCAAGGCTACGAGGTTAGTATTGAGTTGTTCCTTAGTTTACACACGGTGCACCCTTGGAGGACCACACCCCGAATCCCCAACTGTGTGGCAATCCATACAGCTCATAATGATAAACAACAAGAGGCACTCGTTATATCAGCATTGTTAAAACAAATAGTACAATAATATCTGCTGTAGTCACTGTAAATGTCCGTTATGGTAGAACACCATCCCATATATCCCTGGAGTGGTGTAAGATACAAACACACAGATTAAAATGCGAGGCAGACTTCAGTACGGTTCTGAATTTCTTGTGCTTTAATGACAATGTCCAATTTCAGTTCAGTCAGTATTCAGCAAAAATTGCCATAAATATTTGGCTATGGAACAGATTGGAATACCATCTATGGCAATTTTTGCATGTGTGCATTAGATGGAATATTACTTTGTATTGTTGTCTTCTTTGTTTTTCGTGCTCCTCGCTGTGCACTGGTCATACCTTATTATGGTCTTTGATGTACATTTGGATAATTTTTTTATTTTCCTTGTTTCCTCTATATGTTTTGAATTAATCTTGACAGACTGGTATGCAGCCCGAGTAATTAACAGTGGCTGAGATTAATTCAAGCATTCTATCCTTCACTTTTTGTATACTTCAGTGCAACGCTCTTAGTAGGATGGTTATGGAAGGTCACTGTGGTGATCAACTGAAACACTGTCTCATGATATCCCGACAATACAGTGGTGTTTCTGAGAGTATCTAGAGTATGCATTCCACAGAGATTACAGATGCTGGAAGAGTTTAGGGAGCTGTCTGCTTTCCTTTTAAATTAGTCAAACTCGTGGTTATTCCTACTGGGATCCTGGACAATCACAAGCAAGGCTATATTTCCATAGTTAGACATGCAATGGTCAACAAAAGTTTAAGTACGTGGGTATCAAGTTGAACATGATCGGAACCAATATATTAGATTTAACCTGGGGCGCATACGGAAAGGGGCCCGAGAGTCGATGAAATTCTGGAAACAGCCCCCCTTCTCCATGATAGGCAGAGATGCGATTGCTAAAATGATAATGCTACCTAGGCTCTCATATATGTTCCAGGGGCTATTCTGCCTTCCTACCAAAATAGTATTTCCTGAATTAAACAGGATATGGGTATTGTTGATGCTTCTCTGGGTTGACGCCCGTCTGAGAATCTGGTGTCAGTTAAGGATCCTCACTAATGAAAATGTTGCTATAGGGAGTAACAGTCTGTTGTGGACTCTACTGGTCTATGACATCATTGGAGTCAGTGATGTCAGAGAACGGAATTAGAGGACTTGGGGGTTCTGAAGGAGTTGGGAGAAGAGGGCAGGAAGCAGGGATGAAGAGTTGAACTGTTGATGGATGCTGAATGATAAAGGATCTTATCATATAAATCTTGACTTCATGGATATGGATTTCTAACAGTGGCGACGAGGGTCTCCAGCATCCACTGAACCTGGCGTGCAATGGACCAATGATTAAACTGACTTTATACTTTTAAGAAGAAACGCTGCGTTTTGGCATCTTGATGTTACAGGTATTTCATTATTATATTAATGACTTTGGCCTAGGAACTACGATCTACAATCCTGTATTTCCTGCAACTTTAACTTTTGGATTTTGAATTATTGCACTGCTGAGCAGCATTATTATTATACAGTGTGCCTAGAAAACAAAGGAGTACTTCGTTATACATTTTATTTCTATTTTATGAAAAACGCTGGTAAAACTCTTCTGAACTTTGTCCTGGTATTCGATTATATTATCTTTTTGGTAGCGGCAACAACGATATCTATGCACAGTTGGGCCCTGTATAGATTTGAACTCTAACATTCTTATGCGCAATTGAAACTGCACCAGTGATCTTCAAACTGCAGCTCATCGCGTGAAACCGCCGTTGCTCATCGCGTGCAGCCAAGGCAGCTGATTTTGAAGTCGCGCGACTGCGCGTGTAATATCAGCAATGTGAGAACCGGTATTAGTGTTTTTCAAACTGCAGCTCATCGCGTGAAGCTGCCGTCGCTCATAGCGTGCAGCCAAGACAGCTGATTTTGAAGTCGCGCGACCGCACGTGAAATGTCGGCAATGTGAGAACCTTTTTGTGGGAATTACAATAACTGGGCTGTCAACAACTCACCTTGAAGTCGCGTGACGGCGCATATAAGTTCCTGAAGTGTTCCAGAGGAGTTCTGTTCAAACACTGTGAGGTTGTTGTTGATATCAAATCTCGCGTGGTTTGGACACAAAAATCTCGTGTGTGTTGGACATACAAATGACTAGACTGCTAACTTCATTTTATGGCTCAGTTTGAATATCCTACTACATTTAAGTGTTATAAGTATTATTATTACTAATACCATTGTTATTTCTCTTACTATTTCACATTTTAACTATATTATTCACGTCATGTCGCAATTAGCTACGCTTAGCTTGGCTCAACCACCACAATTTTTATCTGAACGTGGAGAACCCATTTTACCTCGGAAGAAATGGATTAATCTTTTTTAATCTTATTTATTTGGAATAGGGGGAGAAAAATTTTCGACAGCAAGAAAGCAAGGTATTCTTCTTCATAATTTAGGCATTGAAGGAAGAAATATTTATGACAGTCTGGATTTAATTGCGCTTGGCACTGCTGATGGAGATCCTAGAGATGCATATGACATGTCTGTCATGATGTTAAAAAAACATTTTGATACACGTATTAACATAGTCATGGAACGTCATAAATTTTTTATGAGAGCACAAGCCAAAAATGAGAGAGTGGGTAATTACATTGCATCTCTGAAAACATTAGCTCAGACTTGTGAGTTTGCTGGTTTAACTGATTCTCTCATCAGAGATCAATTAGTAAGGTGCACAAATAATCTAAGGGTGCAGGAAAAATTATTAGCTAAGAATCCCACTTTGGAAGAAGCTGTTGCCATTGTGGAAGGTTTAGAGCATGCTGCTTCTTGGGTTCAGGAAATGAAAAGCACCACTTCAAACTGTTTAACTGAACCTTTGGTTAACTCAACAGTAGCCAAAGTATCGACTCACGTAGACAGGAATGTTATACGGAAACCGTTAACATATCATTCGGAAGGTGGCAGTGAAATAATCAAAGATCCCAAACTTAGGTGTTACAAATGTGGTAGTCCTGGACATTTGGCAAATAATCCAAGATGTTTTGCTAGAAATGTCAACTGTAGGAATTGTGGGAAGAAAGGACATTTGGCAAAAGTCTGTAAGAACCAAAAGGTCAATGTAGTAGATGAAACAGTGTTAAGTCAAGATGTAATCTTAAATGTGAAATGTCCAATTATTCATAATTCTCTTATTAATAGCGATACTAAGTTAATTATGCCAAAATGTGATATAGAAATTGATGGTAAGATTGTTCAGGTTCTTGCGGATTCAGGTTCTCCATTCACCTTAATAGGTGACAAAAATTGGGAAACAATCTTTGGCAATGAACATATTGAACTTCTTCCCCCAGACATTGATCCCATAGGTTATGGTGGACAGAGAATTGATTTATTTGGCTATTCTCTTATGACTATTAAATTCAAAGGGCGTGAAACGGTTGGAAAAATTTATGTAGCCAAACGAGGTGATAACTTGTTGGGGTGGAGACACCAAAGGGATCTTGGCATTATCCTCAATCCAAACTCTCCGGAACAAGTTCTGTCTATATCTAATTTAGGGAATGATACTTCAATTGTAAATGAATTTTCTGAAGTGTTCAGTGACAAATTGGGTTTGTTAGCTGGTTTCAAACATAGGATCATTCTGAAAGATTCGGCCAAACCAGTGGTATATAAGGTGAGGAAGGTTCCCCATTTGATGTTGTCCCTATTGCAGGATGAACTTAATAGATTGTTAAATTTGGGTGTTATAGAGGAAATTGAGGCTTCTTAATGGTTGGCCCCCATTGTTTTGGTTCCCAAGGATAATGGTTCAAAAATTAGGATGTGTGTTGACTTGAGAGGCCTCAACCAGTGTATATGGGTTGATCGCCAACCATTACCTAACAATAATGAGACCTTAACCATGCTCTCGGAGGCCAAGGTATTCAGTGTATTGGATTTATCGGCAGCTTATCATCAAGTTTTACTTCATGAAGACTCAAGACATCTAACCTCTTTTATCACCCCTTTGGGGGCTTTCCGGTTTATTAGAATGCCATTTGGTTTGGCATCGGCTGCTGCTTGTTTTCAAAGAGTAATGAAGGAGGTTCTTAAGGGTTTAAATTCAGTGTTATTTTTTCAGGATGATATGCTAATATATGGGAAGGATGAAAAGGAACATGACATTGCTCTCCGAGCAGTTTTGACGAGATTAAAAGAAAAGGGTTTAACCTTAAAAGAGGAAAAGTGTAAATTTGGAGTTGGTACGGTCTCTTATCTGGGGCACACCATTTCCGGAGACGGTATCAAACCTAAGGTGACATTGGCTAAATCCATTATATCTATGCCTATCCCTTCTGACAGAGATCAAGTGCGATCGTTCCTTGGTTTAGCTGAATACTACTCGAAATTTATTAAAAATGTTGCTAGTGTAGTTCAGCCGTTGAGAGTTATGCTAAAGAAGGGTGTTGATTTTTTGTGGTCTTCGGAGTGTGATGAGGCTTTTACTATTGTTAAATCCAAAATTGGTGATATGCCCACACTGGGGCATTTTGATACCCGAAGAAAGACTTTGTTGTCCACAGATGCAAGCCTTAAAGGTCTGGGTGCAGTCCTGTCACAGTTGGTTGATGGTGAGGAGAGAGTAGTGGCTTTTGCCTCTCGTTCGTTAAGAGAAGCAGAAACCCGTTATTCAGTAATAGAGCGTGAAGCTTTGGCATGTAATTGGGCTGTCAACCATTTTAAATACTATCTGTGGGGGTTACCATTTGTAATTAGAAGCGATCATAGGCCTTTGGTACAAATGTTTTCATGTCGCAACATAGAGAATATGACTCCTCGCATCAAACGTTGGGTGGAGAATCTAATTGAGTACAATTTCCATGTGGAATATTTTCCTGGAAAGGAGAATATTCCTGCAGATTCTCTTTCTAGATTACCTTTGTCAGACAATACCACAAATGTTCAGGTCCCAGTTTTGTGGGTGAAGGAGCCAGCTGTTGATAAAGAAGAATGGGAACTGGAATGTAAACAAGACACTGCTCGTGCGCTCATTTTAGAATATGTTGTGAAAGGTTGGCCTGATTTCCACACTTGTCCAGACAATATTAAAGCATTTTGGAATGTTAGGGATGAATTGAGCATTGTTGGGATGGATGTATACAGAGGTGATAGATTGATTCCTCCATTTGGGTTGCAAGAGAAGTTAATTAATTTAGCCCATGAGTGACATCTAGGGAGGAATTTGACTAAGTCCAGGGTTAGAGAGTGTTATTGGTGGCCAGGATTGGACAGACAGGTTGAAGAGATAGTAAGGGATTGTGTGCACTGTGCAAGGAGTGATAAATCCAGGAATGTAAGAACTGCTCCTTTATCCCCAATTAGTGTCCCTGATGAACCATGGTGCAAACTAGGCTTAGATCTTGTGGGGCCATTTGAAAATCTATCTCACAATGAGAGATTTGTAATTGTATTGGTTGATTATATGTCTAAATGGGTCACTGCTTGTTGTGTAAGTTCTATTACCACTAAAGTGGTGATAGAGTTTTTAACTGATGTTTTTGCATGTGAAGGCATTCCGAAAGTGATAATCACCGATAATGGAGTGCAATTTACTTCACTGGAAATGAAGAATTTCCTCAACAATTTGGCCATCTCTCATTTTCGCACGGCTTTATATTCACCTCAAGCCAATGGATTGGTTGAGAAAATGAACCAATTGGTGGTGGCCAGCGCTCAGACTGCTTTGGACAATAATGTTCCTTTAAAAACTGTTCTCAGGGAGAAATTATGGGCTCACAGGAATACCCCCAATGGTGTTACTGGTATGTCCCCTTTTAGACTATTGAAGGGTAGATTGGCTGGTTCTAAACTTAATCCCTTGTGGCTATTAGCTGATAAGGGTTTTGGGGAGTCACCTGCAGACAGGAGTACTGTTCAACGCAAAATTATTGACAATCAGGCAAAGTATAAGGTGGCATTTGATAAGAGACATGGGGCCTGATTCTAACTTTGGAGGACGGTGTTAAACCGTCCCAAAAGTGGCGGATATACCACCTACCGTATTACGAGTTCCATAGGATATAATGGACTCGTAATACGGTAGGTGGTATATCCGCCACTTTTGGGACGGTTTAACACCGTCCTCCAAAGTTAGAATCAGGCCCATGGTGTCCATCGAAGGCTATGGCATGAAGGTGACCTTGTGTACATTAAAAAACCTTTTTGGTCAAAAAAAGGTACGTCTAAGTTTATGGGTCCGAAAAAAATTGTACAAGTAAAAAGAAATGTTGTTGTTCTTGAAGGAGGTGATGTATGGAGCATGTCGCGTCTAGCTAAGTGTACGAATGATAAACCAGTAACAGATGAGCCATTTAAAGAGGGAAGTTTCCATGGGTCTAAAATAGATCCTAATGAGAAGTTTAATAAGTGTGTAAGGAATAGAACAACTCCAAAATACCTAGAAGACTTCATATGTTAAGGATGTCATCCCTTAACTGCACATTACATGATTATGTGTTGATTGCATATGTAATATTCATCTCTTTGTCATTTTGTTGTTCCTGTTGCATTCTTATGAACTGTAACTGAAATTTTGTTGATGTTTTTAAAAGTTTTTTTTATGTTGTTGAGTTTACAATGTTCCAAGTGATGTTAAGTTAAGTTGTTATTATTTCTATAGGAGGGAGATGTGTTGTGGACTCTACTGGTCTATGACATCATTGGAGTCAGTGATGTCAGAGAACGGAATTAGAGGACTTGGGGGTTCTGAAGGAGTTGGGAGAAGAGGGCAGGAAGCAGGGATGAAGAGTTGAACTGTTGATGGATGCTGGATAATAAAGGATCTTATCATATAAATCTTGACTTCAAGGATATGGATTTCTAACACAGTCGATGTCTTTTCTTTGCTGAATCTAAATGTATGTGATATTGTTTGTGCAGTTATTCACATTATTAATTTGCACTGTAACTTTGGAATGTGTAGTAGCTCAAGCTTTGATTAGATTGCATTTATTTCACCGGTTTGGACAGCCAGTGTTGTTTCTTTACGTTTATCATTTGGTTTTGAGATTATTTTACGTGATATTAGCATTGTTAATATGGGGAAATAAATATTCAAACTTTTACTAAAAAGTGTGGTTATTCATGACTGAAGAGTCATGGTGTGTGAAAATTACTAACTCCAATTTATTACTAATGCTATTGATTATCATTGATTGTTGAAGCTATTGACTAATTATTGATTATTGAACTGCCTGTACTGGATATATGGAGGGAAAATCAAATGTGAGTCAAAAGGTTCATTGACCTATTCGCGTCCCCTTCTAAGTTTAATTATTAAGGTCAGACGTGATAATAGAGATGGTAGCAGAGACGGATGGTTTGTCTCCTTAAGAGCCCATTGTAGAAGTTTGGTACATGGGGCTGAGAAATAACAGGTATTCACAGAGACAGTAACAGCTTGATGGTTTGTTTCCTTAAGAGATGCCCAGAGAAAGCTAGCATAATATTTGGTCGTAGAGCTTCTAAACAAGAAATAACAGGTGTTCCCAGAGATGGTAGTGGCTTGATGATCGTGTCTCTTGAGAGTCCATTATGACTGAGATTTAGATTTATTTTTCAATGATGCAAATTGAAGAGAAAATGTTCCATTAAGTCCATAAATTACTTTCACAGAATCTCAGAACTTGCAATGGCTATTTGAGGATGTTCTCAGCATTCTGGGACAGTGTGAATGAAGTAGGGATTTGCGCTTTCACAGCTTATGCAAATCACAGGTGAAATGTGAGGTTTGTGAAGGTTTAGGGAGTTTGCGTACTCCAAATGAAGTTGTAGAAGGAGTGTGCGTACTCTGAAGTGTGAGAATAGGGAAGTCGTTGAACTTCATGTGTGTGGCGCTTTGTGCTAAAAAATTGTCCACGTGTTTGTTGATGTACGGACCTTGCGTGGTCTAAGACTCCGGAGTATATTAAAAGTGTATGAGACACTTGGTTTTATGTTGTAATTTGTCTGATTAAGTAGGCCAATCGGGCGTGGTTGACAAGTCAGAGTGTGAGTGAAAATGAGTGGAAGGAAATTTCGACTGAGATATGGAGAGTCCTGTGTGCACCAGGATAGAGTCTTATGTGCACCAGGACAGACCCACTGATCAGTTGAGGGTAAAATTTGCGGGTTGAATTTTGCTTGTGAATCAGGGAGACCAAGAAGGAAGGAGTAGCTGTAAGTGCGGGAAGAGCAATCAGTGAAAAATCCGTAAAGTTTCTGAAGCAATTGTGTTACCTTGTCCTGTAGTAAATCAGCAGATTTGGTTTTGATTTTGGGTTAGTGCTTGCAATAATTTTGCAGTAGTTTTGTGTGGATCGAAGTTTGGGAGGACAAGCCGCAAGGCTTTGTCAGCCGCAGTACGTGTGAGTGTGATGTCAGTGGAGCCACTCTAGAATAGGTTGGTTAGTGAGAATGGTCGCTTATAGATTGGCAGCCGTCCATGAAGCGCAATTGGTTGAGAAGTCAGACGAGGAGAATTCTGGGGATCAAATTCACTTCATGATTTGATTTTGAATAACATAAAGGCTAAAAAATGAAATTTTTCAAAGCTTTAAAGAGTGCTTTAAGGGAAGATATGTACATTACAACAAGCATAGGCAAGGCTACACCACCAGAAGGTACACCAGCTTACATTGTAATGGAAGAGACGGGTGTTGCGCCATGTCTTTGGCTAAAGCAATGGTGCTAAATAACAGAGGAAGATGGGAACTTAGCATTTCCTACAACTAGAATGTTCAATTTGAGGGTTTTAGAGCATTTAAGGAGGGTGCTATATGAATCAAAGCCCCTTCTGAGACCAGCACAGTTCGAGGCATTAGCGATTTGGGAACTAGTAACCAGACAGCAACAACAACAGAAATGTGAGAGGAGAATGAGAAAAGCAGAAAGGACATTAACAGAGGCTAGGTGGGGCAGTGTTCAAAGAGTTTGGAGAAACAAGACTTTGCATGGAGTTGTTTCCAGCGATTACACAAGAAGGAAAACTGCTAGGAAGACTAACAGAAGCCTATAAGAGAATTGGGAGGTTATAAAATCCTCAACAGCAGAGGAAGAATCAGACGATGATGAGTTTATTACACAGTTAATGAGAAACCGTCCCCCACAATATGCAGCATATGAGAATGGTACAAGTACCAGTGCTGATCCTTCAGCTCTGACACAGGTTAATGGGAAAGCGAGTCTTTGCAGGTCAATACTAGCCTGACACAGAGTCTGATGCAGAGTAGTCTTAACATGCCTACTGCTCCAGTGGTACAAAACTAGGTGCAACCGCCACAGGTCCAGAGAATTTACCTTGATGTACCCGTTATGGAAACGGCTCCAAACTTTATGGTGCCTATGGAACAGGTCTTCCTGAGACCGATGCTGGTTCAGACAGAACCAAATCCAATTTTACTGCCCCAAGTGCAGCCACAAGCCAAGCTGTGAGTTCACACAGTCAGATAAGTCTTCAATGATGAATCAGAACATCAGAGTTTCTCTCCTGCAGAACTTAAGTACCAGACCAACCCCTGATGCTATATCTCTACCTATTACTGCTGGTCCCCTATTTGCCCAAAAGAAACCTAGTTTATGTGAACAGGGTGTCATGACACAGAATGTAATGGAATGAGGACATAAAGAGAATATTCAAGTAGTCTCTCCTGTTGGACAGACTTTTGACAGATCAAGATTCCTGCTGGACCTTAGTCCATTTGGAGTTCTTCTGGATACCATGGTAGGGTCAAACATTAGTCAGAGCTTGAAATTATTGACACCGCAGACCCCAAATGCAGATACACAGCCGGTACCACAGGTACAGGCCAGCAACATTTAGTTGCAAGGTTTGACAGCTCAGCAGTTGACTGAATGGTTAGACAAGCTGAATACCCTGCAGAGTGCTCCGAAAGGAGAGGAGTATTTGAATTACACTAGACTAAACACTGAAGCGAGTGAGCTCATTGAGGAACCTATGGGTGTGAACAGGTTAGAAACCTACACAGAAGCAGAACTGAGATATCTGTGCCTGAAGTTTACGAGAGAAGTGAGCAATGTGCATCAGAAACTAGCAATCCTGGCAGGGAAATAAGGCATGGAAATAGAGAAATCAAAGCATTTGAAAAGGAGTTACATATTAGATTTTGGGACTAAAGACTGTGAGCACAGGAGATCTGCCCGAATGAAGGCACACCTTAGGGAATTGCTTCAAAGTGCCCAGACTTGGGGAGCATTAGATAGGTGAGAAGGCAGATGGGTAAAGAAAAGAGATAAGAGACAAAGGGATTCTACAGAACTGACTGCGAATGTGCAGCAGGACAACGACCCATTGAAACTTTTACCAATGAGAGAGATTCCAGGAGGGAATTTTGTTCATGTCCCTTGGAGTAGAAGTGACATTGTATCATTCACAAATGATTGTCCAAAATTGAGAGAGAAGCCAGAAGAGTGGTATCAGCAGACAGACAGGTTTGTAAAACTTGCAAAGTGCCTGGGGGAGGACCTGAACACTTTACTAGAGATAGTGGTCCCAGCTGATCTGTGGAACGAGTGTAAGAGGTGTATAGATTGTCCAACAAGTGAAAAATAGAGGGGTAAAATTACAGGTGCACCGTCTCCTGAGATAATTAAATATTACTATAAGGTGATTGAGTTTCTGGAAATGAGAATTTCACCCAAAAACATTGATTGGCAGAGAATTGATAGGACAGCTCAAGGAGCAAAAGAGTCAATATATGCATATTATCAGAGATTGTTGCAGGCATTCAAGCATTACAGTGGTACAGAGAAAATTGATGCGAAAGACATCATTCATTTTGTGGTCAGATTATTGGAAGGACTGAGACCTTAAATTAGCCAGATGATTAAGGCACTCAATATGACATTGGCAGTAAATCCTGTTTATCGCTGTGGTGACGACCGCCAACATACTGCTGCAGTGGCGGATATCCGCTTGCCATATTATGACACACACACACAAACCAATCTGACAGAATACTGCCACATACACAAATCCACCAGCCCAAAGGTCCATGTTAAAGTGGCTGAACCAACACCCTTGCCATTATGCCAACAGAGCAACACCAACCACATTATGACACCAACGTGAACATTCAATGGCGGTAAACCATTGGCAGTACACACCAGAATGCTCATAATGGCCACCCAAATACTAAACTACACAACATTTGCAAAATACCAAATACACACACATGACACTGATAAACACACCACACACACCCAAAGCAGTATAAAACACCCACCCACATTACCCTCAACCCTTTACGAATAAAAATTATTGCCACCAGACTGACACCAGGACCACTGCAACAACTAGACACACACACCACACACACCCATACATCCCTCACGCACCCCACTTCACACACCCAACCACAGTACCCAACACCCACACACTTGCCCACACCACACAAAACCCATGTCCTCAGAAAGGCACCCCCGTTTCACAGATGAGGAGTTGTGGTTTATGGTGGAGGAAATAGTAATGGTAGAGCCACTGCTGTTTGGAGCACAGGTACAGCAAATATCCATTGCCAGGAAAATGGAGCTTTGGTGGAGAATTGTGGACAGGGTGAACGCCGTGGAACAGCAAGACACCAGCTCGCCATACAAAGGACTGGCGATGGACCCCCACCTACTCCCCCACAGCTCACAGCATGGGAGGAGCAAGTCTTGGCATTACTGCATCCTGAGGGACTCACTGGAGTTGCAGGAGGACTGGACACTGGTGTGTCAATATTTACTACTTATCACACCCATACCTGCATGCCATCTCACACCCTCACCCTCAATCCCATCACTCCACTCCCTCCCACACACTCCACCTACACTTATGACTAACCCCAATGCCAAGCCCTGCATGTGATACAAATGCATGGACAGCCCTCCCAGCTTTGCATGGACACCTATCACAAAAGCATGCACAGCATGGAGAACTTACAATCCCACAATACATCACTTACACAAACAAAGGTGGCAGGGAAGCACCAATGATAGAGGGGAAGCTAGGGATGTACAATATATCACAGACATGAAGCATAATACATCACTTACATCCCCACAGGTGCCCCAGCCAATCTCAGCGGAGAGGAGGTGCCACAACTAACCAGCCTCCCCCAAAGGAGATGCCCCCAGTGATGACAGTAACTCTGGACTTCAGGATCTGGATGATCTACCTGGACTATCAGGGACCACTGGTCAGTGGATCACCACAACTCACTATCAACCACAGAGCCTCCCCCATCAGTATCCAACACCACAGCACCCACCCAGAGTACCCACACCTCTGTCCCCAGGACACGTCAATCAGCAGTGTGCCTACCTGTACAGGGACCCCAGTCAACACCTCACACCCAAGACGATCAGGGACCTGAGATCAGTGGCAGTGGGCACACCATTCGGGGACAGAGGCACAGGACAACAGGGACACTGGGAGAACCACTGTGCGCCAGGGGGAGGACAGTCCCAGGGAACCGACTATCCAGGAGGTACTCACCAATGTCCTGGGGGACTACCAACAATCTCAGGACACGATGGGCCAGATCCTCAGCAACATGCAGGACAGCAAGCAGCTGCAGGAGGAACACCATCAGGAGATCAGGGAGGACTCCCAACACCACCATGATCTCCATAGCAGGGGTGCTGGCAGACACGGCCAACATCATGAGGGAATGGACAGCACACCAGCGGACCCCTACCACTAGCCAGTCTATTGACCAGTTCTCCACTTCTGCTGCAGCTAGTGGGCAGGAGGCTCCGCCAAAGGACCCACAGGCCATCAGCACCCATCCCCCTGAAGGTGAACCACCCGGCAAACTTTCCCTGTGACCCAGACAGAAGCCAGAGACACTTGCCAAGATGAAGACCATGACCACAGCCAGGAAATGAGACTCTCCTGATTGTCCCCCATGTGTACCACCCTGTCACCTTGTCCACTTTGAACTGCCATTGCTCCCCTTCTCATGGCCCCCTTGGACACTGGACCTTTGCTACAAACAGACTAAAACAATACCCTGGACATTTATCTACCATCACCCCATTCCAATGCACTTTACAGTCAATTATTTGCACTACAATAAACACCCTTGAACACAATTTGAGAGACACCAATTTATTTGTTGAAAATGTGCATTTATGGGAATAGTTACATGTAGTGCAACCGATCTGAACACTGTGATAGCATACAAAAAATGACCTATAGCTGTCTGCAGTAAACACATCAGGGCACTGTTGTCTTATCACCAACATCTGTAAAAGGACAAGCCATAGGTGACAGTAAATTGAGATGCAAAGGACTTGAATGCCTTCATACTACAGCCACACAGAAAACATCAATATCCAGAGTCCTGGTCAGTTGCACTGTCTTACCTTTGTGTCATTGGAAGTATTGAAGTATAACTGATGTTCTGTTGTCCACATCGTCATCCTCTGCCTCCTCATCCTCACTATCCTCAGGGTCCACTGTTGCCACAGGGTCATCTCCAGTCCCCTTCTCCTGCAGAAAAGGCACATGTCATCTGATGGCCAGGTTGTGCAACATGCAGCATGCCACTACAATCTGGCAGACCTTCTCGGGTGAATAACACAGGGATCCATCTGTTAGATGCAGGCATCTGAACCTGGCCTTCAGGAGACCAAAGGTCCTCTCGATTATTCTCCTGGTTCGCCCATGTGCATCATTATAACGGTTCTCAGCCCCTCGTCCTGGCATTCCCCACAGGGGTCAGGAGCCACAATAGTTTTGGGTAGCCAGAGTCACCTGCAAATATTGAGGGACAAAATTTAGCCTTACACAATCCTATGGGGATAACACTGGAAGGCATACACTGACATACAGTGGGTGGGGACTCTGGGACACCTATTAGCCACACCCTGTGCCTCTGTAGTTGACCAACTCATTTGGGATACTGCTATTCCTCAGAATGAAGGTGCCATGCACCGACCCAGGATACTTGGCAGTGATGTGGAAGATGTACTGGTCCACCAGCCACACCATTTACACATTCAGTGAGTGGAAACTCTTCCGGGCCCTGAACACCTGTTCATTCTGGTGGGGGGAAGAATTAACGCAATTTGTGTACCGTCAATCGCCCCAATAATATTGGGTATATGTCCCATTGCATAGATTCTGGCCTTCACATTGGCCAAATCTTCCACCTGTGGGAAAGAAATGTAGCTGCACATGTGTTTCACCAAAGCAGACAATACCCTTGCCAGCACGATTGTGAACCTCACTTGATTCCTGACTTTCCACAGGAGAACACCTACACACTGCGTGTGCTGCTGTGACCTGTGTCTGGAACCTACCATGGCCTGTGTGACTGGGGAAAGGGCCCCTGCCTTAACTTCGGAGGAGTTTGAGCACTTGGCGGATGGGGTCCTACCGCAGTATGGACAGCTGTATGGGCCTCCAGACCAACAGGTGAGTACACCTTGGGCACGATGCATGTGGTAAGGTTGCATGGAGATGTGTGTGCAAGCATCGTGTCATTTGGGAAGGATGTTTGTTGGTAGAGTACATGGTGGGTGCTGGGTGATGTGTGTGCCAATCGAGTTGGAAATGGGATTTGTGGGCCATATGTGTGTCAGGCTGGATTGTATGTGTAATGGTGTCCTCCTGTCTGTATTACCTCTGCAGGTCAGTGCCCATCAAAAGAAGGGATTGTAGCGTGCCATCGCCAAGCACGTGGGTACCCTGGGAGTATACAGCAGGCGGAGCACCCGCTGCAGGTAACGGTGGGAGGACCTGAGACGCTGGGCGCAGAAGACGGCGGCGGCCCGGCTGGGGATGGCCTCCCACCGTGGAAGGGGTGCCATTCGGAACCTGACCCCCCTGATGGCCCGCATACTGGCAGTGGCCTACCCAGAGCTGGATGGGCACTTAAGGGCATCACAGCAGCCACAACGGGGTGAGTGCAATGGGCGTTACTACAATAATCAGGTGACATGGGATCCGGGTGGCGTGTGTGAGTTAGTGGGTGCCCCTTAATGCCAAGTCAGAGTTTGCAGCGTGATCCAGCTCAAGGGTAATGGTCGTATGGCAAATGCAGGTAACCTAGCTCGGTTGCATTCTATGTCAGTCAGGGGTTTGGTTGGCCTTCATCTCGCTCAGCTATCTAGCCAATTGAATACCAGTGCAATGCATATTGCTCATTCCTGATCCCTGTGTGTGACGGTACTGTTTATGCCAACTGTGGTGTTGGTGCTGTAATTGACCCGGTGCTTCCTTTCACTCCCTCCCCCCTTTCTCCTTCTGTTATCCTGTCTATGTGTGCATTAGCATCATCTAGCGAAGGAGCAGGGGCACTGGCAACAGAGGGAGCTGCATCCCACAGGACCCAGGAGGCAGAGTCCACCGACGCCAAGGGAACCAGTGGGACGGAGGGCGTGGGGAGCACCACGGCGGAGACAGGAGGTGACAACATTGATGCAGATACCTCTTTTGATGGACACTCCCTGGTGGTGGCGGACACCTCTGTGACCACCCCAGCTGCAGGTATAGCTGCCATCCCCCGTACCAGTACTGCCCTCCCAATGGCCCATCACAGAGTAGACCGTGCCCACTCACCCAGGAGGGTGGGCATCTCCTTCACCCCAGGCACCTCAGGCTCTGCCCCAGTCAGCCCTGCTACCCCCAGTGAAGAGGCTTTTGACCTCCTGAGATTCATCTCTGTAGGGCAGTCAACCATTGTGAATGCCATCCAGGGGCTGGCATCCCAGATGCAGCAATGCAATACATTCCTGGAGGGCATCCACAGTGGATTGGCGGCCCAACAGAGATCGATTCTGGCCTCCTCTCTGATGGCAGCCATTGTCCCTGTTTCTACCGTCCCCCATCCAACTACCACTTGCCAGTCCCAGTCTCCTCAACTCCAACCCATTCAATGCACACATACAGACGAGCATGCACACAAGACATCACACATGAATGGCACCACTCTTCAGTCAACAAGCACTGACACAAACACCAGACAGTTGCACATACATCCACATCCACATCCACTACCTCCACTGTCTCCCCCTCCTCCTCCTCCTCCTCCACCTCCCTCGCAGTCACGTCCACACTCACAACTGCATGCACTGCTTCAACAGCCACCACCAGCAACAAACACACCTCACTAGAAGACACCTCCACAACATCCATCCACACGTCCCCTGTGTCCTCCCCCACCCTGTCTCTCCCTCTTCTAAAAGACACAAATGCAGGCACTCAGACACCCAACAGCCATCCACATCACATCAGCACACTGCCCATGCACGTGCACCCAGGTCCAGTAGACGTACTCCTCCAACAACCACTTCCTCAACCTCCACTCCCATCCCTCCTCCCACATCCCACCCCAATGCCCCTAAGAAGCTTTTCCTTGCACGTCTTGACCTCTTCCCTCCCTCTCCCCCATGTCCTGCCCGTAAAAGCAGAGTCCCAACGACCCAGCCCAGCACTTCAGCCAACCAGTCCATGAGGACAGTGGAGGCACCTCCTAGTGGTGGAGGCAAGACAGTGAAGGATCCCACTCCACCATCCAGGAAAGGGAATGATCCCTCTCCACCAGCCAGGAAAGGGAAGGATCCAACTCCACCATCCAGAAAAGGGAAGGATCCAACTCCACCATCCAGGAAAGGAAAGGATCCCACTCCACCAGCCAGGAAAGGGAAGGATCTACTCCACCAGCCAGGAGCGGTAAGATTCCCACTCAACCACCAATGCAAGAACAGGTTCCCACTCAACAACCAATGGCAGACAAGAAGCCCTCACATCGAGCTGGGACACAGCAGCCCTTGGCTCCAGCAGAGGCTGCCCAGCAGACACCTCCCTCAGCAGGGACAATGCAGCACTCACCTCCAGCAGAGGCTGCCCAGGAGACACCTCACGCAGCAGAGACAATGCAGCCCTCACCTCCAGCAGAGGCTGCCCAGGAGACACCGCCCCCCAGCAGAGACAATGCAGCCTTCACCTCCAGCTAAGACACAGCAGCCCTAACCTCCAGCAGAGGGCATGTAGGCCACCCTCCAGGGAATGTTGTACAAGGAGCTCCCTCCAGGATCAGTGGGCAAGTTCCCCACCTCAGAGACTGTGACCTTGCACTCCCCAGCATTGGGAAATGGGCATGGAGCCCCTTCCAGTATCAGTGAGCAAGTTCCCCACCTCAGAGACTGTGACACTGCACTTCCCAGCTTTGGGAGATGGGTATGGAGCCCCCTCCAGAAGTCCAGACTTCAGCTGAGGTGCCCCCCTTCCTCCCGAGGTGCCTGTCCACTCCTGTAATGTTGCTCCTACACAGTTTTGGGCGTAGTTAGTCAGGATCAAGTTGGGGCTTGGACTGTGCCCTGTAGCCATGTGGGCCTTATGGACTTTGGACTGGGCATTGGCCCTTTCTGGATTTTGTTTATGTATCTCGTTTCTAAAATTGGTTCATATAGTGGCTTTTGCCTTGCAAATTACAATTTCAGTACTGCCGACCTGTAGTCTTTGTATTATTATGCCGTGTGTCCTGTGCCATTGATTTACATCTGCAGCTGATTGTGTGTATGATGTGTGTGTGTGAATGGTGTGTGTCATGCGTGTGTGTGTGTCACTCTCCTTTTCCTCCCTCCCTCCCTTGTGTGCTAGGCGGCTGTACTCACCGTCAATGTCAACGTTGGTGTTCCAGGTGGAGCATGGTGTAGAAGAGCATCGGGAATACTTGAAGTTCTGGTTCCATGGCGGCGATGATCTTCTCTTTGGGCCAGATGTATCAAGCCTTTTTGCATTTGCAAATGGAGCGAATGCCCGTTTGCGAATGCAAAAATGCCTTTCTGTATTTATGAAAGGCATTCACAACGCAAATTTAAGGAATCGCTAAAATAGCGATTCCTTAAATTTGCAAGCCTGTTTAGAGAATCGCAAATTGCAATTCTCTAAATAAGAAATCACAAATAAGGAATACTTATTTGCGAATTCTACACCACATGTAACAAGCAATTCCTTAATGTGAATTGGGCATTAAGGAATCGCTATTACCACTAAGTTGAACTTGGTGGTAACCATTTGCAAATTTAAAAAATGCATTTTTAAAATTGACATGTAACACACACATTCCCCTTTGGCATGTGTGTGCCTTACATGTCCTGAAATATTTTTTTTGGGTTGCAGCAGGGGGGGCCTTAGGCCCCCAGCACCCTGGGGTTTTGCATTTCCTAAATTGCGAATTCCAGTTAGGAATTCTCAATTTGGGAAATGCGAAAAATTTGCAAATATGGGCCTACAGGCCCATAGGTGCGAATGGGGTCTGTATCGCAATTTGCGATTCAGTAATAGCATTTGCAATTTTTAAGAAATCGCTATTACCGAATCGCAAATATGATACATTGCATTTTGTGAGTCAGAAATAGCGATTTCTTAAAAATCGCTATTTCCGAATCGCAAATGCCTTTTTTGTTACATCTGGCCCTGTGTCTCTGTTGGTGAGTCTTTGGTCTTCTGTGATGTGTTTCCACCTGGCTTTTGATGCCATAAATACCGCCCCGGAATTCGTGGTGGATTGCAGTGTCATGATATGGTGGGTGGTACCTTGTCTTCCGCTTGGCTGTTGATGGCCACCACTGTGGTGTGTGGTGTGGTACATTGGCTGTCTTTGGGAGTTATCACCGCCATGGACATAATTTGGCGGTAATTACCACCAACCTGTTGGCAGTATTACTGCCACTTTAACAGTCACTGGCAATGTCATAATGACCACCTAAGAGTCATTTGATCTGCTGGCAAGCAAAGCCGATTGATGAGGTGTTGCAGTATGCAAAATGCTGTAGTGATGAGATTGAATTGAAGCAGATAAAGCTGAAAAGAAAGCAATGGTGATGAAGATTAAAGCTGCACAGACAGCATGCAGGGAAATGTTCCAGAACAGTTACCGCAGCAGCAGCAAGGAAACATGGTACTTCAAAATCAGATGAGAAGTAGAGGTTGCGGATGTAATGTGAATCGCGGTCCAGACATGGGTACTGTAGCGGTTCTGAATGATGTACAGGGAATGAAAAAACTGTTGCCTTGACACATTTCGGAGTCTTCAGACATTGAAAATAGGAGTGTCCATTGATGATGGTGCAGGAAGGTGTTGTTCAGCAAAGTAATGACATCAATTAATTCCAGAATATGAGAGGACCGAGAATGAGAGGTCCTAATCCAAATTTCCAAAATAATGCGAATCAAATGCAGAATACAACCAATACAGCAGGTGCAAATGCCACATGTACAGATGACACAGTCACAGCCAATACAGTAGCTGGTTCACATAGTACCTAGACAGAAAATTCAAATACCCCAAGCCCCAATGGAACAACAGAAAATGATGCTTTCTCAACAGGTCACAGGTCAGATGCTTAACCAAAGTAATAACAAAGTACACCAATTTCCGTTACACAGTGAGAATGGAATAAACAATGATTGGTTGAGTGATAGTTCAGATGAGGGGGCATGTGTGCTTGCAACTTCCTTAGAAATATATCAGAGAGGTCCCTACATGAAAGGAAAAGTCATGGGTCACAGTGTTTCATTTTTAGTTGACACAGAAGCTACACGCTCTTCAGTAAGATCAGTTGAAGTCCTGAATTTGCCCCTTTCAGGTAAAACAGTCCAGGCTGTAGGAGTAGCGAATCAGTATTTGACCAACCCAAGCACAGAACCAGTTCAGGTTAAAATTGGCAACTTTCAGGGAATGCACAGATTCGTAGTTTGTGACTCAAGTTCTGTATCTCTACTGGGAATAGACTTGCTGTGTAAAACAGGATGCTTGATTACTTGTTCAAATGATGGAATTGAGATTCAGACAAATAGCGAGGATGAAGATGATCAAACCCCTGAGACAGAATATGAGGCAATAAATGAGGCATATCCTCTGATTAGTTTCTTTCCAATGTTCACAGTAAAAGAGCTTCATCCTGATTTACAGGGAACAGTTAAAGATACAGTGTGGGATCTGACAGGGAAGGAGATAGGTCTGATAAAGGGAGTTGAGCCAGTTAAAGTTACTGTAAAGCTGAATGCAATTTGTCCCCGAATTCCCCAGTACCACATGCCACAAGACATCCTTATGAAGGTTGCCCAAATAATTGCAGAATTTGTAAAACAAGGGGTTCCGATCGATGGAAGTGTTGAGCAGACTATGTAATTCACCGATAATGTGTCTGAAAAAAGCCCTGTGGGAAAGTTCGAATTGTCCAGGATTTGAGAAAAATAAATTACATTGTGATCAAATGTTGCCCTGTGGTGCCAAATCCAGCTGTGATAATGTTTCAGATAACATGTGATGCTGAATGGTTCACTGTCATTGATTTGTCGCAAGCCTTCTTCTCTGTGCCTCTTCATAAGGACACCCTTTCTGTCTTTTGTTTCAAATGTTTTGAATCAAGTTTATTGTTGGTACAGAATTCCTCAAGGGTTTTCAGAGTCACCTTCCATATTTAATCAGATCTTGAAAAGAATTTAGAGTCATTGGAATTGCCTTTCCAGTCGACCTTGGTGCAGTACATTGATGACTCACTGATTGCGTCCAAAACAAGGGACAAGTGCAAGTATGGCACGATTGCCCTGCTGAGCAATTTGGGAAAGAATGCTCATAAAGTCTCCCCACTTAAATTGCAATACTGTTAGAAAGAAGTGAGATACTTGGGTCACCAGATTGAGAAGGGATCGAGAAAGATATCCAGAGAAAGGGTCACCAACATATTGCAGATTAATCCTCCGACCACAAAGAGAGATGTCAGAATGTTTCTAGGAATGGTAAGTTACTGCTGCCAATGGATTCCCAATTTTTCAGTTATTTCAAGACCATTGCAGAACCTAACTCACAAGGAAGTCACTGATCCCATACTGTTAGATCAGGCTGGAATGAAAGTGTGTACTGAATTGAGAGTCTGTGCAAAGCTCCTGCTTTGGGTATGCCTGACTACATGAAAACATTCACATTGTTCTATCATGGGTGTGATGCATGTTCTTTGTCTGTCCTGACGCAGGTCCATGGAGGTGTAAACCGGCCAGTAGCATATTTTTCAGCTGCTTTGGACCCAATTGGAGCAGCCTTACCAGGATGTTTGCGTGCAGTTGCAGCGGTTGGGCAAAGCCATCCACAGTGTGAAGGGATTGTGATGGGACATCCCTTGACTATTATGACCCCTCACTCTATTGAGAACCCACTTACAAAGACGAAAACTCAATATTTAACAGGTGCAAGGTTGACTAGATATGAAACGAGTATTCTAGGGTCACCAAATGTGTCACTGAAAAGATGTACAGTGCCGAACCCAGCAACCTTACTTCCAAATGAGAATGCTGAAATTGAGAAATTGGAAGACATTGAGCATGATTGCACTGAAGTAACTGACTTGTGCACAAGACCAAGACATGACATTAGAGAGACTTGATTAGAAGAAAATGACCAAATTATCTATATTGATGGTTCTTGTCTAAGAGACAATACAGGGACACTGAGAGCAGGATAATCAATGTGTACACTTGCTCGTATTTTGGAAGCCTGTTGGCTTCAATGAGTGTATTCTTCCTAAGTAGCGGAACTGGTAGCCCCTACTAGAGCATGCCATGTTTCTGCTTAGCTGAAAGTTACTATCTATATGTATAGCCTGTATGGATTTGGAATAGTCCATGATTTTGGCCAGTTATGATCGCAGAGAGGTTTCATGACCTCTTCCGGTTCAACTATGAGACATGGTGAAAGGATTAAAGATCTGTTGCATGCTATCCAAATGCCTGAAAAGATTCCCGTGGTGAAATGCAGTGCACACCTGAAGTCGCAAGACTTCATTCCATTGGAATATGGAGATGCAGATCAAGTTGCAAGGTTTTGCACATTGAACTGTATATCATTCAAGGATAAGTGGGAATTGTTAACTGAGGAAGATAAAACGTGTCCGAGTTTTGCATTGAAAGTAATTTATATTTTGCAGGGATTGAAAATGTTGCAGAATAATGTTGACAGGGAGGAAAAACGTTTATAGAGCAAATTGAAATGTGTGCAACGACAACATGAATTGTGGGTTTCAGAAGAGGATCAATTGGTTTTGCCTTATAGTCTGTTGTCTCAAATGGCTAGGTATGATCATGGTCAAGCACATGTTGGGAGGGATGCCATGATTCGTCTGTTCAAGCACGATTTGTTTAATCCAAGGTTTATACAGGTTGCTGAAGCAGTTTGCCATTGTTGTTTCATTTGCCAGCAGATGAACGCGGGGGAAAGGACAGTGGCTAATTTGAGCCACATTGTAAGAGCAGGAGGTCCATTCAGCAGAATGCAGATTGATTTTATTGAGATGCCTGTGTGGAATTCTGAGATATGTGTTGGTGAGTGTGTGCATCTTTGGTCACTGGATTGAAGCATACCCTACACAAAGAAATGACAGTCTCACAGTAGCGAAACTACTGCTTAGGGAACTGATACTGCATTTTGGGTTTCCAATCTCTTTAGAATCAGATAGGGAAAGTCACTTCAACAATGAAGTAATTAAATTACTGTGTGCAGCATTGAACATTGAGTAGAAGTTGCATTGTAGTTACCGCTCCGAAGCATCAGGATTAGTGGAACAGATGAATGGTACCTTGAAGTCAAGAGTTCCAAAGATGTGTGCATCCAGGAATTTGAAATGGCCCAATGTACTGTCTTTAGTTCTGATGACAATGAGAAACACACCCAACAGGAAGACAGGATTGTTACCGCATGAGATCCTCATGGGCCGAGCCATGAGGTTGCCAGCGATGCCTGCAAATGCACTTGTCAGCATTACAAATGATATGGTGTTGGACTACTGCAAAGGTCTGGCTGATGTGGTTCGCTCTTTTTCTCAGCAGGTGGAAGCTACCACACTGCCACCAATCCATGACCCACGGCACAACGTGAGAGCTGGAGACTGGGTTGTGTTCCGGAAACACGTGAGGAAAATGTGGTTGGAACTTCACTGGAAGGGTCTTTACCAGGTAGTTCTGACAACTAGCACAGCAGTGAAGTGCGCTGGAGTTCCAAACTGGATCCATGCCAGTCACACGAAGAAAGTGATATGCCCAGCTGATAAAGAAGCAGAGTTGTTGAAAGTACCAACAACAGCAAAACAAGCCTCAGGGCCGGAGGTTATAAAAAGGGGAACCGAGACCGGATCTGAGCCGTTTGAGGAAGGTTCAGTCGCTCCTGTGAGAGAAGAAATAGAAGACCTCCTTGAGGGTGACAGTGAGTCTATCTCAATTGAGGCAGCAGGAGAGCCTAGTCAGAGAAAGGCTTTCCCAGAAGCAAATCATTTTGAGAGACAAACACCGCAACTGCCAGACCCAGAGGGGGAAGGAGTTGAGGCGGATCAAAGTCACTGGGATCTGACTCCTCCTGAACCAATTGCAAGTCCGTCAAGAGAAGACACCATATAGCAAGAAGAAGTTTCAAATTCCAGGCTGAAAAGAACAATTACAAAGGGTCCACTGAAAGAAGAGAAGTGGCCGGAGTCACAAGCAAAGGAAAAGGAAGCAGTTATGGAAACAACAATAGAAGAAAAAGTAGATACAACAAGATGAGAAGATCTAAGTGAACGAGAATTGAATGGAGATCGAAAGTTGAAAAGAAAGAGAATAGCAAGTCGAAGATACGCAGTTCCTGAATGGGGTATGCATCTACAAGTGAATGGCAGAAATAATGTTTGTCTTTTTGTTTTGATCGAGACATTCCAGGTCAATATTTTGGCACTTGAAGGAAGCTGATGAACTGAACTGTTGGAACAATATGAGAACATTTTAGGGAGACTGTTAAAAAGTAATCAGAAAAAACTTTGATTACCTGATTTGACTTTGAAACCTGATTTCGACAAGCTGCTAAACCGATTTTTACAAAAGGGATCCTGGAAGAGAGACTGAAAAGTTGCAAATAATTGCTGAAAGAAGATTTTTGTGTTTTTGATTTTTGCTGGTGGGAAAAATAGGTGCTGTAAAAATATGAGTATTGGTTTGGCGATTATTTGTGGGATATTGTTTGTGATATTGATTGTGGGAATTACTGTTCTTGATAAGAGTGAAGCCAACCATAGTTCCGCTTTCGAGACAACTACTGCATTAACAGCAATAGAGAAGTTTAGGTTAGATGAGAAGTATTTGCATGAGGGTACTAATGCCAAAGGGGAACTTTCTTCTAATGTCTTCTATCGCTTGCTGAGTGAGTATGTTGAGAAAATGGATGCAAATGATTGTTATGTGTGTATGCAGATTCCTTCATCAGTTGAGGAAGGAGTACCTATCACAGTTTGCCATTAACCTATGAGATAAGTTGTAGTCTGTTACTAACAAGATTCTATAACCAAGTGTACATCCAATACTTTTACTTCAACTACAATGTGGTATTTTCATTTGTCCCTATAACTAGGAATTTGGGTAGAGTAGCTAAAGATAATGACATAGTATTAGTTAGAGGTTTCTTTGAACCTACATTAACATTTGGCACAGTTTATGCACACCGCAATAATCTGACATGCTTCTTAGATCACACAGAGGAAAGCCTTGAAGGAGAAATTAGAGAAAGGCTTAGAGAAGAGGACTTACAAGAATGATTATGCTTATAGTGCAATTAAAACACAAGGGAAATTAGCTTTAGATGCGCAACATGTAGGGAAGCTTTGTATATATAGGCCTAAATCACACACTGATACATTGTTTGTGGGAACAAGTGAATGTACACATCTGTTTTTGTTTCAGAGCAAATGGACATTTATGTTGAATGGACAGGATCCAGCAATTCCTGGGATCTATTACATCTGTGGTCCTAATGCTTATTACCGTCTTCCAAGAGGATGGTATGGGACATGTTATTTGGGAATAGTTTTCCCAAAGATTTTTCAAATGAATGATTTAAAGAAGTTTCCAAAGTGATCAAATAACATCATATGAGACAGAGGAGAGAGTCTCCTTCTGGTATAGTGGGAGATATATTTGGAGCAATAATTTCTTTTGTGGGAGTTGTTCTGAATTCGATAAAGATTCAAAAGTTGTCTACTATTGTGGATAACATGCTGACAAACTTTTCAGGAGCCATACTGAATTAACTGCTGAAAGAGCTATGACTCTTCAAAATAGACCTGCTTTAGACATTCTTTTAGTGAAGGATGGCGGAGTTTGTAGGGTACTTATTCTAGGCATTGTTGTTCATTCATTCCTGATAATAGTAAAGAAATTAGGAGCCTACTTATTAATCTGACTAATGAAAGTACCGATTTGAAGGAATTGAAGGAAGAAGGTGTTTGGGAAAAAGTAAGCAAGGGTTTTACTTCAATGGGGAATTGGCTCAGCAACATTTGGAGTGGGATATTGTTTAAAATTATACAAGGGATATCAATTCTCATGGCTCGCCTAATTGGAATATGGGGGATATGTAAATTGTGTAAGAGGATTAAATTAAAGAAGTCAAGGAATGATCAGAGGAGGGAAGAAAAGAAAAGGGAAAAATTGTCCAGGGAAAGTTCAAAAAGGGAACAGAAGTACGAAGGGATTGAATTAAAATAATTTTAGCAGAAGCACAAATTTGTGGGTGATAGTTTAGTGTAATGACATATTTAGTCATCAGAGGAGGGATTGTTGAAGAAGGTGTTTTAATTAAAATTTGTAATGAATATTAATGTAGTTTGAGTAAAGGATTTGTGAAGAAAATGTAATAACCTAGGGAACAATAATGCGCGCATTTGAAATTGTGTCCATGTGAGTGGCCGACAATGTTCACAAAGTATACTTATTCATGGCTTCTTAATATGAAATATGGATTGTTTGTTGCATTAGTGTAGTAGTACATCTTATTACGGGTTATGCATTATGTATTAGCTTCATTAATTGAAGATGTTAACTTTTCGGAGGTCTTGGCCTAGTTGCACGGCCTCATGTCAAGCTGTATTTCTAAACCGATTACTAAACTGTCTGCTTAGAGAATTAAATTGTGATTTTCCACTGCACTGACTAAACGTGATCCTAGCTAAAAGTCTTTGTCATGAGAACTGCTTGCTAGAAGATACTGTTCTTGCTAAATGTAACACTGTAAATGTAACGTGTGTAAGACTGACTTTCTCAGGAGAAAACAACGGATGCACTGACTGGAGTATAAGCTGCAACAATGTTGTTACCTGACAAGACGGATGGATAAGAACAGTACGGAAGGAGCCAATCATCGACATGTGAACTGTGTACTAGCAGAAATTATAGATTTGATGTTTTAGTTTTATTGGACAAAGTGTGAACATGCAATCCCTTGACCAATAGGGACTTGGGAAGTAGTTTTAGAGAATCTAACTTAGCTGGACTGCACCGAGGGAAAAGACCACCATTCTCCCCATTCTGCTTGAGGGTTTGCCTCTCTTTTTTCGAACTGCTTAAAGACTTTGGGGGTCATTTTAAGTCTGGCGGGCGGCAGAGGCCGCCCGCCAGACTTCCCCCACCAAAATACCGCTCCGCGGTCGAAAGACCGCTGAGGGTAATTTGGGATTTGCCCTGGGCTGGCGGGCGACCGCCAAAAGGCCGCCCGCCAGCCCAGGGCAAATCAACCTTCCCACGATGACGCCGGCTCAGAATTGAGCCGGCGTAGTGGGAAGGTGCGACGGGTGCAGTGGCACCCGTCACGTATTTCAGTGTCTGCAAAGCAGACACTGAAATACAAAGTGGGGCCCTCTTACGGGGGCCCCTGCAGTGCCCATGCCATTGGCTTGGGCACTGCAGGGGCCCCCAGGGGCCCCGCAGCACCCCCTACCGCCATCCTGTTCCTGGCGGGAGACCCGCCAGGAACAGGATGGCGGTAGGGGGTGTCAGAATCCCCATGGCGGCGGAGCACGCTCCGCCGCCATGGAGGATTCTGTAGGGCAGCGGAAAACCGGCGGGAGACCGCCGGTTTTCCTTGTCTGACCGCGGCCGAACCGCTGCGGTCAGAATGCCCTGCGGGGCACCGCCAGCCTGTTGGCGGTGCCCCCGTCATTTTAGCCCTGGCGGTCTTGGACCGCCAGGGTTAGAATCACCCCCTTTGCGTTTTCTGAACTTTGATGCTGAATCCTGATGTCTTGTTGACTGAACTGTTGTCCTGTTTTAGCTTGCTAATCCAATTGAGGAAAGGTATTCTATTACTGATGTGTTTTGCTATGCCTATATTCTTTTTCTTTCTAGGTACCAACCGTGCTATTTTGATAGAGCCATAGTTAAATGTTTTTCCAAATTTGTGTTGACTAAATTTGTTTGCATGAAGCCCAACATGCTGATGCTAATCTGGTGTTAATTAAGGATCCTCACTAATGAAAACTTTGCTATACTGAGTAACAGTCAATTGGGGTCATTACGACCCTGGCAGCCGGCCGTGTGTTGGCGGTAACACCGCCAACAGGCTGGCGGTGTTCCGCCAGCAATTATGACCGTGGCGGAGTTGCCACGGCCATAACGCCGGCCCCTCCATTTTCCCGCCAGGATTCCGCCTGGCGGTCATAATCCCCAGGGCGGGATTATGAGCCCCGACCGCCTGCCTGCCCATGGCGTTACACACCGCCATGGAAATGCCGGCGGTAAGGGGACTTGGGGTGCCCCTGGGGGCCCCCGCACTGCCCATGCACTTGGCATGGGCAGTGCAGGGGCCCCCAGGCATAGCCCTGTCACGCATTCCACTGCCCGAATTTCGGGCAGTGAAATGCGCGACGGGTGCTACTGCACCCACTGCACATCAGCATTGCCACCGGCTCTATTACGAGCCGGCTGCACTGTTGATGTGACATTTCCGCTGGGCCAGCGGACAGTAACAATGTTACCATCTGCTGGCCCAGCGGAAATGTCATAATAGGGAGACAGAAATACCGCCGGCAAAGGCGGTATTCTGTCTCCCGCGGCCTCGGCGGTCTTTTGAAAAGACCGCCGAGGTTGTAATGACCCCCAGTGTCTTTTCTTTGCTGCATCTAAATGTATGTGATATCATTTGTGCAGTTATTCACACTATTATGTATTGTAATTTGCACTGTAACTTTGGAATGTGTAGTAGCTCAAGCTTTGATTAGAATGTGTTTCTTTCAATGCTTTGGACAGCCAGTGTTGTTTCTGTATGTTTGTCATTTGGTTTTGAGATTATCTTACGTGACATTAGCATTGTTAATATAGTGAAATAAATATTCTAACTTTTACTAAAAGGTGTGGTTATTCATGACTGAAGAGTCATGGTATGTGAAATGTACTAACTCCAATTTATTACTAATGCTATTGATTATCATTGATTGTTGAAGGTATTGACTAATTATTGATTATTGATATGCATGTACTGGATATATGGTGGGAACATCTTTAGTCAAAAGGTTCATCAACCTATTTGCGTCCCCTTGTAAATTTACTTATTAAGGTCAGACACTCTAACAGTATGAGTCTGGTGAACTAGGAGTGCCAGACATGGAGTGATATCATCTGGCTTCACAATTACTGTTCAATGCTCTTGGAAGGGATCATGAACTGTTAGAAGGCTACCCTGGGAGTGTAGCTCTTAAATCGGTCTCTTAACATGCACTCCGGACTCTTTCAAGCACCAACAAAGGGAGGTTCGACATAAATCCATAATGCCAGGAATATAAGAGTGTACGACCTGAATGTTTCTTTGACAAACACTGATCGTGAACTAAGCTCCCCTTGGGGCCTCTGCAAATTGTTTAAATTACACAATAAGGCCAGGGCTGAAGGATTGCTGATAGTGAGTACGAATCAATGTGCAATCTTGATGGGGGTGAAGCGATGTATACATTTGAGGATGTTGGGAGGCAGATGGGGGTTAGGGTGTGGCATTTCCTATTCTCTGTTAAACTTTCAAAACTTAGCTGCCTGTCCTGGCACTGACACAGGGTGGCAGGCCACTTTCAACACTCTCAAGGGTATATTGAGTGAGCGCCCAAAAGGAAAACTACAAGTTAAACCTAAGTGGTACAGGAACTGTAGAGCATCACTCACAGACAAGGAGTGGCCTAGATCTATAGAATACACGGAAACAGCCTCAACAGTGCCTAGTAATGTACAGAATAATTTGTGATCTTCTGCACTCTAATGCTTGATATCGATGACGATTCTCTTGTAATGCACTCAAAGTTCAGGATATTCGCGACAGTCCTTAACAAAGTAGTGATACAAGATGTAGTAAGCGTTATAATGCTGCCTACTGCTCGTCCCTGCCCTTATACTGGTTTACTTGATGAAAATAACAAAAAGGTCTAAAAGATAAGAAAAACGCTATGTGCTCTTAAAGATGCATTTATGTTTGGAACTCATCAAGTTGGTATGAGAATGACGTGAAGTTATTGGCAGTTATCTGTGACAGATTAAAATGTGACACAGTGCAAGAGGTTTGCTTTCATCGGAAGTGGCTTCCTGACTGAAAGTGAGTTTTACAAAAAGGAACAGATGTCAGCACTTAACGTGCACTTAAACCCTCCAACGCCTCGGACCAGGAGCAAGAGGCCCGATTCGTACTTTGGTGCCTCCTGATTGGACCTGTCTCCATTTCATGTAAGCTAAAACCAATAATCAGAACTGTAACATTCTCAGTAAGAATGACAGAAACCGGCAGACATTTCATTGGTTTATATAATAAATTATTACCAAATTACATGAAATAAGCCATCAATAAAGTGAGCAGCAAAACAAATGAGTCATAACTTCAAAGAACTTGCTAAAGTTCCATGGTAAATTTGCCTTGTAAGAATGGGAAATGGAGTTATGTTTAAAGAGGAATGGGGCTTTAGACATAGGTTTTCATACATTACTATACAAGTCCATGGCTCTCAGTATATGCACCAATGAGGAAGAAGCAAGAAGAAACATTTTATACAGAACAGATTTGAAGATTATCTCATAATACTATTGCATTGAATTCAGTTGTTCTCACAGTTTGTTCAAGCACTACAATTTGACACATTGTATAATGGGACAGGTTGTACTTGGTTAGGTACAGCGTGGTAAGAATCTTCTGGTGACAGCCACCATCTCTTAGTAAGAAGCTCACAACTCTTTATTTAGAGCAGGGAAACAACAATAATAATCATCATGTGGTGTACTGCGACATCAATTCAAGGCGGAGGAATACATAAAGACGGTTAATGTTAGCACAAGCTTGGTTTTTAACATATTTAAAACTAAGTGAAAGAGAAAGAGAAAAAAACAAATTCCACTCACATTTCTATTAACACTGAACTGAGAAAATTACATTTTTGATTTATTTTAGTTTTACTCTTTGTATAACCTGCCTACATGTTTCCTGCATTTCATAGCAACTGATTTTAGCAACGGCTAACAGTGACAACCTTTTTAATAGACCTGTGGAACTTGCTAATTACCTTATTTAAACTTCATTTCCAAAGTTAGCAAGCGATAGCAATGACAATAGGTCTGGCATTAAAGACATGTATGGAAATCTAAAGCTTTACAAGTAAATAGCAAGGGAATGGATGTGCATGTGTGTGGAAGCGAAGACCTATTGAACAATATTGGTGAAATTCAAAAGGTCAGGATGCACTGTAAAGTTAGACATAAAAAGCCATGTAGGTTTATGACTACCCTTCTCCTATCTGTTTTGCTGCCAGAAAAAACAACACAAATCATATAGTTATCTAAGACTCTTTATTAGCATTCCAGTGTAACATATGTGCAACTGAAAGTTCAAACATAGGCAGCTGGTTAAATAAAACGATCACAGCGGATTGGAGGGCAAGCATTTTTTTGGGAAAGCACACAGCCTCTGCCCAAGCAAAACGTTTTCTCCTGGCTCCCAACATTTGGGTGGAGCCAAAGCTCCTGTCTAATGATGATCACATAATTGTCTGGTGACAGTGGCGCTCTCAACCATAAAACATAGTCATTTTTTAAAATTAATTGTTTGATGTTAACATTTTTAAACAGACCTATGGATCCACGAAATATAATTGTAAAACGATTTTAGAAAGCAAAAAAAAAAACACAAGTGGATTTATTTCTGGTAAGAGTTAACCATTTGATGTTTATGTGTTTGTTTCCTATTGGTGTTCTTTATTAATAGAAAGAAGTTAAGAGATTATGGTGTCAGTGGAAAGGAGAGAAGTAGGCCTACCGATACCATACACTATTTGGAAATGCCTGTAGCAGCACTGGTGGGAGGGTATAGTGACAAGCTGAACATCTCCATTCCTCCTTAAGTCAGTGACTAAGGGCAATGGGCATCCCTATGGTATGGAGATGTGTGTGGAGAATGGCCAGTTGTGGTGAGAATGACGAAGGTCGAATGCAAGTGTGGAATGCAGAGAATATGGTAAGTCAGTAAAAGCACTTAGGTAAACAGCGCATTACCTTTTTGATCCTGTTTATGGACCCTGTTTCTTGGTGAAGTAGACCATTTCTCCTGAAAGATATCTCGTCGGGGGCAGAGTCTGGTCCCCGAGTGACATAACCACCTCCACATAATGCTTCACTGATCCACCTGAAGAAACTGCCACCTGTACACTTTTACACATGTGTCCTGCCACCGAAATAAAGGGATTCCATTGACAGAGGGCGAGGCCAGATAACTGGATCACTGGAGGCATTTTTAACCTGTTCTGAGAGTTCTGTCCCAGTAGCTCACCATCACTACCTTCACCGCAGCCCAAGACTGGTCACTTGATTTGGAGGGAGCACCCGGAGAGTCTCGTGGCCCTCCATTCATGGCATCTACTGGCATCCCTGGCAACACCTCTAGGTCAGAGCTCTCAATATTTCCAATGCTACCCCATCACAGCCCATGCAACCACCTGAGACTGGCTGCTTACATAAGAGGGCCCACTGTGACTCTCCATCCCCTATGTCCTCCCACGGTTCATGATCTCTGGTGGTCAGAGCTCCCTGCACTGCCCACACTGCCCCCAGTGTGCGGGCGGAAATTCCAGTAGAGAGGGACACTGGAGCCGCGTAAAACCACCAATGCTTCTTTACCTGTACATGCGTTGCTCCATCAGGGCTGACATGACATCCTTAAAAACCCAATGATCAGATCACACGTAGCTGTTTCGGGAACCATGCAAGTGCCCTCCTGCTGCCCCAGTGACCCCTTGGCAAACAGCACACAGATCAATGATTCCCTTGCCATATAGTGACTGCTCCTGATATGAGAAAGGATCTTTACTTGTGTATGTTGGATTTTTGTCATTTTTGGCTTGTTTTACTTGGATAAATATTGAAGATTTTTATAAACTGGTGTGGAATACTTTTGTAACATTTTTAATGTGTTACTGTGTGTGTCAGTATGTGTGTGTGTGGGTGTGTTTTTCAAATACTCTACACGTTGCCTTTGACATAATCTTCCTCATGCCAAGTTACCAAGGGGGTGAGCAGTGGTTATCTTAGCTGTGTGACTCCCTTACCCTGACTAGAGTAAGGGTAGAGTTAGGGTCCCTACTTGGACAGGGTGCAAACCACTGCCAACTAGAGACCCCATTTCTAACTCTGGTGATCAGCATTGATGATAGGACTTGTAGTTATACTTTACATACAGCGATTGGTGTACATTACTGCCATATCACAGACCATTACGAGACCACATACTGTTTTGCCTTCTTGAAATTTTGCAACTCTTGAGTCTTCATCCACAATCATGTCTCATTCTGGGGAGCCACCAGCACTTGTTTCAGATTTGCTGTTTGAGCAGGAGACCTATATGGTGCCTCAGCTCAAACCGTTATGCAAGGATCTCAAATGTCCTTTTAAAGGACTCACTTGAAAGGAAGAGCTGCGAAGGATGCTGAGGGCCTGGTTGACAGCCAGGGAGGCTGGTGAGCACAGAGGAGGGGAATGATCATGTGGACATGGAGAAACAAGTCCTGTGGGGGTGATGCTGTGGATAATCAGGATCTGACTGGGAGAAAGTCACCTTGCAAGGCAAGCAGCAGTGTTTCTTCAAGCGGTCTGTCCCCAGATGAGCTGGAGGACAGGCAGGAGACTAGGAAGCACAAAATGGAGCTGGAAAAGCTCAAGATGAAGCATCAAAGGGAGCTCCAATCGGAAATATCTAGGCTTAAAAGAGAGACAGAGAAAGAAAAAAATGCAATTGATGAGAGGAAAATGATTTTAGCTCAAAAGATTAGCTTGACGGAGCTGGACTTAAAAAACAGGTCTGGCACAGATGGTGGCAACAGTTCTACAGTGCAGTCTGAGGGATATGGTGAAGTATTTTGTTGTGGAGGATGACATTAAGCAGTGGTTCAGGGGCTATGAGGAGGCATTGACAATAAACAGGCTCCCTGAGAGTTATTGGGTGGCAGGCCTATGTCAGTATTTTTCAATAGAGATGAGGGACGCCTTGCTAGCATTAGAATGAGAAGATCAGATGAGGTAACCCACCATGAAAGAATCCCTAGCTAGGAGGTATAGGCCTTCATTATGACATATTTTTACAAAAAAACAAAGACCCCTTAGGGATCACTTATAACCAGGAACAATCCCAACATTTATAATAACAGATGCAGCACTTAGGAGAACATCCTTTATTACTTAAACAAAATAAATACTTTCATCATGTATGTACACACTATATACAATCCCCCATCATGACCAAAAAAAAGGAAAAAGAGGACAGAACAAAGTCCAAATGAAACAAGTGCTCGTGATTCAAGAAAGAAAGAGAAAAGGATGATAAATCTCCCATTACACCCTTCCAATAAATACCTAAACAGCTCTATAGCAGCCTGTTGGTTATTCCTTCTACTTTATTGAATCACAATGGTATTTTCAACAGGATTAAATCCACAACTGCGTCCTCCAACAAAAATAAACCAGATCCAGGCTAAAGCATCATCATCGACGTTTCGACTCGCTCTTGGGCCAACTTCCGGCTCCCACATGGGTCTTTACCAGGACTATACAATAGGGGACATCTACATTACTTCATATCACATCCAAATCTCCATCTTCACCATTTCTGCACAGTCCACCAATCCCAACTTTTTACGCTTGATTCTCCAAAAACTCTTATTTATTTGGAAACATGGTCAAAATCTTCCATCAATTCCTCCTTCCACTTAAATTGCCTTTCTTATGCCGGTCTTCTTTCCAACCATTAAGAATAACTTTTTCCGACTTTCCTCATTATGACATAGGCGGTAAATGCCGCCAACTGCCACGGCGACCGCCGCCAAAAGTCAGTCGCCATGGCTACCAGCTGACCACCATATTATGACCGTAGCCGGAATTCCACCAGAAGGCTGGTGGAATTCCAGCTATGGTAATGGCGGCAGACGGCGGTAAGGCAGCAGTGCCATGCCAATAGACCGCCCCAGACCGTATCATGATGCATGATACGGCCTGGTGGTGTTCTGCTGGCAGACACTGCTGCTGGCAGCAACACCCTGCCCCATCTCATGCCAGAGGACCCCCTGCAAGCAGGTAAGTCGGGTGCTCCGACAGGGGAGAGGGGTTGGCGGTGTTGTGTGTGTGTGTAGGGGTGTGAGTATATGTTTCTGTGTGTGAGCATGCGGGTGTGGGGCGTGTGGAATGTGTGTTTGCATGAATGGATGTGAGTGTGCGTGTATCTTGTGTTGTGTGAATGCATGTGTGCTTGTATGTATGTCAGTGTGTGTGGATGTGTGTGTGCATGAATGCATGCATGCATGGGTGATGTGGGTATGTGTCTGTGTGTATGCGTGTGTATGTCTGTGCATGTAGGTGTGTGTATGTCGGGGGTGTCGGAAGGGGGAGGGTGGGATAACAGTCTGGGGAGGGGGAGGGGACGGTGGAGACCCCTATCAGTGCCAGGGAATCAATTCCCTGGCACTGATAGTGCCTACTGCCATGTCTTTCCTGGCTGTAAGAAAGCCACGGAAACCATGGCGGTGGGCGGGGTCATATTCCCGTGGGCGGCCTAGTGAGGGCTGCCAGGCTGGAGACTGTAGCCTCCAGCCCGGTGGTCATTACCGCTGTGGCGGTCGGTGTGTTACATTGGCGGTTTGGCTTTTGCCGAACCACCAATGTCATAATATGGCGATATGTACCGTCAGCCTGTTGGCGGTACTACCACCACTATAACACCTACTTCCGGGGGTCATAGTGACCCCCCATAGTCGCACCCTAGAAAGTCACAGAGTGAAGTTTAGAAAGAAAACTAAACTTGGTTCTCAAACTTGGGTGGATTATGTTGATTCCATTTGCAGAGCACTGGTTGGTTGGTGAAGGGCAGCGGGGCAACAGACTGTCAGGGGCTGTACAATTTGATTGCATGGAACCACTTGTCTAGTTGGTGTTTTTCAGTCATGTGCCAGCACTTGATTGACAGCAAGCATACTGACCCCAGGAAGCTTTCCAAGGAGGCAGACAACTGGCTCAGCAGCTGAGTCCAGAGAAAGCTGTATGAAGGAGACTCAGCCAAGGGTGGGCAGGGTCCTGGCAGAAGAAGGGCAGGGGACAAAGATAAAAGTCAGGACTTCTCCAAAGGGCCCCAGACTAGTTACCAGGGTAAAGATTCAAAACCCACTATTGAAAAGAAGACTTGGTCCCCCTCAGGCATCCTGCAGGGGAAGGGCCCCTAAAGGGTTTTGCCAGTAATGAGGAAGGGCATTTCAGGGGGAAGCCCGTGTCCCAAGTGGGCACAGCACCCCACCAGTAGGGAATTGTTGGAGATGGCTCTCCTTAGAATTAATATCCTAAAATGTTTTTCTTTTTTCCCCTTGCCTATGCTGTATCCTCGTTCTAAGCCTTAGGATTCTGCTGTCTAGCAAGTGGGAAGTGATCCCCGCCCTACCTGAAGTAGGAAGTGGGACGGAGATGACATGGTGGGCACCATACCCCGGTTTACCCTGGAAGGGATACCTGGGGGGGACCCTGGTTGCCAGAAGAAGCATGGGCGCGTATGCTGCCCCAGTTGGAAACACTCATAGTCATGTCCATGGCCTGAAGGAGGAAGGAGGCTGGGCCTCTATGTAATGTGCAAAACTAGGCACGCTGTGCAGAGGGTCCGAGCAACCACACGTTGGTTCACAGAGGTAAAAACTAGACCACCTAATTCTCTAATTTTTATGATAGCTTTATGGAGCAGTTAGGCTAATCTTAGAGAAGTGCAAAGTATTTGTTGTAACCACAGTACCAATAAATCAAGACACACACTCAAAAGAATAACACAACACCAATTTACAAAAAGACTTCAGATTTTTATAAACTTTTTAAGACCAAGATCAAAATCGGGTAAGTACTTTTTAAATTATGAATTTTTGAATTTGAGCACAAATAGTATTTTTCTGCGTAATCACATAGCCTAAGAATCAATGGAGAAATACTTTAAAAATGCATATAAAGTCAGACTGTGCATTTACCAGTGTCTCCTTTTGAGGAAAGTCAAGGTTGTCAATGGGCCCTATGGACCAGTTGGAGAAGTTCATGGGGTTCCCAGTTTTGGCTTGAGCAGCTGAAGAAAGTCGTTGGAGCTGCAGGGGACCACCTGGAAAAGCATAGCCAAGGCGGACTTAAACATAAGTGCGGTGTGTCCCTTTGGAATGTCAAGGTTGCAAGAGGTGGAGGACCCCTAGCGCACAGCTGGATCTAATCAGTTAATCAGTGAGTCAAGAGCTGTGCACAAAGGTGCCCTTGGAAGCAGGGGGTAGGTCAATTTGAGGGTCTCTTGCAGGTTATCAGGGGCACTCTGGTGGGAGGTCCTGGTGCTGGGATGTCCTCTTGATCCTTTTACAATCTGAAGTGGCTTGCCATCCTGGGTGTCCGATGTTAGGTGACAACTACCAGGGGAACTGACATGGTTCAGCCTCTGAAAGGCACAGTACCACCAAACTTGCCACACTTGCAAGGTTTATGCTCACAGTCCGATGGGTGGAGGTATGTCTGGATACGCATCCGGTTCCTTGATCAGCAGCCAGTCAGTGAAATGGACTTCATTGGTTTGTTGGTTCCTGTTGCAGGAGAGTGATGCCTTCACTCGGAAGAGAGACTCTGGGCAATTTTTAGAAGAGTGGAGGTCTTCTGGGGGTTTGTAGAGTCCTTCCAATGTCCAAGCAACCCCTTAGTGGTGATTGTCCAGTCCTGGGTGCAGGAGGCAGGGTTTGGCACCTTTTCTTTGTGCAGCAGGTCTTCAGTTGTCAACCCTTAGTTCTTCTTTGTTGCTGGCTTTTTTGTGTCCTTGGAATCTGATTTCTTGGTCTAGGCATGCCCATTAAATACTGTATTTAGTGGGCGTTTTGGGGGAGCACCTAGTAGTGACCAATGGGTCATTTATCTTAGGGTGGCTACACTCATTAAGTGACCACTTCCTGTGGGCAGAGGTCACTTCCCTACACCTGATTGGCTATTTTCTTTCCATGCAAGATGGAGGGAAATACATTTTATTTCCATGCAAGATGGGGGGGAAATAAAATGGGGAAGTCACCTAGCATGCAACACCTTAGGGGTAGTGCAAGTAGAGGGTGACCACTCCTCTTGTCCTTTGTGTATTTTCCCACCGTTGCTCCTGCCAATAGAAGGGGGTTTGCAATGGGGGTGACCATCTGCTGCAAGCAGCAGGCTTGGGGGTTAAGTTTCAAGGGTGGTAAGCCCTTTGAAGCTCACTAGAAGGGCAGTGATCATTCCTGATGAGGGGCCATTTGCACCTCCACCCAGGAAAGGCTTTGTTCTGGACCCAGAGAGCAGGATCTCTCACCCCAGGGTTCCAGAATTATGTCTGGTTGTGGCAGGCTGGTTGTGCCAGGGTAGTTAGCTTTTGCAGGGGGCGCCTCTAAGGTGACTCTGGAGTACATTTTGTAATAAATACAATACTGGTACCAGTTTGGATTTATCATTCTGCTTTGTTTGATACCAAACACCCAGGGTTCAGAGTACCCATCATGTAGCTGTGAAACTCATCCTGACTAATGTCCAGAACATCCATTTAAAATGGCTGCTCTGTTTACTTACTACGTCCTAGGTTTGGCAAGGACAACGTAGGGGCATATTACTCATGCAGTTATGACGTCACATACAGTATAGTGCCTTAGGGCTAAAAGGCCTGCCAGAGGGGTGACCTACCTCTATTGCATGCAGTGTATAGTGTCCTCGGGTACACAGGCTGTGTGCCATGTCGAGTTTGCATTTTAGGATTGCATCAGGTCACTCAGCCTGCAATAGCAGTGCTGGGTGCATCTGGATGCACGGCCCCTGAGCGTAGCACAATATGTGCTTCTGCCATCAGGGTCCTACCCTTAGTCGGCCATGCCCTGGGTACCTAAGTATCATTTACTAGAGACTTATATTGGCAGTTAAAGGTTTTGCCAATTGTGTCAATGCATGACAGCAGTTTTGGCAAAGAGATCTGGCCCAAGATACTGGGTTAGCAGGTGCCCTGGGCATTAACAACTTTGAAACCACATCAAATACCAGGCAAAAAGTGGGGGCTAACCATGACAAAAGAGGCCTTTTCTCACAAGGAGTAGGCCTGTGGGGCCTACAGCCACCTATGCTCATTGTGAGTACATTTTGAAGAGGAGCTACCCAGGAGAGGGCCTTACTTCGTGCCTAGAGGTACCCAATAAAGAGGGGAGAGGACAAGGTAGAGCCAGACACATGCATCCCCTAAGATGTGACCGGGTAGGGAAGGCCTCCAAAAATGGGGACTCCCTCCTGGAGGGAAGCAGGCCGGGACCCCAAGGGGGGAGCTGGATATCTGACGTGTGACTGTGGACCACATCCCCGACTCCCTGTGTGAGTAGGGCAGGAAGGAGCAAGCATGGGTGCTCCCCGAATAGGGAGACCACGCTGACCCGCATATGGGCCATTGGGCCCTGTTGGCTCTGGGCAGACCCTGGTAGGTCATTCACCTATGACTAGGTACACCGGGGAGGGCCAAGGCAGCAGCCAAGCTAATGCATAATGCTACATGGGGGAACTATATGACCCAGAGGCCTGGAGACTTTCCCTCTCGCCATGCAGAGTGAAAGCGCCCACACCATCCATATGGATTGGTACTGACTCGATACCCAGGGTACAAGGCTAGAGTACCCAGGCAGAGCCTGGGTTACCCTCTCTGATCCCAGCATGCTTGGTCACGGCCGGGCAGAGTGGTTCCTATGGGAAGGGCAAGTCTGCCCATCGTGATCACGGAATGCCCATTCATGCCAGAGAATTTTGTAATAGGAGATGATCCTGTGGACTCAGGCTAACAAAGGTGCATGTAAACGGCCGTAGCCGAAGTGTCACCTTCGTTAGCAGGAAGGTGCGTGAGCCAAGGCATGTGTGCCTGGGAAGTGTCAAAAGCCCACCCAGGTTCGCCTTACCTATGAGAGTTGCTCTACCCATATTGTATTGTGGGAAGCCAAGGCTTATTAAGTCAATTTGCATTATTGGATTTCAGGGGAGCAATTTATGCTGTTTGGTATCATTGAAGTCTGGATGACCACCTGCCCCATTGACATCAGTAGTTTTGTCATCCCTGCCTAATAAGTGCCACTTCGGGGAAGAGGGAATTTCTAGGTCAGGACTGATTCCATTCTCTGTATGTTAGGGTCCATCAGTCCTTGGAGAAGAGCACATCTGTGCAGTCCCGAGATGACCACTATAAAACTCAGGCATTCAGAACGACAGATCACTGTTATTTAGGGCCTGGTCAGATAGATGGGAGGAGAGGTTGTAACACTTGGCCTCCCAGAGCCAGAACATGGCACCCATAAAGATACAGATCTGCATTCCAGGACCGCAGGGCAGACAGAAAGGAAATTTAGAGGAGGCATCTGCGGTACACAGGAATACCCTTTGAACCAACCTGACTTTCAAGTATTTACCTAGTATAGAAAGGGGTACTCAACATCTGCAACTCAGAGTACCACCTACGGACACATGGGACCAGTGCAGCTGGACCATGTTGGTACACTGACAGAAGAATCTGGGTGCCCAGGATTATAACTGTCCAAGGAAGGGATCCGCAGACCCTTCCCAAGTAAGAGACTGACCTGACAGACGTGTGGCTGATTGCATGCTGCAGTGTGGCATCCTGAGAGTGGCTCTCCAAGGGCAGTTTGGCATGCTCCTATTTTGGGTGGAGGTCTCAGGGACATCAAAAACCTATAAAGGGGGACTACATCATAATCGGTCTGGAGAGCGCTGCCCTCTGTTTCACGTACACTGTGCCGGTTTCCACCTGGCAGGAGATGTGTGTGCATGGCATAAGGAAGAAGTCTGGAGACCGGGTGCATTAGGTGCAGAGTAACAAAGTACTATGCGCATGACTGGTCTGTGGCCCTCAATAGAGAGGACCACTGCACCCCAAGATGGCTAGTGAAGTGAACAGATCACTATTGTGGAACCCTGCTGGGGATTCGTGCAGGATGAGTGGGAAGAATTTATCTTGTGTGAAACCTCGACTGCATGCTCATTGTGTGCTGTGCCCTTTCATAAATTTGTACCTTAGAGGTTTGGGTACAACCCGAGGAGTGTTGTACATGTCCTAATGCAACATGATGGAACTAGCGTACAGTGTGTTCATCTGGAGTGAGCATCCAGTACAGCTAAAGTCATAGCGTACTGTACAGAGTACCTCAAGCCAGAGAGGTACAGGAAACCATGAGTTGGTTTGAATCATCTTGAGCCTCAGGGAACCTCAACTCATCGGATCCCTCAATAGTGTCCTCAGATGTGGGAGGACACAGCACTGAACACTTTCTACATTGGATTAAACCTGTCTGGGGGGGCCAGTGGAGGTTCCTGAGTAACAGACTTGTGTGGTCATTCTGACCTCGGCGGTAAAAGGCAGATACCGCCGGTCAGAAGACCGCCATAACACCGCCGCGGCCGCGGTAAACCGCCACGGTCATTCGGACCCACAACTGCCAAACTGCCAAAAACCCGACCTCCACTAAAGGCCTCCACATCAGCGGGCAGCGATAAACTGAAGATGACCAAACCTCCACCGTCACGCCAACAGAAATACGCCCATGCCATTACGACCCACGAATCCACGCGGCGGTCATTCAAACGCGGTATTCTATTGGCGGTACACACCTCTGCGGTCAAAATACACACCCAGCACCAAAACACAGCCACATTGGACAATTTGAAATACACACACCTGAAACACATACATCAACCACTCCCACACAATCAATACAATATAAAACACACACCCACATCACCCACAAACCCCCACAAATCGAAATTCAGAGACAAGACGCAATACACAGAAAGAGAGCACAGGGAACGCAAACCACTACACACACAGGAACCCAAAATTATCACCCACACCACATCCACGCACAAAACACCACACACCACCACACTCATCACCACAAACACCACCCCACACCTCATCCACACCACCCCATGGCACCCCAAAGACACCCCAGGTTCTCGGACCAAGAACTCAGGGTCATGGTGGAGGAAATAATAAGGGTAGAGTCCCAGCTCTTCAGCACACAGGTGCAGCACACCACAATAGCCAGGAAGGCGGAGCTATGGTAAAGGATCGTAGACAGTGTCAACGCTGTGGGACAGCATCCCAGAAATCGGGAAGACATCCGCAAGCGCTGGAACGACCTACGGGGGAAGGTGCGGTCGATGGTGTCAAGACACAACATCGCTGTGCAGAAGACTGGCGGCGGACCCCCACCCACTCCACCAGAATTCACAGCATGGGAGCAAGAGGTCTTGAACATCCTGCATCCTGAGGGCCTAGCTGGAGTAGCCGGAGGAATGGACTCTGGTAAGTCTAATCTCAACTACTACATCCCCCCACCCCACCAGCATGCCAACCCACACCCCCACCCTCACCCCCAATCCCCCATCACACATCCTCCCTGATAATGTCTCACCAGCACAACCCACCCGCCCAACACCAACCCCTGAATGCCAACACAAACCATGGACACCCATCACCTAAGAATGACCACTGCACATACCCATCCCCCCCCCACAAACCACCCTCACAACTCCTCCCACAAGGGAATGCGAGCACTGGGGGAAAAGGGCACCCACAAATCACACGCCATGGCACACACAGAAGCAATAGCCATACTCTTTTACCCCTGCAGGACCCGAACGCCAACACACCGGCCAGGAGGGTCCAGAAATGTCCATCCTACCCCCAGAACAGGCCCCCAGTGATGACAGCAGCTCTGTCGACCTGGAACCTGATGACCAGCCCGGACCATCGGGGACCTCTGGGCAGTCGGTTCCCCTCAGGCAGCCACAGGCCACAGCAGACCTACCCCCCTCTGGGAACACCAACACAGCACCCACCCAGCGGGCCCATGTCTCTGTCTCCAGGACAGGTCAAGCAGCGGTGTGTCTACCACTACAGGGCACCCAGGGTAACCCACCACCCCAACAACAACAGGGACCTGGGGGCAGTGGTAGTGGGCACACCGTCCAGGGGACAGAGGCCCAGGAAAAAAGGGGAACTGGGAGGGCTGCTGTGCGACAGAGGGAGGACAGGCCTAGGGAACCCACTGTCCAAGAGGCCCTCACCACCATCATGGGAGCCTACCACCACTCCCAAGAGACAATGGCGACGGTCCTGGCCAGGTTCCAGGAGATCCAGGCCATGCAGGAGGAACAGTACATGGGGTTCCGGGAAGAACTGCGCACCATCAGTTCCGCAATGGGTACAATCGTGGTGGCACTCAACCAGATTGTCACCACATTGCGGGACCATGTGGCCCCCCAAAGGGCCCCTGCCACTAGCATGGACAAAGAGCAGCCCACCACCTCCGCCGGCGCTAGTGGTCAGGAGGCCCGACACAACAGCAACGGGCCACCCGGACCCCACCCCCTGCAGAACAAGAACCACCCCGCAAGAAAGGCCTGAGATCTAGGAAGAAGACAGAGTAGGATGTCAAGAACCCCACCATGCACGGATACCCCAGGATGTCATCCCACTGTCCCACTTGTTCACCCTGTCCAACCTTGAACTGCCCCTGCTCCACCTTCCACAGGCATATGGACAATGCACCTGTGCGAACGAGAGTCTGGACTCTGCCATGGACATGCCTCCACCATCACCCATCACCCTTTTAGAACTAATCACCAATTTTCCAACTTAAATAAACACAATTATTGCACAAAAACCATCTTGAGTGTGCTTATTTTTTTTTAAGTTTTAACCGAATGTATCCGAAATAACCATTCAAAAACTTGCAATTACATTGTGATGACAACATACCAGTGTCACACAGCGGTAGTCCATGGGGAAATAAACCAGAGGGCACTCCGTGGGGACCAGATCACTGAAATAGGAAGGGAAATTCTCAAATAAGTAACCATACATTGGGGGGAAAGATCAGACAGTAGAGAGGCAGTACTGTTAAAGATATCATAAAATGCTGGAGTAGATTCTTACCTGTGTGTCACTGGAAATACTGCAGTATCACTCTGTCCCTGTTGTCAGTGTCGTCCTCTTCGTCTTCCTCCTCTTCACTCTCCGCAGGCTCCACAGCTGCCACAACACCACCATCTGGACCATCCTCCTGCAGGAAAGGCACCTGGCGTCTCAAAGCCAGGTTGTGAAGCATGCAGCAGGCCACGATGATATGACACACCTTCTTTGGTGAGTACATTAGGGATCCACCTGTCATATGCAGGCACCTAAACCTGGCCTTCAGGAGGCCGAAGGTCCGCTCGATCACCCTCCTAGTACGCCCATGGGCCTCATTGTACCGTTCCTCTGCCCTTGTCCTGGGATTCCTCACTGGGGTCAATAGCCAAGGCAGGTTGGGGTAACCAGAGTCACCAATTAGCCACACACGCTGTCTCTGTAGCTGTTCCATCACATAAGGGATGCTGCTATTTCGCATGACGTACGCGTCATGCACTGACCCAGGGAATTTGGCATTAACATGGGAGATGTACTGGTCAGCCAAACAGACCACCTGGACATTCATCGAATGATAATTTTTTCGGTTCCTGTACACCTGTTCATCGTCTTTTGGGGGGACCAGAGCCACATGGGTACCATCAATGGCACCAATGATATTGGGAATGTGTCCAAGGGCATAGAAATCACCCTTCACTGTAGGCAAGTCACCCACCTCAGGGAAAATGATGTAACTCTGCATGTATTTCATCAGGGCAGACAACACTCTGGACAATACCTTGGAAAACATAGGCTTAGACATTCCAGATGATATAGCCACTGTAGTTTGAAATGATCCACTAGCCAAAAAATGGAGAACTGACAGCACCTGCACTAGAGGCGGAATCCCTGTGGGTTGGCGGATGGTTGACATCAGGTCTCGCTCCAGCTGGGCACACCGTTCCTGTATAGTGGCACGGTTGAGTCTGTAGGTCAGTATGACATGTCGTTCTTCCATTGTCGACAGGTCCACCAGCGGTCTGTACACGGGAACATTCCTCCGTCTCCTCGCAAGTCCCAGCGGACGGTGCCTAGGAAGGACAACAGCGAGCACAGAGTCAATCAACCCACAGGTAAGTTCCCACAGCTTGCAGAGTACACAAATCTCTCTGGATTGAATGGCGTGTATGAGTGTAGATGCAAGGCCTAGGCATGTGTGACGCAGTAGGAATTAAGCCATGTGGGCCTTTGAAATGGCGGATGCCTGACCTATGAAGTGTGACAATGTGAAGTGAGGTCATTGCGCTGGCGTGGCACACCGTGGCGGTAGGCGGTCGAAGACCGCGGCGCAAAGTCGCATTGGATAACATTGAGCCCTATGGGTTTCAGGAGCCAATGGCGATGTGCGCCGGCGGTCGCGGTACGCACCGCCGCGGCCATAACCGCCATTTTCTATCTGCTTAATCACTCAAGACCTGATCATCCACAGGAGAGGACCTATACTGCAAGTGCTGCTATGAACTCGGTCTGGAAGTGATAATGGCTGCTGCGACTGGGGAAAGGGCCCCCGCCTTCAGTTCCGAAGAGTTGGAGAAGCTCGTGGATGGGGTCCTCCCCCAGTATGCGCTACTCTACGGTCCTCCAGACCAACAGGTGAGTACACGGGGACAATGCATAGTGGCCAATGCCTGGGATGAGTGGATTGGATGTACGATGGAGGGGAGGGGAGGGGAGCGAATGTGGAATGCATGGCACGACAGATGAGAGCATGTGCCACATGGCAAAGTTGGGGAGGGGGTGCCACTCACACCCACCATGCAGATAAGTGATGATGTTTCTTTTCCCCCCCCTGTACATGTCACATAGGTCAGCGCCCATCAGAAGATCGAGATTTGGCGTGCCATCGCCAAGGACGTCCGGGCCCTGGGGGTCCACAACAGACGGGGCACCCACTGCCGCAAGAGGTGGGAGGACATCCGCCGCGGGAGCAGGAAGACCGCCGAGGCTCTGCTGGGGATGGCCTCCCAACCTAGGAGGGGTGCCAATCGTACCTTGACCCCCCTGATGTCCCGGATCCTGGCGGTGGCCTACCCCGATTTAGATGGGCGCTTGAGGACATCACAGCAGACACAAGGGGGTGAGTACCAGCACATTCAGCTATAGTTACGCGCAGTGGAGGTGCCTGGGTGGGGGGGGAGGGCTGTGGGTATTCCCAGGCCAGGGCGATTTCTGTAGGCTAGGCCTCTCCGTGAGGTATGGTCCTGTGCCCCCGCCCCCCACCTCTGTAGGGTGCCTAGTAACGCTATTCATGGATCTGTGTATTCTGTGTGGGCAGTTGTCGCCCATAGGCTTGTAGGGCATGTCCCAGTGAATGAGTAGTGTACCCCAAGTGCGCAGCATAGTGCAGGGGGCATCTGTGTCTGTCCTCTCCGCCAACGGTGTCCCCAATGCATGCATTCAACTTGTCTTTATTTCTCCACCCCCCCCCATTTTCTCTGTTTTCTGTGAATGTGTGCCATAGCATCATCAGGCGGAGGAGAAGTGGCATCGGCGCAAGAGGGAGCTGCATCTCACATGGTCGCGGAGGGCCATGCAACGGACTCCGACTTGACCAGTGAGAAGGAGGGTGAGGGGGGCTCCACCACGGGGACCCGTGCAGACCTCAGTGACTGCGACACGTCCTCGGATGGGAGCTCCCTTGCGGTGGCGGCAACATCCGTGACCACAGATACTACAGGTACAGCCGCCACCCAGCGCACCAGGTCCGCCCTCCCAGCAGCCCCTCGGCCTTCGGCCCGTGCCCGCATGGCCAGGAAGGCGGCCATCTCCTTCGCCCCAGGCACCTCAGGCCCTGCCCCAGTCACCCCTGCTGCCCTCAGTGAGGAGGTCATTGACCTCCTGAGGACCATCATTGTTGGGCAGTCTACCCTTTTGAATGCCATCCAGGGTGTGGAGAGGGAGGTGCATCAAAGCAATGCATACCTGGAGGGCCTTCATTCGGGTCAGGCTGCCCAGCAGCGATCGTTCAACGCTCTGGCCTCAGCACTGACGGCAGCCATTGTCCCTGTCTCCAGCCTCCCTCTTCTAACTGCCTCCACCCAGTCCCACTCCCCTGTTCCTCTGCCCATCCCATCCACACCTACAGACCAGCCTGCACACACCTCAACACCCAAGGGAAGCTCATCCAAACATAAGCACCACAAAACACACAAGCATTCACCCAAGCAACATCCAGATGCAGACATGCCAACAGCCACTACCTCCTCTGTGTCCCCCACCTCCTCGTCTCCCTCCTCCCTCCCTGTGACGTCTACACTCACACCTGCGTGCACACCACCATCAGCCAGTACACCCATCACCAGCACACCCTCCAGACCAGTCCGCACACGTGCAGTCACCACCCCCACTGCCATGTACACGTCCCCTGTGTCCTCTCCCAGTGTGTCTGTCACCCCCGCTTCCAAACCACACAAACGCAGGCAGGCACCCACCCAACAGCCATCCACCTCACGACAGCCTCCAGCCCAAGCACCTGCACCCAAAGACACCAGACTTGACTCTCCTATAACCACATCCTCTTCCTCCACTCCCATACCCACTCCAGCTACCCTTCCCATTGCTCCTAAAAAACTTTTCCTCTCTAAAGTGAACCTCTTTTCCTCACCTGACCCACCCCCTCCTTCTCGTAAGAGTTCGAAAAACACCTCAGCCACCACCAGCCCAGCGACTCCCAAAAACGTTGTGCCTGGTTTTTGGAGTCCGCCCTTTCCTTGGGCAGGGACATCGACCAGCAGCATGAGCACAGCCAGCCCCCCCCCTGGGAAGAGGACAAAAAAACTGAAGGGCAGGCGCGACAGGCCTGATACGCCTGCCCCCAAGGAGAGTAGCCTTGCGCCATCACCTGCCAAATCGGGTAAGGGAGCCTAGGGCCACGGAGAGTCTGCCAAGGAGGGCAAGGGCAGCAAAGCGGGAAAGGCAGGGAGCAGCCGACCTGGCCATGAGGGCCCCACCAGCCCCATTCCGGGGGTATCGGTGGAGACCCAGGGCCCTAGGACTCCATCACAGGAGGGCCCCGCAAAGGAAAGGTCTGATGCTGACTGAGCGGGAAGTATTGGCCAGGTGTGGTTCACCTGAAACACAAGACAGGCACCGCTGAACAGGGACCGCCGTGGCAAGCACCGCTGAACATGGACCGCCGTGGCAAGCACCGCTGAACAGGGCCCTTCAAGGCAAGCACCGCTGAACAGGGCCCTTCAAGGCAAGCACCGCTGAACAGGGACCGCTGTGGCAAGCACCGCTGAACAGGGCCCTTCAAGGCAAGCACCGATGAACAGGGCCCTTCAAGGCAAGCACCACTGAACAGGGCCCTTTAAGGCAAGCACCGCTGAACAGGGACCGCCGTGGCAAGCACCGCTGAACAGGGCCCTTCAAGGCAAGCACCGCTGAACAGGGCCCTTCAAGGCAAGCACCGCTCCGCTGGCCCTTCCTGTCAAGCACCGCTCCGCTGGGCCCTCCTGTCAAGCACCGCTCCGCTGGGCCCTCCAGTCAAGCACCGCTCCGCTGGCCCTTCCTGTCAAGCACCGCTCCGCTGGGCCCTCATCTCAAGCACCGCTCCGCTGGCCCTTCCTGTCAAGCACCGCTCCGCTGGGCCCTCATCTCAAGCACCGCTCCGCTGGCCCTTCCTCTCAAGCACCGCTCCGCTGGCCCTTCCTGTCAAGCACCACTCCGCTGGGCCCTCATCTCAAGCACCGCTCCGCTGGCCCTTCCTGTCAAGCACCGCTCCGCTGGCCCTTCCTGTCAAGCACCGCTCCGCTGGGCCCTCATCTCAAGCACCGCTCCGCTGGCCCTTCCTGTCAAGCACCGCTCCGCTGGGCCCTCCTGTCAAGCACCGCTCCGCTGGCCCTTCCTGTCAAGCACCGCTCCGCTGGGCCCTCATCTCAATCACTGCTCCGCTGGCCCTTCCTGTCAAGCACCGCTCCGCTGGGCCCTCCTGTCAAGCACTGCTCCGCTGGGCCCTCCTGTCAAGCACCACTCCGCTGGGCCCTCATCTCAAGCACCGCTCCGCTGGCCCTTCCTGTCAAGCACCGCTGGCACATTGGCAGGCCCGGATCTGTGTCGGGCAGGGCTTCACGAGGCACTCTGCCCACCATGCCTCCTCCATGACCTGTGGACTCTGTAATCCACCTGATGGACTGTGGCTTTGCACCCCCCAGGATGGCACAGTGGGAAACCCACCCACTGTAGAGACTTGAGAGACTGTGGCTTTGCACCCCCCAGGATGGCACAGTGGGCAAACCACCCACTGTAGAGTCTTGAGAGACTGTGGCTTTTCACCCCCCAGGATGGCACAGTGGGCAACCCACCCACTGTAGAGACTTGAGAGACTATGGCTTTGCACTCCCCAGGATGGCACAGTGGGCATGGAGGCCCTTCGTGGATCTTGCATCGTGGAGTCATGTGGCTGAGGTGCCCCCCCTTCCCTTCCCCCTGAGGTGCCTGTATTTTATTTTTGTGATGCCCCAGCAGTGTTCTCTCCAGTGGAGTCGATCTCGTGTGTGGGCTTTGCCCATGTGTTGCTGCACAGTGGCCCACGGGCATTTGGACTTAGCAAAACTGTGCCGGACTTTTGCTACCTGTATGTATTTAGTTCCAGATGAATAATAATTTTTTTTTATATTTCTAAGTTCACTAAACTTAATTATGGTATACTATAGTTCTATTTTTTCAATCATTGCCTTTTGTCTTTGCATTTTTTGGGGGGGGATTTGGGGGTGTCACTCTGACTTTTTAATCAGCATTGGTGTGTAGGTATTTGGGTGGGGGTGAGGGTGGGGGTGGGTGTGTCGCATATGTGTGTGCCCGTAACCTTTCCTCCTCCCCCCTCCTCTGTGTCATAGGTGCAGTACTCACCGTTGTCGTCTGCGGCGACGTTCGTGATCCTGGAAGAAGAGCAGGAAGGCATTGACTGGGAGGATGTGGAGTTCCGGTACCATGCTGTCCCGATTACGCGTGGAGTGTCTTGAGGTGAGCGTTTTCCGTTTGGAAAGTCTGTTTCCGCCGTGTTTTTATCGGCGGGGCTCCCGCCCCGGAAAAGGTGGCGGATTGGTGAGTCGTGATAGGGTGGGCGGTACATTGTCTGCCGCCTGTCTGTTGGCGGTGACCGCCGCGCTGTTTGTTTGTCCCGCCGTGGCGGTCGGAGTGTTAAAGCGGCGGCCTGTGTTGGCGGTTCCCGCCAGTTTCAGAATTCCATTTTTTTGACCGCCAGCCTGTTGGCGGGTTGGCCGCCGCTTTACCACTGACCGGCAGGGATCATAATGACCCCCTTGGTGTCTCCAGTCTGGAGGCATGGACGTGGTAACATGCATGCAATCTAAACTGTCTGGGGTGGAGTGAGACAACAAGCCCTAACAGAACCTCTTTACTCCGGAGGTGCTGAACTTTGTACTAGTTTGCAAAATCGGATCATCTGGTGGGGTCTGGCACCTCTGAGTCTGTCGTTTGGAGCCAGGGATCCTTCCCCTGTGTTTTGCACACCTCTGGGTGAACCTTCTGTTTGATTCCGCCTTGTTTGTCTACTGAGCTTTGTTTTTCCTGTCTCCCACCTTAACCATGACACCTGTGAAGTGTGACCTGACGGGAAGCTGCTAGGTACCCCAGGGAAAAATGCAATACTTTGGGCGCTGCGGTGGGGTGAGGGCAACTGGAGTGCTGGGTGTAAGGTTGAGGGCAGAGGGGGATACAGGGAGTCTGAAAGCAGAAAGGCATCCACTTGCTAGTTATCAGGGCACCGCATTAGGGTCCCTGAAGCAAGTGTGTACAATTGTGTGTGCACCTTTGCCAACTGATACCCAGGCCCATGCCTAGGTTTGGGGTGGATGTGCAGGAGTGAGAATTAGCGAGTGCTGGGGTAGCACTGTGATGGTGCTGGGTACCTTGCTTCAGCCCGGGAGGTACTAGGATTGATATAGCACTTTACTAGCACGGGTAAGGCTGAAGGTCTGAGTGCGGGGGATTGTGAGTACTGTGATATACATGTAATGCTACTACTGCCAGGGCCGTGTCACACCTTGAATTACACGTGTTACAGTGAGTATGGGGGATGTGAGGGTGGGCCTAGTGCTGACAGCGGGTGGGAGATGTGAAAAGGAAAGGTGTTTTCTCCATATGTATAGGTAGTCATTGATGTTTAATGCAGTGGGGCAAAATTTAATGTGTTGTTTGTTCAGTGAGATTCACGCCTACGTTACAGTGGTTATTGTCATGCATTGTATGCTCATCAACCTATAGACAGTCATCGCATTGTAATTGAACTGCGTTGATCATGTGTGTGTGTTGAATACAAGTTTTCTATACATACAACTGGTGTTACACCCACCTCCAGTGACAGGTGGGCATGTGCAGTCAGGCCAGATTTGAGGTGGAAACCAACAGACAACATGCATCACCAGTACCAGTTGTCATTTCATCACATATGACCAGGCAGGAAACACAATAGCAAATATGCTATTTCAGGAGGAGTCTTATATCCCAACTACATTAACCTTGTGCAATAGTCACAAGGTGGGTCAGGGAACAGACATTAAGGACTCTCCACATTGTCTCAGGACTCACAATCTATCACCAAACGTAAATAATGACCAGGTACTCATCCCATTCTGTCACAACTTTGGCTCCCTACATACATTAAGCACACATTTAGAAACATTGCCCATCACCCTTTGCTTAGTTTCACAAAGTATAGTTGGGCTCAGGGTGCACTTACCTGCTCCTCTGGGTCATCATAGATCTGTCCATCTGGGGGTTGGACCTCCTCCACCAGCTTCTCAAGCTCCTCGGGTGAAAAGGCAGGGGCCCCATCACCTATAGTATGTTGCATGATTGCTCCCAGAGGCAGTACACAGCAGCTCAAGTCATGGAGGTCTTGCTGGCAGGAGTATCAGGAGCCAAGCTAAGAGATGAAATATGAAAGGCGGTCATGTCTGCCATAAGACACCATCACTGTGGCAGAAATTGCCATTGGCCCAAGAGCACCAAAGACAGCAATGTGGCTGTCACCATGACAACTTCCACCTTCAGACGTAGGTTGTTTCCTAATGTTTAGTATAGCGGGTCAGGCAGCTACCATTTTAAGGTTGTTGGATGGTCGGAAAAGTCCTAATAAAGATGAGTCACAAGGTCAGAAACTTGTCAACATCATAGCATTTAGTGCTGGCTTTGAGCAACCATGTATTTAAAACCTGAATAAATATTAATGCTGTAAGATACATGATATGTGAGTCATGTATCATTAGTGGCATGTTCTGCACCCTCATGGCAATTGGATAGATGGTATAAGTGTCTATCATATGTATGACATGTTATGAAGGTCATCTTCAATGAGATATTCTGTTACATGAGTACCCACTTACTAGCTTTAATTGAGGTAAGGGAATGACATTGTAGCAATTGGCCTTTATTTACTTAGGTATGTCCTGTGTATCATGTTTAAATGTTACCTATAGCATGCAACGCATCATGTGTTATATATGTGCATTCACACTTACAATGGACCCAGAGACAGATCAACATACCTTCTTGGATTCCTTCATCTACTTACCCTGGAATGAGAAGGGTCAGACAACCTCCAGTCTACCGTCCACTAGCAGACCTGCAGACCATGGAGGATCGAAATGTCATCCAGATCTACTGCCTGGATAGGCTGACAATCATTATTCTCTGTCGCCAGTTGGTGCCAGATCTGATGCCTGCCATTCTTCATCCAAATAGCATACCACCCATTGTACAGGTCATGTCAGTGCTGCATTTCCTAACCACAGGGTCCTTTTACAATACCGTGGCCCTAACTGCAGGTATGTCCCAACCTATGTTCAGTCTAGTCTTGAGGGATGTACTCTCTGCATTGTTAAAACACCTTGGCAGGTGCATCAGATTTCCACAACATGAGGATTTGGCCCATGTGCAGGCAGATGTTTATGCTTTGGTACACATCCCACATGTGGTGGGAGCCAGTGATGGTACCATGTGGCATTGGATCCCCCAAATGGCACTCAATAGGTGTATCAGAACCGGAAGAACTTCCACTCCATTAATATCCAAGTAGTCTGGCGGACCTCTAAATTTCCCAAGTATGTGCAAATTACCCTGATTCAGTTCATGATGCCTTCATTATGCGGAACAGCAATATCTCACTGCTGATGACACTACAGTGCACAGAGAGGGCCTGGCTGGTTGGTAAGTGATATATGTGATGTGTGTAAGTTTCTTATATCTACAGCTAAATGTCAGTAAGTGAAAGATTTATGTTTGCACACTTGTAATAATTCCTCATAGGGAATTCTGGCTACCAAAACCGTCCCTGGTTGTTGATGCCAGTAAGGTACCCAACCCCACCAGGGGAAGTTCACTTCAATGAGGGCCACGGATGGACAAGGCGTGTCGTGGAGCGGACATTTGGGCTCCGACAGGCTAGATTTTGTTGCATCGATAAGTCTCGTGGAGCCTTCCTCTACTCACCCGCAAAAGTGTGTCAAGTCATTGTTGCCTGCTGCACCCTCCACAACCTCACCCTGAGACATCAGATCCCATAAATAACAGATGAGGGGGAGCCAGCAGTTCCAGTGGATGAGAATGTAGAATTGCCAAGTGAGTATGACAGTGATGAGGATGAAGGTGAAGATAGCCGGGCAGATCTCATAAATCAGTACTTCAACTGACTGTAGGTTTGTATTGTTCTGTTACAATCTTGACACAGTGGGCTATTGGTAGGCTTAGAGGTGTTTGAGAAGGGTCTTTGTATGACAGTCAGACAGCTCAATCGTTGCCTAGCAGTACATAGCTCAGGTGTGCATGCAAAATTGTACTTGGAGTAGTGATTATCATGATGATCTTCTTTGTTAATGTTTGTCACACTGTACAATCAGTGTTACTATTGCATTTGGGACAAGTCTTAATAGGTCTCCCTTACCATTACCTGCCTATTCCTTTTTTATCACATTTTTACTTTGCAGATTTCTGCACAATGTCATCCAAATTTGGTCACAGACATTTGGGATTTGCAGGCCTGACATATGAGGTGAACATGGATAGATAACGTACTGTATGACATCATGTTAGTGATGTATGAGTCCCATGCCCAGACTGTCAGGACAGTGGGATGGTAGTGTACTGTTCAACAAATTCAACCTGCGGGTCATGTCATCTGGGGCCAAGGGTGTCAAATGTGTGAACTTGTGTATCTGCCATCTGTCATCCTGTGCAATCCATAATCTCTACCTTCTCATTGGTTTGATGTTGATGCTATTTAACGTGTATGTAGCTGTCAATGTGTAACCTCATTGCAGGCTGCTGTGCATGTGTGTAATGACTCACATAGGTGAGTAGCATGCCTACGGATACCTGACCATGGTAAGTGGAAGGGTCACAGACTGGGGACTGTTTTACTGACTTCTGTCTGTACCATGGGATATGCCCATTAGAGTAGTATGGTATGGGAATGAGTATAGACAAAGACTGACATGTTCCTAAATTCAGTGGGGTGCTTGTTATTCACGCCTATGCTGATGCTTTGAATTGTGAAGCTGTACTGCCCTGTGTGTCCATCTGTACAAATGTATATTTATCTGAGACAGATTCAACAGTGCATGTGAGCTGGGACTACACATATTTAGTACATATGTGAATATGATGTGTAAGCAACAATTTGCACAGTTTACTGTTCAAAATAGCTGAAAAATGACTCTCAAACCTGAGATGTGTGTTAGTAGTGTTTATTTAAAAGTGCTCATAGATGTGTAAGGAATGGGATCTAATCATTAAATGCACACAATGAAGAGTTCAGTCATGGTGACTGTAATCATCAGGGTAGCTGCAACAACATTTGGAGTCTCAAATCCAGTGTCCTTGAACCATTGGAAAATAGAAACTGTTTGTAACACTCAGGTTGTATCTGTGACGCATAAGGGGAACCAGTCATTAGAAGATCACCTACTGTCAATGGTTGATGTCTTGGTATCTGTTCCTCCTGGATGTTTAGGTGCACATCCACGTTTGTGGGGGATTCTTCAGCTACAGTGACCGGGGTGTCTGAGGCATGGACTTCCCCTTGCAAAGCCTCCGTTCCACTGGCTGCCACAGATGTATGTAGAAGGGCCTGATGTTACATGGCCAAAGGAAGAGGTCTGCAGTTGAGGACTTAACCTACTCAGGGTGGTATTAATGTCTACCAGCACCCCTGTTAGGAAGGCCATGGTGGTATTGTGGGCTTCCCACTGTTGCATGACATCCTGGTGGTTGTTTCTCTGCAGCTGTTTAATATTCCCCATTGTGGTAAGTACTTGGCCCATCATGCCTTGGAGTTGTTGATAGGCCCCAAGGCTTGGGAGATGGTGCCCAGGCCAGTTGTATCCTTAGGAGCCTCATTCAGCTGCCGTACACCATCCCTCCCAAGCACTGTACCCCCACGTACCTGTGCCCTTGGCACTGTTTACCCACTCCCACTGGTGCCAGGTCCTTAATTGTCAGGGTTTTCTTGTGCTGACTCTGGTACCTGTACTTGGGGACACATGATGTATTAACTGCCCTTGGAACACAGGTTTGGGGGCGAATGGTTGCTTGGAATGTAGATGTAACAGGGCTGAGAGGGGTCAATGTAGGCAGTTTGAGGCTGACAGTTGTAGACTGACCAGGTGTCCCAGATGGGCCAGAGTTGTCCTCAATCTCCTCACATCCAGGGGTGTTCTCCTCACTGAGGGCTTCATCCAAGGGGGACGTGGCTGTCTCAGGTGTCCTCTCCTTGTTCACAATGGGTAGGTGACCTGTTGAAGAAGACAGTTACAAATTGTAATGCAGCATCTGGTATCAATCTTTGACAGGTAGATACACTTTGAGCCATGTACAGAAAGGCTTAGCTAGATTCCCTTATATGACAGTGATACCTGCTTTCAAATTGGGGGTAGAGCTATATGGGATACAGGGAACTCCTATGACACACACCTTGCTACAGGATACCAGATTAGTTTGACATTTGAATGTCTGTTGATAGACTCATGTCATGTCTGCTGTGTAGCTTAATAGTGTCCATGTTAGCTCACAGTTTGCAATAGTTCTGTATTCAGACACCAGACAGCTGCAGAATGTGAAGTGGAAAATTATCCGTACATCTGCTCAGGGGTAACCAATCTACCTGACTATATATATCAGGTATTAGAAATGGGGTCTTTGTTGGCAGTCAGGTTATCCCCTGTCCAAGCAAGGACCCTCACTCTAGTCAGGGTAAGTCACACGCAATCCAAATTATCCTGTGCCTACCCTCTGGTAGCTTGGCACTGAGCAGTCAGGCTTAACTTAGAAGACAATGTGTAAAGTATTTGTGCAATAAATCATGCAATAACACTGTAGACCACCAAAAACAATATACCACACAGTGTTTAGAAAAATATATAATATTCATCTGATAAGATGCAGGTCAAAACAATTAAGATGCAATAAGTATATGTTGAAATATCACTGTCAGCCACTTAAAAGCAACAAATGACTCTTGCAAGCACAAAGTACCTGGTTTGCGTTCAATATCTTCGCAAGGAACTTCACAGGAGGAGATGTGTGGAAAACAAGGAGGTGTGCGTTGATTTCTCGGGCCACACGCAGAAATGCGTCATTTATTTTCCATGCAGGGAAGGCTTTGCAACGATTTCCGGTGCGCGGACTTGGATCCTCTTCAGGTTGTGGGGTTTTCGGATGCCCCGGGGACGATGCTTTGATATCCGGCGCTTGCAAGTACGATGTCCAGGGGCTGCGTCAATCCGGTGGGCGTTGCATGGAAATTTCTACTGCACGGCAGGCGCTGTGCCGATTCCTCTCAGGAAGTCGGGCTGCGTTGTTCTGGCTCAGCTTTGCGTCGATCCAGTGTGCCGTGCATCAACTTTTCAGTCTCTATGCTGCCACTGCGTCGATCTTCTCCTTGTGAAGTCGGGCTGCGTCGTTCTGGTTCGGCATGCGGTTAATTTTTTACTGTAATGCAGGCTGTGTGTCATTTTCTGCAGGCTGTGCGTCAATTGTCGCCGCACAGGGAGTTCTTCTTGCAGGAATGAAGTCTTTTTGGTCCAGAGACTTCAGGGAACGGGAAGTAAGCTCTATCCAAGCCCCTGGAGAGCACTTCTTCAGCACAGCTAGAGAGCAGCAAGGCAGCAGGGCAACAGCAAGGCAGCAGTCCTTCTCAGAAAGCATTCAGGTGAGTCCTTTGGGCACCCAGGCAGTTCTTCTTGGCAGGTTGCAGGTTCTGGTTCAGGTTCTTCTCTAGGAAGTGTCTGTGACAAGAGTGTCTAGTCAAGAAGTGTCTGTGAGGTACGGTGTCTACCTCAGAAGTGTCTAAGTTGGTAGGGTAAGGGACCCTGATTAAATACCCAAATGTGCCTTGGAAGTGGGAGAGACTTTAAAGAGTGGCTTAGAAGTGCACAAGGTACCCTTTCAGGTCCATCCTGTCTGCCAGGGTCCCAGTAGAGTGTGTGGCAGTTATCTGTGTGAGGGCAGGCTGCTGTCCTTTGACATGAAAGTGTCAGGCCACCCACTCTTCCAGGCCAGGAAGACCCATTCAATATGCAGATGTGTGCAAGTGTGATTGAGCATCCTGTGTTTGGGGTTGTCTCAGTGAATGCACAAGGGAGCTGTCAACTAAACCTAGCCAGGTGAGGATTGGAAGGCACAGAAGGATTTAAGTGTAGATAAATGCTCACTTTCTAAAAGTAGCATTTCTAAAATAGCAATTCAAAATCCAACTTCACCATTAAGAAGGATTTTGTATCACAATTCTACCCATACTAAATATGACCTGGCTACTCCTTTCAGATCAGGATCTACCACTCTAACAGTATATGAGGGTAGCCCTAATGCTATCCTATGAAAGGAACAGGCCTCACAGCAGTGTAAAAACAAATGTAGGAGTTTTACCCTACTAGGACATATAGAACACACATGTTCATGTCCTGCTTTTTACCTACATAGCACCCTGCCCTATGGGCTACCTAGGGCCTACCTTAGGAGTGACTTATATGTAGAAAAGGGGGAGTTTAAGGCTTGGCAAGTACTTTTAAATGCCAAGTCAAAGTGGCAGTGAAACTGCACACACAGGCACTGCATAGGCAGGCCTGAGATATGGTTAGGGGGCTACTTCTGTGGGTGGCACAACCAGTGCTGCAGCCCACTAGTAGCATTTAAGTTACAGGCACTGGGCCCATGTAGTGCACTTGACTAGGGACTTACAAGTAAATTAAATAATCAATTGGGTATGAGCCAATGTCACCATGTTTTAAGGCGAGAGCAAATGCACTTTAGCACTGATTAGCAGTTGTAAAGTGTGCAGAGTCCTAAATCCAGCAAAAATGAGGTCAGAAAAAAAGAAGGAGGAAGGCAAAAAGTTTGGGTGTGACCCTGCAGAAAGGCCATTTCCAGCGTAAGGTTACACCTAGTACAGCACACTGCAGATATGCGTGTTCCTCCCAGGTGAGCTGCTTGCAATGGGTATTGGGAGGTAAATAGGCGGTTTTAACGTTGGACGCAGCTTTAGCTGCGTGTTAATGGTATTATACTGACAGATGCCCATGGCATTGCTGTCATTGCCCTAGACAGTGTTATTGTGGATCATTCAGGTGTGTTTAGTCGATTGTGTAGTTGACATGCAAGGCTATTTTCATTTTGGTACACTGTTCTGTTTTTTTTATGGTAGTACAGTGCCTGTCGGGAGTCCCTGTACTACCCTCGTCATTCACATATACTGTGCCCCTGGCAGAGTTTAGTTGGCCTGTGGTATGCCAGAGAGAGGTAATTAGACAGTTGGACACAGGGGTTGTGAGTGTGTTGGCTGCTGAGACATTAAAAGGTGATCAGTCAGCATGCAAGACAGAACTTTCAGGTGACATTGTGTTTTGACTTACCCGACTCCGCTCCCTCAGTTATTCCTGTCAAGCCATCAAGATGCAGGATGTCCAAGACCTTCTCCTCCCATGATGTGAACATTGGGGGAGGTGGTGGGGGCCCACTGCCTGTCTTGAGGATGCCAGCTGGTGCCTGGGTGCCATGGTACATACATTCGCCCTGAGGTTGTTCCACCTCTTCCTGATGTCCTCCCTTGTGCATGGATAGCTGCCTATACAATTTACCATGTCGACTACATTTTGCCACATCTCCATTTTCCTGGCTATCGAGGTTTGTTGAACTTGTGTTCCAAATAGTACTAATCGTCTGTGAACCAGGGATGTTTTTGTGGGGATATGGTAGTGATGGACAACATAATTAGGTGAAAAAATAGGTGATGGGGTGTGGGTGCTGTGTTCAGAGTGATGTTTGATGTGTGTATGTGGGATATGTATGTTGTGCTGTTTATGTGATGAGTGGTATTTGGAGTGCTGAGGGGTGCCTATTCAATGGTTCTTAATTTCAGTGTGCGGCCTCTACCTTTGCAGTGTATGGCGTTTTTGATGCAAAGGATTGTGGGGTGTGAAGGGGTGTGTTAAATAGTGCTGTTTGTAGATGTGTCGGGTGTGTGGATGTGTGTCAGATGTGTGGAATTTTAACTATCCAATGTGGTGTAGTGTACTGCTGTGTAGACCACCGACCGCCTGGCAGCGCTGGTGGTGGAACTGCCTCTTTCCCGCCCTCAAGAGTTCTGGCGGTTTTCCGAAATTTGAATGGATTTGGGGGTCCTGCCTGTGTAACTCATAAAGCAGCAGTCTGTAGATCCGCCAAAATGGCAGTCTTTTTACAGCTGCCACATGACGGTCTTACCATCAGACCGCCAAGCTTGTAATGAGGCCCTAAATGAGGAAATAAAAGCTAAACTGTGCTGCTTACATTTGTAAGTGCTGAACAAAGCTCAGTAGCAGTTTTTATATTATGCTTTTAAGGACCCTAAGATTCCAAATTAGCCACTTTTACATTATGTGCTTGAGATTACCAAGAAAGGAGTTGCTGCACATCAACGTGATTATTCATACCATGCTACTAGTGTGAAACGATTACAGTCTAAGCAAGAAAATTCAAGGAAACACTGAAGCAAGAAGGGAATGAAAATAATAGGGGAAGTCTTACTAAGCCGGAAAGGAGACTGAGTGATTGTGTTCTTGTTTAATTATTTTCTTCTTTTGTAACACTTACTCAATTGTTTTTGAGGGCAATACTTTATTGGTGGGAGGAAAGGCTAAGTGAAGGGAAGACTCACAGACCTCCGAACCTCAAGGAGGAAAAACAAGCTGTTTGTGTGAACTTTGGGGCATATTTACAAGCCACTTGATCTGCCTTAGCGCCGCCATAGTGTAATTTTGTTTACACTAAGGTGGTCTTTTCGCCGCCCCAGATTTACACAGTGGCACATTGCCTGCATTGCGCCACTTTGGAACCTCTTGTGCCACATTATGCCTGCATCAGGCATAATAGGGCATATTTACAAGCCCCTTGCGCTGCCTTAGGGCTTCTATAGAATCATTACTTTGACGCTAAGGTAACGCTAAGATGGCATTTTCCCTGCACCAGAATTACAAAGTGGTGCAATGCTTGCATTAAGCCACTATGTAACCCCTTGTGCCACACTATGCCTGCATCAAGCATAATGTATGCAAGGGGGTGTTCCCAAGCATGGTGATTTACATTTCACTGCCCCGTTTTTCCGTCATTTTCAACTCCTGTTCAAGGCAGGCGTTAAAAGGACGCAGACATATAAACCTATTGGCTTCCCTGTGCTTTGCTGCACTAGCATCAAACTTTTTCACGTTAGTGCAGCAAAGTGCCACGATAGCATAAAAAAATGTTATGCTGTTGTGCTAACACCTGCTACGGTGCACTGTATTATAAATATGGAGTAACCATGGCAATGTTACGTGCCGGTAGGGGGACACAAGAAGTGGCGCAACAGGACTGATGAACTACTTTCTCATAAATCTGTCCCTTTTGTATGCATTGAGGCATTCCCACGCACGGGGCCTGAAAAAATGGAATGGTGAAATTTACAACATTTCACTGTGCCATTCTTTCTGCTATTTTCAATGCCTGCTCGAGGCAGGCATTAAAATGACGCACCCATAATAAATGATGGGCCTCCCTGTGCTATGCTGCACCATCGTTTTTGACGCTATTGCAGCAAAGCACCACTATAGCATAAAAAATGTTATGGTATTGTGCTAACATCTGCCATGGTGTGCCGTAATATGAATATGGCACAACCATGGTGTTGTTAGGTGCCAGCAGTGGGACGCAAGAAAAGTGGCTCATGGGGACCGATGCACCACTTTCTTGTAAATATGTCCCTTTGTTTTCTTCTGTTATGAAAAGACCTTATATGTCAGAAGACTCTTCGGCACTATGCTGACAAAACTAATCTATCTGCTGTTGTTTTAAGCTGAGTCCCACATTAGCAAGGGCATTATTCAACAGTGCACAGTAATGCTGAAAGGGTACAGTGAATGCAGTTTTTGATGAGGCAGTAGGGGAAATTGAAATTGCATGTTGTTCTCTGTGTGTTGCTCAACAGGAGTAAATGTAAAGTTCTCCTGAAGTGTTTTATTAGCATGAGTGGGTGGTACGAACGTCAAAATCCTAGTGGATCAAGGAGCACTGAGCTCTGTTTTGAAGAAGAGTGTGCTGCACAAATTATAGGGGAAAGGGACACCTTTATGAGCCAACATAAGACCTGTTGGGTACACAGGAAATACAATCAACCTACTAGTGCATGTTTGGGCTAATATGTATTTTCACGAAAGGTGGTTAAGATTGAAAATATATGCTTCAGAGAAAAGAAATAGAATTTTAGCAGGAAAAGGGGATTATGGTATATGCCAAAGAAAATCCTGAAGTTTAGGTGGTGAGTAGAAATAAAGCTACCTTTCAAGCCTGTGGAGTTATTAGTAGCCCACATGCCGAGTACATTCGGTAGATTGGTGAGAATGTGGAGTATGTGCCCTTTTTTCCTTGGCAATCTGAGCAAGTATGAAGGTTTTGTTCCCACAATTACCTTTAAGGACAAAGCCATTCCTAAGAAACATTGTGTAAGCAATGTTCCTATTGCACTCTTGAAAATGTAATGACATGTTGGAAGACGTGTGTAACAAAGATGTCATTGAACCAGTGGACTCATCACGGTGGGTTTTGCCTGTGGTGATATTGCTTAAGATACAGGAGATTTGAGTCTCTGCTTTGACCTTCAGATCAAATCATTGCTATTTGTGTGAATCACCATCCTCTTGCAAATTCACTTGAAATAGTTTTCATGCATGATGGAGCAGAAGTCGCCTGCCAATGCTTAGCACTAAAAAGTCCATGAGGAAAACTGCAGATTTTGTGAGGCCAGGACTAGCTCAGTTTAAAAGAATGCTATTTAGCTTAGACAGTTCAGCATCCGTGTTCCATAGGATTTTGAAGGTCACTCTGCAAAGTGGTTGTGGTGCTATCACCTTAGAAGATGATGGTGGAAGGGATCAATAACAACATTATGTAAATCTAAAAAATGTTTTGAGGGTGTTAAAGGAAAGGCAGCTTACTTTAAAGTCAATTAACAATAAACGTGATTGTTGAGAACTGATCAAAAGATAGAATTAGACCAAAAAATATGTTAGGGCTATTTTGGAGGTGCCTGAGCCAGCGTTTTAGGATCAAAGTGTGCCCTTCCTACGGCCTGTATATGTTTGTGCAAGCTTTTTTATGGGAAATGTTACGAAGGCAGATCATGTAGAATGTTTCCTTAAAAAATGTAAATTTCACATGAGGAGATAGCAAGAGGCAAGCTTTTTTAAGCTCTAAAAAATAATACTTTTCAGGCATCATCGTTCAAAGATGGGAAGCAGTATATTGTAGCAGTGGATGCTTGTGACTGCTGTGTGTGTGTGCAATGCTTATTCTGTGTGATGGAAGTAAAGAACGAGTGACAGTGTATAGGTCAAAAAGAAATTATTCAGGTATTAAAGCAAAACGTCTTGCATGTGTTGAAAATTATAAGACATTTTTATGGGGACCTATATTTAAATTATGCACTGATCACAAATCTTTATGTAAATATACTGTCTCTTGGGGGTAGTAGAAGGTTGACTGCGAGATTAGTCAGAATAGCAGCCAAACAGTTCACAGAGATTGCATGCCCAGTTGGTCAACAAGAATCTGAGACGGTGAAGTGTGAAGTGACATATACTGTGGCAGACGTAGGGAATTTTCAGCTTTGTGTCAAAAAAGCATGCTCTTGTTCACACGTCTGACCTTAATAAGTAAGCTTACAAGGGGACGCGAATAGGTCGATATACCTTATAACTGGTAATTAAGATGTTCTTACCATATCTCCAGTACATAGTCAATAACCAATACACAATATTCACTAATCAGAAACAATAAATAATATCAATAATCAATGGAGTCAGTGATTGTCACGCACCATGACCTTTCAGTCATGAATAACCACAACTTTTAGTAAAAGTTAGAATATTTATGTCCCTATATTAACAATGCTAAGGTCATGTAGATGAATCTCAAAATCAAATGAAACACATACAGAAACAATACTGGCTGTCCAAAGTGGCAGAAGAAATGTAATCTATTCAAACCTTGAACTACAACACATTCAAGAGTTATGATGCATATTAACAATAAAGTCAACGGCGTCAAAGTAATCACATACATTAAGTTTAGCAGAGAAATTATTCAAGCATTAATCTCTGTTAGCATGATTCCATTAGTGAGGATGCTTAACTAACACCAGATTCGCATCAGCATGTTGGGCTTCATGCAAAACAATTTAGAAACACAAATTTGGAAAAACATCTAACTATGGTTCTATCAAAACAATGCAGTTGGTACCTAGAAAGAAAAAGCAAATATGCATAATAATCAACAGTCTAGGTCACAATGCCTATCCTTGATGTGGATCAGCAAGCAGAGTCAGTCTTTGTCCTCAGGACATCAGTCGATCAGCAAGGAATCAGGATTCAGCATCAAAGTTCAGAGAACGCAAAGTCTTTAAGCATTAAAGTTAAGCACGTCTCTTGTCAAGGTGCACAAGAAATATTGACCTTTTGGTCAGCAAGAAAATGGGCAATGGTGGTGTCTTCTCTCAGTGTAGTCCTGTCAAAACTACTAAAACTACTTTCCAAATTCCTATTGGTCAGTTAGTCGCATGTTCCCACTTTGTCCAATAAAACTAAAAATCTAAATCTATGAATTCTACTATAACTCCGTTCACATGTCGTTGATTGGTTGTCTGGCAATGTCCTCATCATCTGGCTTGTCAGGTAACAATATTGTTGCAGCTTCCACTCCAGTCAGTTTGTCCATTGTTCTTCACCTGAGAAAGTCAGTCTCACACACATTACACACAAAATGTTACATTAACAAGAACAGCATCTTCTAGCAGTCAGTTCTCATGGGAAAGGTTTCTCAGCTACAAGCACATATTGAAAAATGGAAAATCACAGTTTAGCTCTCTAGGGCAGCCATTTATTAAACGTTAAGAAATACAGCTTTGACATGAGGCCTAGCAAACCAGCTCAATACATTTGCTAAGTTAAGGCCTACAATTAATAAAACTAAAGCATAATGCATAACCCTTAATATGACATACTATTACATTAGTCAAACATTTATTCAACATTTCACAATATTAATTCACTAGTAAGTACACTTTGTGAACATTGGCGGCCACTCATCGTAATCACATTTTCAAATGTGTGCATTATTTTCTACGTTATTATATTGTCTAAACAAACATAGTATTCAGAATTTGTTTTATTAATACACCTGTGCTAGCAATCCCTCCTCTGATGACTAAATGTGTCATCACACTAACTACCATCCACAAATATTTGCATCAGCTATAATTCTATCAATTCAATCCCTTCATACTTTTGTTTCCTATTTGAATTTTCTCTGTACAATGTTTCCCTTTACTTTTCTTCCCTCCTCTGATTATTCTTTGACATTTTCAATTTAATTATTTTACACAATGTACACAATCCCCATATTCCAAATAGACAAACCACAAAAAATGAATATCCCTTGCAAGATTTTCAATAGAATCCCATTCCAAATGTTGCTGAGCCAGTTTCCCACTGAAGCAAAACGTTTGCCAACCTTTTGCCAAAACCCTTGGTTCTTTCAGTTCTTTCAAATCAGTACCTTCATTAGTCAGATTAGTAATTAAACCTCTAATTTCTTTACTATTATCAGGAATATATGAACAACAATGCCTAGAATTAATCATTCTACAGACTCCACCATCCTTTGCTATAAGAATGTCTAAAGCAAGATGATTTTGAAGAGCCATAGCTCTATCAGCAGCTAAGTATCTATGAGGAGTATGGCTCCTGAAAAATTTGTCAGCATGTTATCCACAATAGTAGACAACTTTCAATTTTTTATTGATTTCAAAATGACTCCCACTGAAGGAATCACTGCTCCAAATATATTTCCCATCATACTAGAAGAGGAGTCCCTCCTCTGTCTCATATGATGTAATTCAGTCACTTACGGAAATTTCTTCAAATCATCCATTTGATAAATCTTTGGGAAAACTATCCCCAAATAGCATGTCCCATACCATCCTCTTGGAAGATGGTAATAAACATTAAGACCACAAATATAGTAAATTATATGAATTGCCGGGTCCTGTCCATTCCACATAAACGTCCATTTACTCTGTAACAAAAACACATGGTTACATTCACTTGTTACCACAAATAAAGTGTCAGTGCGTGATTTAGGCCTATATATACAAAGTTTCCTTACATGTTGTGCATCCAAAGCTAATTTCCCTTGTGTTTTAATTGCATTATAAGCATAATCATTCCTGTAAGTCCTTTTCTTTAAGCCTTTTTCTAATTTCTCCTTTAATGTCTTTCTCTTGTCATCTGTGTGATCTAAGAAGCTTTTCTCTAAAGGTGGAAGCAAGCATGTCAGGTTATTTCTATGGGCATAAGCTGTGCCAAATGTCAATGTAGGTTCAAGGAAACCTCTAACTATTACTATGTCATTATTCTTAGCTACTCTACTCCAATACCTAATTATAGGATTAATGGTTTCCTTTAGAAACAAGAACAACAGTCACCCACACCCTCATCATCAGCAGACTGGACTACGGCAACGCCCTCTACGCAGGGACCACAGCCAAGCTTCAAAGAAAACTCCAGCGAATCCAGAACACAGACGCACATCTCATCCTCAACCTCCCTCACCGCGAACACATATCCACTCACCTCAGTTCCCTACTCCTCGTCACCCTCACAAAGCCCTCCACAACACTGGACCGGCCTACCTCAACGAACAAGTAAACTTCCACATACCAACTCGTCAGCTCTGCTCCGCCGCCTCGCCCTCGCTACAGTCCCCCGCATCCAACGCACCACCTCCAGCAGCAGATCCTTCTCCAACCTCGCCGCCAAGACGTAGAACTCCCTCCCCACCAACCTATGCAAGACCCAGGACCTCCTAATCTTCAGAAAGCGCCATAAAACATGGCTTTTTGAGCAGAAACCGCCCCCCCTCCCTACGGCTTGAGACCCAACTGGGTGAGTAGTGCGCTTAAGAAATTATTTGATTGATTGATTGATTGATTGATAGGAACAAACGAAAACACAACATCATAATTTGAGTAAGATTACGGTATTTACTCCTGGTTATAAAATCTTGTTAGTAACAGACTACAACTTATTCCGTAAGTTAATGGGAAAATATGGTAGGGGACTCCTTCTTCAAATGATAAAGGAATCTGTGTACACACATAACAATTCTTTGCACCCATTGTTTCAACATACTCACTCAATACGCGATATAAGACATTAGAAGAAAGTTCTCCTTGCTCATTAGTATTGCCATACAAATATTTTTCTTTTAACCTAAACTTCTCTATTGCCGTTAGTGCAGAAGTCCTCTCGAAAGCAGAAGTATGGTTGGCTTCACTCTGATCAAGAACAGACATACCCACAATCAACACCGCAAACATTACCGCCCACATAATCGCCAAACCAATAATCATATATTTACAGCACCTAGTATTCCTACCCTGCTGACTAATGTTACTCATGATCTGTAAAGAATCAGAAAGTAGAAGACATTTTAGAAAACTTGCAGCAAAAATCTAAAATAGACAACTCTTCTTTTAGCAGCTATTTACAGCTCTCAGTCTCACTTCCAGGATCCTTTGTCCAAATCGGTTAGCAGCTTTGCCAAAATTAGGTTTCAAATGTCAAATAAGGTTATCAATGTCTCTTCCGGTTACTTTCAACAGTCTCAAAAATATTCTCAGATAGTTTTAACGGTTCAGCTCATCAGCTTTGATTCAAGTGCCAGAATTCTGGCCTGGAATGTCTCTATCAAAACAAAAGACAAAAACTCTTCCTGCCACTCACTTGTATTTGCATATGCCCGTTCAGGACCTGCATATCTTCGACTTGCTATTCTCTTTCTTTTCAATTCAGTTCTCCTTCACTTAGATCTTCTCTCCTTGTGGTATCCACTTCTTCTTCAATTGTTGTCTGAGCAACCACTTCTTTTCCTCTTTCTACTTGTGACTCCGGCCACTTATCTACTTTCAGTGGACCTTTTGTCAGTGTTCTCCTCAGAGTCAAACTTGAACCTTCTCCTTGTTCTGTGGTGTTTTCTCTTGATGGACCTGCAACCGGTTCAGGAGGAGTCAGATCACAATGACTTTGATCCACCTCAACTCCTTTCCCCTCTGGGTCTGGCAATTGCTCTGTTTGTCTCTCAAGATCATCTGCTTCTGGGAAAGCCCTTGTCGTAGGTTGGCCGATATCAAGTGCACCAGACTGCTTGTCTCTTTAGGTAAGTATGATTTATTGTTGTTTTACAGAGTAATTTTCTGTTGGGTAAGTCTGAGGTAGTTGGTTGTAGATGTCTTCTCTCGTCTGGGTGCTAATCTCGTCTTCTTCTTTCTTTCCTCTCCATAGGCCTCTCGGGGAGCATGTGGGGACAGCAGAAGAATAGGTACGGTAAGTGATTGCTTAAACTCTCTCTCTTTCCTTCTCTCTATCTCTTCCTTTCACTCTTAAGTCTCAACACTTATTTTCTCTTTTCTCATCTTCTGCTCTTGTCTCGTCTTTTCGTACTGGTTCTTCCTCAGCCCTGCTTTCCTCGTCTTGCACTTCTTCCCCTGTTTCCTGGGGGGGGTTTTGGTTTTCTCTCTTCTCACTGTCTATTTGCGTGTTTCCGCTATCCGCTTTCTCTCTTCTCCTGTATATTTCTTTCTTCTCCTCCTCTTTAGATCTTGAGTTATCTGCTTTTTTGTTAATATTTGCCCTCTTTCCTTCCTGCCGGGTCTGCCTCTGTTCCCTTTCATCTCATTCACCTAGTCTGTGCTCATAGTATCTTCCCGCGTGTTTATCCTTTCTTTCCCTCCCCTCCTTTTCTATACTGTTTCCCACCCCGTGTCCGTGCTGGTTTTGTTGTTCCCGTGTACCCCCCCTCCTCCTCCCGCTTCCCGCCCCCTTTACCCATGTCGAACTCCGTACCTGGCTTGGCCACGCTTCTCCTGAAGCGTGGCGGGTCATAGGCGTGTGCTCCCCGGGGCCAGCGGTCTTCGTCTCGGGGTAGGGACTGCGAGAGTGTTTGATCCAGACTGCTTTTCTCCCAGGAACTCCGGACGACTCCCGATTCTGCTCCTCCTTGTTCTCTTCCCGTCTTTCCGGTCCACTCGGTGGTCGGCTCCTCAAGGGTTCCGCTCTGGATGATTTCCCCTCGACATTTCTGGGCCTCCCTTTTTATGGCTCATCCTTCCCACGGGCACCGCAGAGAGCCAATAGAAAGGCCGGCTCCTCGGGTTGCTTCCGGGACACTATGAGCAGAGTCAGCACTTGTCGCAATTGTGTGCAGGTCCCAAAGAGAGAGGCTGTCGATGATGCTCAAGAGCCGGGTGGCGGGATAGGTAATCCGCATTCAACATGCGCCGGCCTGGAGAGTGGAGCACCTGGAAGGAAAAGGGTTGCAAAGAGAGAAACCATCTTAGAACCCGAACGTTTGTGTCTTTGTTGCAAGCGAGCCAGGTGAGAGGTGCATGAACCATAAGTAGGGTGAAGGTTCGCCCACTGAGATAATAGCGCAAAGATTAAACAGCCCTTTTAATGGCCAAACATTCCTTCTCAATGGTGGGGTAGTGCGTTTCTCTCGGGAGTAGTTTCCTACTGATGTACAATACAGGGTGGACAGACCTGTCCGTTTGAGTTTGTGATAATACTGCCCCAAGTCCCACATCAGATGCATCAGTCTGTAAGAAAAAAGGGCTATGGAAGTCTGAACAGCATAATACCGGATCGGTGGTCAAGGAATTTTTTAGATGGACAAAACTATGATGGGCTGCTTCGGGAAGCGATGAGAAGGTTTTAGGAGTAGTATGTTTAAGTAAGTTGGTTAGAGGTTCGGCCACTGCTGAGAACTGTGGAATAAACCTCCGGTAGTATCCCACAAGACCGAGGAAAGCACGTACGTCCCTTTTTGACTTAGGTACTGGGATCCGTTGGATCGCCTCTACCTTCTCTATTTGTGGACGGACCAGTCCCTGCCCCAAGACATACCCTAAATACCTGATCGTTGTAAACCCTAGTCTAAATTTCTCGGGGTTAGCTGTTAAATGGGCTTCCCTCAATGCCTGTAGGACAGCCTCAAGTGGTTGAGATGATCAGTCCATGTCTGGCTGTATATCACTATGTCATCCAGATACGCGGCTGCATATGGCTGGTGGGGACGTAGTACCTTATCCATAAGTCTTTGAAATGTGGCGGGGGCACCATGTAACCCAAAGGGAAGAACAGTAAATTGGTACAACCCGGAGGGTGCCTCGAAGGCGGTCTTTTCCTTGTCTCCTGCTTTTAAGGGGATCTGCCAATACCCCTTCGTTAAGTCCAGGGTAGACATGAACCTAGCTTGTCCTAATCTTTCTAACAGCTCGTCAATACAGTGCATTGGGTAGGCGTCAAAATAGGTTAGTTCATTGACCTTCCTGTAATCTACACAAAACTGAGTACTCCCATCCGGTTTTGGGACCAAAACTACGGGAGAACACCATGGGCTGTTGGACGGTTCTATGATTCCCGCTTCCAACATATTTTGGACCTCTTGTTCTATTAAGGCTTTTTTTGCCTCTGGGATACGATAGGGTCTTTGTCTTGATATAGACTCATTCTTGATGCGAATGATGTGTTCAGCTAATGGGGTATGTCCGGGTTGTTTGGAAAATACATCCTTATAGGTATTTATAACCTGTAAGAGAGATATTAATTGTGTATCTGGGAGGGATGTATTAGTTTGGGGTCTGGATTCCTCCTGACCGTGTGGGAGGGAAAGGGTTGGGTACGGGATATCTTCTCTATTGTCAGTAGTGATGTACTGGACTGATTGGACACTAACTGTTTCCTGCCATTTTTTAAATATGTTTATGTGATATATCTGCTCCCTATTGTGACCATGAGGGAGAGCCAGTTTATAGGTTGTGGGGTTGATCTGTGCCACCATGCCAATAATTTATTCTCACTACTGCGAAGGAGGACCAGTGCCTTATCCCCTACTTTTAGAGTACGGAGCACACTCCGGGTGTCGTGCCCCTTCTTCAGTTTTTCTTGGGCTTCTCAGAGACTGGTGTGGGCCTTCTCCAAGACCGATTGTAGGTTCTCTTCAATTCCTTGGTATACGTAAGGAGATCCTTTTGTATCATCGTCAGCCTCTGCCCATTGTTCGGCTAGCATTTCGAGAAGGGTTCGGGGTGGCCGGCCAAATAACAATTCGAATGGACTATGACCTAGAGAAGATTGAGTATGTGTGCGTATCGCGTACAATACCAGGGGTAGTTTTTTCTCCCAATCCCTTCCATCCTCAGCAATGCTCTTCCTGAGTAAGGACTTAATAGTCCGGTTGTATCTCTCCACGAGACCGTTGGCTTGTGGATGATACACTGATGTTCTGATTTGTTTTATTCCCAAGGTCTTACTTACTTCCCCCATATGTCGGGACATAAAAGGTGTGCCTTGGTTGGTTAAGATCTCTTTAGGAAAACCTAACCATAAAAAAAAACTCAATCATTGCTTGGGCAATTATTTTCGTGTGCATGATGGGGAGGGGAATAGCCTCGGGATTGCGGGTGGCGTAATCAACCAATACCAGGACATACTGTCTACCTCTACTGGATGGGTTGAGAGGGCCGATGATATCCATGCCTACCCGGGAAAAAGGGGTCTCTATAATTGGGAGCGGCTGTAATGGAGCAAGGGGTTGTGTGATGGGATTATATAATTGGCATTTTGGACAATTCAAACAATATCTACGAATATCCCCGAAGACCCCGGGCCAGTAGAATCGCCGGAGTATTGCCTCCTCGGTCTTCTCCCTACCTAGATGCCCTTCCCTCTTGTCCCCATGAGCCAATTGTAGGACTTGTTGTCGGTGACTACTGGGGACTAGCAATTGTCTCTGCCTGCCGGCAGTAGACTGGGGAAGTCTATATAAGGGATGGTTCTGGATGAGGAATTTCAGTCCCACCCCATGCTCCTCGTCATGCAAGGCCTTTTGCCATGCGTTCTTTAAGGAGGGATCGTCCCTCTGACTCTGTCTAAAGTCTCCTTCCACCGTATATACCTTGCCTATGGCTCCTGGATTCGTCTTGCTGTTTTCATAGTCTTTTACTGAGTATTGTTGTCTTTGTATCCTTTTCTGTCATTTACTTAGACGAATTCTAGGTTGCTGACTAACCATCTCCCCAGTGTCATATGGTACTTCTTTCCACCACATTTTCATAATATGTTCTTGTCCTGCTTTGGTCAATTAAAGGGAAAAGGCCGCATAGTCAGTCCCAATGATAATATCCTCTTCCATGTGAGGTAACGCCCCCACCTTGAGAGATTCTTGATCTCCTCTCCACTGAATATTGATGACTGCCACCGGATAGTACCTCTGGTCCCCATGGATACAGGCGATCAATACTTGTGTCTGGGTTAACCCTTGTCCAGGTTCAACCAATTCCTGACGGATAACACTCTGGCTGCATCCTGAGTCCACCAGGGCCACCCTTTCCCTTCCATTGAGAAGGATAGGGAGGGTATGTGTAGGTTTGGTTTCTCCGGCCCAAAACACCCTTCACTTTGCGACTCCAATTTTCATTGGTTCTTCCATGTCCTTTTTCTTGGGGCAATACCGTGCTATGTGACCCCACTCTGAGCAGTGATAACACTGAGGCCCTGTCGTGTGGAAAGTCGATTACAGAGGATGGGGTATCCATACCCTTTCTGGATCGTGTGCTCCCAGAGGTCTTGCGGCGGCTCCTTTTCCTATAGTGGATCTCACAGGGGAGGGAACTAGGGTTCTGCTGGGAGTTGCTCTAAAGTCTGGACTCCTGTGAAAAGCGCAAGCTAAGTCAATGGCCATCTCATTGCTCAACCCGGGGTGTTGGCAAATCCAATTACGGGTAGTGTTGGGCAGGGCGTCTAAAAATTGTTCCAATACGATCACATCAAACATCTCTTCTCAGGTTTTTTCGGTGGGATGCAACTATCGACCAGCAGCATGTTGTACCCTGTAGTATAGGGTACGCGGGTTCTCCTGTGGTTTCCACTTCATATGGCGGAACTTGGACCGATAACTCTTGCTGTCAAGTCCTACCCTTTCTAGGATGGTCTTCTTTATTTCTTTATACGGGAGATTACCACTAGGATTGATAGCTTGGTAAGTTGCTTGAAGTTGTCCCGTCAATAACGGGGCGATATACTGCCCCCACTTATTCTCTGTCCAACTAGCCGAGCTTGCCACTCTTTCGAAATTGAGAAAGAAGCAGTCTGGATCTTCCTGGTCCTGATATTTTTGTAAGACTCTGCTTGGTACGTTGGGGTGCACCTTAGTGTGGGCTATTGTATCGGTTAGCTTTCCAAGGGCTGTTTCATGGACTAGTTGGTTGTTAGCCATGATTGTGGCTTGGCTCTTAAGGGCTGTTTGTAGGGCCTTGCGTTCCTCTCGAGCTTCCTTCATCTGTTGTTCCCACATTAATTGGAGGTGACGTTGCCCTTCAGCTAACTGCGCTATAACATCCACCTTGGTGGGTTTTTCCTCCATTCTGGGGATTTTTCCTGACACCACTTCTAACACCACTTTGTCGTAGGTTGGCCGATATCAAGTACACCAGACTGCTTGTCTCTTTAGGTAAGTATGATTTATTGTTCTTTTACAGAGTAGTTTTCTGTTGGGTAAGTCTGAGGTAGCTGGTTGTAGATGTCTTCTCTTGTCTGGGTGCTAATCTCGTCTTCTTCTTTCTTTCCTCTCCATAGGCCTCTCGGGGAGCATGTGGGGACAGAAGAAGAATAGGTACGGTAAGTGATTGCTTAAACTCTCGCTCTTTTCTTCCCTCTATCTCATCCTTTCACTCTAAAGTCTCAACACTTATTTTCTCTTTCTCTTTTCTTATCTTCTGCTCTTGTCTCGTCTTTTTGTACTGGTTCTTCCTTAGCCCTGTTTTCCTCGTCTTGCACTTCTTCCCCTGTTTCCTGGGGGGTGGGGTGGGGTTTGGTTTTCTCTCTTATCCCTGTCTATTTGTGTGTTTCCACTATCCGCTTTCTCTCTTCTCCTGTATCTTTCTTTCTTCTCCTCCTTCTCTTTAGATTCTTGAGTTGTCTGCATTTTTCGTTAATATTCGACCTCTTTCCTTCCCGCCGGATCTGCCTCTGTTTCCTTTCATCTCATTCACCTAGGCTGTGCTCATAGTATCTTCCCGCGTGCTTATCCTTTCTTTCCCTCCCCTCCTTTTCTATACTGTTTCCCACCCCGTGTCCATGCTCGTTTTGTTGTTCCCGTGTACCCCCTCCTCCTCCCACTTCCCGCTCCCTTTACCCGTGTTGAACTCCGTACCTGGCTTGGCCACACTTCTTCTGAAGCGTGGCGGGTCCTAGGCGTGTGCTCCCCGGGGCCAGCGGTCTTTGTCCCGGGGTAGGGACTGCGAGGGTGTTTGATCCAAACTGCTTTTTTCCCAGGAACTCCCGATTCTGCTCCTCCTTGTTCTCTTCCCGTCTTTCCGGTCCACTCAGCGGTCGGCTCCTCCAGGGTTCCGCTCCAGATGATTTCCCCTCGACATATCTGGGCCTCCCCTTTTACGGCACATCCTTCCCGCGGGCACCGCGGAGAGCCAATAGGAAGGCCGGCTTCTTGGGTTGCTTCCTGGACACTATGAGCAGAGTCAGCACTAGTTGCAATTGTGTGCGGGTCGGCACGGTCTGACCTGTCACAGCCCTCCTCTGACTAGGCTCTCCTGCTGCCTCAGTTGAGATAGGCTCACCCTCCTGGAGGTCTTCTCCTTAGTCTCTCACAGGAGTGACTGAACCGTTCTCAACAGGCTTGGATCTGGTCTCAGTTCCCATTTGTTCTCTTTCCGGCCCTGAGACTTGTCTCTCTGTTGTCGGTACTCTTAACAACTCTTGTTCTTCATGCTCCAGTGGACATGCCACTTTCTTCGTGTGACTCACATTAACCCAGTTCAGAATTCCAGCACACTTCACGATTGTGGTAGTTGTCAGAACCCCTTCAACGAGGCTCCAAACATATTTTCCTCACATGTTTCCGGACCACAATCCAGTCTCCAGCTCTCAGATTGTGCTCTGGGTCATGGATCGGTGGCAGTGTGGTGGCTTCCACCTGCTGAGAGAAAGAGCGAACCACATCAGCCAGACCTTTTCAGAAGTCCAACACCATATCATCTGTAATGTTGACACGTGCATTTGCAGGCACCACTGGCAACCTCATTGCTCTGCCCATGAGAATCTAATGCGGAGAGAATCCTGTCTTCCTGTCAGGTGTGTTTCTCATTGACATGAACACTAAAGGCAATGCGTCAGGCCATTTCAAATTCGTGGACGCACACATCTTTACAACTCTCGGCTTTAAGGTACCATTCATCTGTTCCACTAGTCCTGATGCTTGAGTGTGGTAAGTACAATGCAACTTCTGCTCAATGTTCAATGCTGCACACAGTAATTTAAATATTTAATTGATGAAATGACTTCCCCTATCTGATTCATATGAGATCGGAAACCCGAAACGCGGTATCAGTTCCCTAAGCAGTAGGTTTGCTACTGTGAGACTATCATTTATTCGTGTAGGTTAAGCTTCAATCCACTGACTAAAGATGCAAACAATCACCAATACATGTCTCAAACCTCCACACACAGGCATCTCAATAAAATCCATCTGCATTCTGCTGAATGGACCTCTCGCTCTTCCAATGTGGCTCAAATTAACCACTGTCCCTTTTCCTGCGTTTAGCTGTTGGCAAATGACAAAACGATGGAAAACTGCTTCAGCAACCTGTCTAAACTTTGGGTTGTACCGTTCATGTTTAAACAACCAAATCATTGCATCCCTCCCAATATGTGCCTGACCATGATAGTACCTCGCCATTTGGGATAAAAAGCTAGTTGGCAAAACCAATTGACCCTCTTCTGAAACTCACAATTCATCTTATCTTTGCACACATTTCATTTAGCTCCATGAAAATGTTTCCTCCCTGTCAGCATTATTCTGCAACGTTTTCAATTCTTCCAAAGTGTCAATTATTTTCAATGCATAACTTGTACATGTTTCGTCTTCTTCAAATAACAGTTCCCACTTGTCTTTGAATGATATACAGTTCAATGTGTAAAACCTTGCAACTTGATCCGCATATCCATTTCCCAATGACACAAAATCCTGCAACTTCAGATGTGCACTGCATTTCACCATGGCAATCTTTTCAGGCATTTGAATGGCATGTACCAATTCTTTAATTCTCTCACCATTTCTCACTGGTGAACCAGAGGAGGTCATGAAACCTCTCTGTGACCACAGCTGGCCAAAATCATGAACTATTCCAAATCCATACTGGCTATCGGTACAGATTGTAAGTTTCAGCTGAGCAGAAACATGGCATGATCTACTAAGGGCTACTAGTTCTGCTACTTGGGCATAATACATTCCCCAAAGCGAAGTAGCTTCCAAAATATCAGCAATTGTGCACACAGCATATCCTGCTCTCAGTGTCCCTGCATTATCTCTCAGACAAGAACCATCAACAAAGATAATTTGGTCATTTTCTTCCATTCAGGTATCTCCAATGTCAGGTCTTGGTTTTGTGCACAAGTCAGTTACTTCAAGACAATCATGCTCAACATCTTCCATTTTTCCAATTTCAACATTTTGATTTGGCATTAAGGTTGATGGGTTCAGCACTGTACATCTTTTCAATGACAATTTTGTTGACCCTAGAATACTTGTTTCATATATGGTGAACCTGCACCAGTCAAATATTGGGTTTTCGTCCTTGTAAGAAGAATTTCAATAGAGTGAGGGACCATTACAGTTAGGGGGTGTCCCATCACAATGCCCTCACACTGTGTAAGGTCCTAACCAACTGCTGCAACTGTGCGCAAACAACCCAGTAAGGCTGCTGCAACTGAGTCCAAAGTAGCTGAAAAATATGCTACTGGGCGGTTTACACTTCCATGGACCTGTGTCAAGACAGAACATACATCACGCTAATGACAAAACAATGTGAAAGGTTTTGTGTAATCAGGCATACCCAATGCTGGAGCCTTGTACAGGCACTCTCAATTCAGTGAATGCTTTCATTCCAGCCTGGTCTAACACTATGGGATCAGTGACTTCCTTATGAGTCCGCTTCTGCAATGGTCTCGAAATGACTGAAAAATTTGGAATCCATTGGCGAAAAATAGCCTACCATCCCTAAAAACATCCTGACATCTCTCTGTGTGGTCGGGGGATTTATCTGCAATATGGTTGTAATCCTTTCTCTGGATATCTTTCTTGATCCCTTCTCACTCTGGTGACCCAAATAATTCACCACTTTTTGACAGTACTGCAATTTAGGCAGAGGCACTTTGTGACCATTCTTTCCCAAATGGTTTAACAGGGCAATTGTATCATACTTGCACTCGCCCCTTGTTTTGGACACAATCAGCAAGTCATCAATGTACTGCACCAAGGTCGATTGGAAAGGCAATTCCAACGACTCTAAGTTCTTTTTCAAGATCTGGATGAATGTGGAAGGTGACTCTGAAAACCCTTGAGGAATTCTGCACCAGCAATAAACCTAATCCAGGAATTAGAAAAAAAAGAAAAATGTGCTATTCTCATGAAGAGGCACAGAAAAGAGGCTTGTGACAAATCAATGACAGTGAACCACTCAGCATCACATGGATTCTGAAACATTATCACAGCTGGATTTGGCTCAACGGGACAACATTTGACCACAATCTCATTTATTTTTATCAAATCCTGAACAATTCGAACTTTCCCACAGGGCTTCTGCAAACCCATTATTGGTGAATTACATGGACTGCTCAATAATTCCTTCAGAACTCCTTGCTTTACAAAATCTGCAATTATCTGGGCAACCTTCATAAGGATATCTTCCCAGTAGGTATCCGGACAAATGCATGCAATCCCTGAAAGTTGCCAATCTCAACTTGAACTGGATCTGTAATCGAGTTTGTCAAATACTGGTTTGCTACCCCTACAACCTGGACTGTTCTACCTGAAAGGGGCAAAATTGAAACGTCTGCACTTCTCACTGTAGAGCGTGTAGCTCCTGTATCAACCAAGAATGAAACTCTGTGACCCAGGACCTTTCCCTTCACATAGTGTCCTCTTTGATCTAATTCTAAGGAAGCTGCAAGCACACACACCTCCTCATCCGAACTGTCACTCGTCCAATCATTGTGTATTCCATTCTCACTGTGTAATGGGAATTGGTGCACTGTGTTACTATTTCGGTTAAGCCTCTGACCTGTGACCTGTTGAGAAAGCATCATCTGTTGCTGTTCCATCAGGGCTTGAGGTATTTGAATTTCCTGTCTAGGTACCACGGGAACCTTATGTTTCATTGGCTGCAACTGTGTCATGTGTATACGTAGCATTTGCACTTACTGCATGGGCTGAAGATTCTGCTTTTGATTCACATTATTCTGAAAATTTGGATTAGGACCTCTCACTCTCAGTCCTCTCACATTCTGGAATGAATTGATGTCATTACTCTGCTGAACAACACCTTCCTGCACCATCATCGGACACTCCAGTTTCCAATGTTCAATGGCTCCGTAAATGTGACACGACAATAACTTCTTCATCCCCTGCACATCATTCTGAACCACTACAGTACCTAAGTCTGGACCGTGATTCATATTTCCTCCACGACCTCTACCTTTCATCTGGGGATGAAACATCATGTTCCCCTGCTGCTGCTGTGGGAACTGCTGTGGAAAATTCACTTGCACTCCTGTTTGAGCTGCTTTAATCTGAATCCCCATCGCCTTCTCTTTCAACTTTTTTTGCTTCAACTCAATCTCATCACTATAGTAATTTGCATACTGCAAAAACCTCATCGATTGGCTTTGCTTGCCAGCAAATCAAATGACTCTTAATTATTTGGCTAATTTCAGGTCTCAATTCTCCACAAATCTGAACACAAAATGGAACATGTCTTTCACCTCAATTGTCTCTGTACCACTGTAATGTTTTAATACCTGTAACATTCTCTCATAATACGCATGTATCAACTCCTTTGGTTCCTGAGTTGTCCTATTAATTCTCTTTGCAGACACTGAAAATCGCGACGGGTGCCACTGCACCCGTCGCACCCCAGCAACTCCGCCGGCTCCATTCGGAGCAGGCTTCATCGTTGCTGGGTCTTTCCCGCTGGGCCGGCGGGCGGCTTTTTGGCGGTCGCCCGCCGGCCCAGCGGGAAAGTCGGAATGACCCTCGCGGTCTTGTGACCGCGGAGCGGTCTTCCGACGGGGGAACTTTAGCGGGCGGCCTCCGCCGCCCGACAAGGTCGGAATGACCCCCATAGTTTCTAAATTTTCCACTCGCCCAATGGCATACCAATAATTCCTTTTCAATAGCCGAATAGTTGAGCTCTAGTTCACGTAGCACTCTTGAGGCATACCTAATATCCCTCTCATTCTCCCCCCATCTTGGGACAATACAGCCCCCAACCCATATCTACTAGCATCAACCATAATGATGCACAATTGACTGGGGTCATATGGGCTCAACGTTCTAGCATCAACCAATTCCTGTTCCACTTTGTCAAATGCAGATTGACACTCACTGTCCCATACAAACAGGACTTTGTTCTTAAGCATATTGGACAACACTTTCACTTTACTAGCATAATTGGGAATAAACCTTGAATAATATTAACACATGCCAATAAACGATCGTAACTCATCTTTGTTCTTAGGGTTTGGAGATTCTAAGACAGCCTTTAGCAACCCAGGCTGTGGTGCTACCCCTTTTTTGGACACACAGTGCCCCAAAAATGTAATCTCTCTCTTGAAAAATTCACATTTTTCTTTCTTCACACAGATACCATAAGACTGAAAAATCTTGAAAACAGACCTATTTTTCTCTTTGTGGTCTTCCAAACCTTCAGCATGAATAAGAACATCATCTTGGAAAATCAGAACCCCTTGGACACCACCTAAGAGCTTGTGCATGATGCGTTGAAAAGCTGATGCTGCAGATGTTAGCCCAAACGGCATCCTGCAAAACTGGAATGTGCTTAACGGGGAATTTAAGGCTGTATAATGGTGTGATTCTTTATCTAAGACCACCTGGTGATAAGCAGATGCCAAGTCATTCTTGGAAAACCATTCCGAACCCCTGAGTTCTTCAAGTAGGTCACTAATTATGGGTAGAGGATATGAATCCACCCAAATTTCTTTATTGAGTCTCCTCAAGTCCACACATAAACGTATGTCACCATTACGTTTTCAGGCAACCACCAGTGGTGAAAGCCACAAACTAGACTCAATTGGTTCAGTAACGCCATTCTCTTGAAGCCTGTCTAATTCAGCTTTGAGATCTTCCCTCAAACTAAACGGAACAGACCTGATCTTATGTTTCACAGGAATGGCCTTATGTTTTACTTTTATCCTGTGTTTGAAGCCAGAAATTTTCCCCAATCACTGAGCAAACACACTGGGAAATTCATCTTCAAACGGTACCATCTCTTTTGAGTCTTCGACAACTAGAACTTGTTCTTTAGTTCTGGGTTTCAGCACCATGCCAAACAAACCTTAGTGGTACCAAGCCAGAATGTTCAATCCTTTGTATGCCACATACATTTTGCAATAGATCTTACGACCCTTAAATTCTAGACTGTCCTCTATATATCCTTCTAAGTCCATTTTCCTGCCCTCATAGGAGACAGGCGATCTATCCGGTGGCAACAGTTTTCTAGCACCCCAAGTGTTGTGAAACAATTCCGATGTGATCATTGTTATGCGTGCTCCTGAGTCAACCAACAATTGTAACCATTTGTCTCCTACTCGAATATCCACCAGGGGATCGATACATTGGTTTTGGTCTTTAACTTCCAAAACATTATCTGTGACCACTACTATCATGTCCTGAAAGGCCTTTGTCAACAGCTATTCTATATAGCCCTCATTTTCTTCTACTACACTACTAACTTTAGCTTGCTTACTAGTCATAGATTGACAAACTTTCGTAAAATGGCCTAGTTTACCACATTTCCTACAAATAACATTTTTCGCAGGACAACTTTTACCATCCTTGTAGTGGGAAATATTCCCACATCTAAAACATATGTTTCTATTCTTAAAAAATGTGTTGTCCACTTTCTTCAGATCGCCTTTCTTGACCATTCCAGTTTTTGTTACAACATTAACTTCAACTTGTTCAGTATCCTTTGAACAAGCACTAGCTGTGAGTTCCTTCAGTGAAATCTGCGCCAGTTCAATACTCTTGGCCACTTTGATAACATCTTCCAGCGTTGGATTTCCCATGCTCAATAGCTTTTGTTGAATGTGCTTGTCCGAGCAATGGGCAATAAACTGGGTCCTTATCAACTGGTCCTGAAAATCTCTAAATTCACACTTGGAAGACAATTGTCTAAGCGCACTGATGTATGCGGCCACATCTTCACTACGGAATTGACCACGCTTGAAACATTTGTGCCGCAACACTACCAGACTCGGATAGACATCGAACATTGAAGATAATTTCTTGGTAGCAACTTGATAGGCATCAAGATCCTCTTCAATTTGCGCTACATCTGGTAGGTGTTTAAAAATCTCTCTCCCTTCAAATCCCAAAGAATGTAGAAGCAAACTTTTTTCCTTCCTGGTCTAAAACGAGGGCCTCCTGTAGCCCCAAAGTAAGTCTCAAATCCATCTAAACAATGTTTCCATGGGATGGCAGGCGCACCAGGCGACTCTAGAAATGGTGGTGGGGGGTTAACCGACTGCATAGTTCGACCAGGGAGACAGCAGCTAAAACTTTGCCCTTTTCCAGAGAATCAGATAAATCAAAGAAAAATGTATTTTCTTAAAAAAAATCAAAACTTTTATGAACAACTACAAGCTGTATGTAAATCTGTACAGCTGTACAGTCCAGTCAGCAACAACACTGTTAAAACTTCTGTAGAACTTTAAACTTGAAATACCTCCAAGATGGTGCCTGTAAAATCCATGTAAAGCTTCAGAAAACCAAGTTTACATTATATTCTCCTTCTCCTGGAGTCACATGGTCCTTTCAACCACTTCAGCATACTTCCTTCAGAGCTCCCAGTATATCCATGTTCCCTGCTGGTAAAGTACCAAGCAAATGCACGTCGAGGAAACATCTGGGAATGTGCCCTAACCTTCAAGCAAAGGTAAATATGTGTGGGTTAAGAAGCGGGAGCCTCCGGAACACTTCTCTCCAAAATCTATGTTGGAATATTAAAAAAATAGACCCTTAACTCGTCTGGGTGTTGTTATTCATATTTTATTCTCAACTGTGTAAGCCCAACGTGGCCGCCGCTGACGCGTCTGCCTGCCCTCAATCCAATGCGTTCTAACCGCTCCTTGTCAAACGCTCGGGGACAGGCAGCACGCAACAGTAAACGACAGCCCGCCGTATATACTGAGCATAACACTATGCTGCGTATCTTGGAGCCATCATTGGGATACTACTTCACAGGGAAGGCAAGTTCAGCAATGTGCTCCAGTATCGTTGCACTTTAGGCTTAAGTCACGTTTCACATATCGTTTCACTCAACAGATTTACAGCTCTACTATTGCATCAGCCATTGGAGGTGGTGGAATTCTATATTTTTGGTGATAATATTCTCTTCATTTATTATTTAACGTTGATTTGTGACGTTACTTGGGTGAAGAAAGGACACTGTTTTTAAAACTCTTCTGGAATTGTTCCCTGGTGGTACTTCAGCCTTGCTTCTGTTTGGGTGAAGAATGGACGCTGTATTTGTCAGTATACAGTGAACTAATTCCTCATATATCCATTCTAGGTTTCCACCATAAGTGCGCAAAATATTTCCTTGTTTCCTCCACAACCCTTTTGGTCTGCTGGGGGCACAACTTGCATTAAGTGGGCAGAGTGTAAAGTATACGTTTTAAACTACATTTCCACCATTGATGAGCAAGGGAAAAAGTTCACAGGAACAATAAAAAAGGTTTTTTTTACACTTAATTGGTCCAGAAGGGTTAAAGTGTTTGAACAAGTGACAAAGGCAGTTGAGGGGTGGATGGTGATAGAAATGTGCTTTCATTTTCCGTTGCTGATTTTGGCTGTTATGGTTCTCCTAAATTATGTATTGGCATTGTGAGGTATAAGTATATTCAGAGAAAACAGGAATCTAATGAACCTATTGATGTTTGTGTGGCTGCCCTTAGATCTGTGGCCCTAGATCGTAAATGTGTAGCTCTGTAAGAAGATTCGATCAGGGATCAAGTAGTGCTGCATTTTAAAGATATACGAGAAAGGTTATGGGTCAAAGGGGATGCAGAATTGCAACATAGTCTGGGGATTGTCAGTTAGGCAGAGTTGTCTAGTAGAAGTGCCAAAGTCATTCAAGTGCAAGTGAGTGAAAAGGATGACAATTGTGTGAGAAAATTAGAAGTAAATTGGCACAGAAAAATGTAGGAAATCGAAAAAATGATAATAAGCAATTAGAAATGAATAGAAATATTTTGAGGTGTTTTCGTTGTGACAGCAAGTCGCATCTTACATATAGCAAACCTTGTCCGGCATCCAAACAAAAGTGCTCTAATTGTGGAGTGCTTGGTCATTTCTCAAAGGTTTGCAGAAAGGGAAAAGAAAACAGAAGATTAAATGTGTGAAAGAAGGTGATTTAAGTAGTCAGGAATCTGCATTATGTGATAGAAACAGAAACACTAACAAAAAGAAAGCACATTTGTCTTGTACATAAAGGAAGGGGAAAATACTTGACAGCGTAAAGATAAAGAAAAAACCTATATAGTGTGATGATTGGAGGGGCAAGCATACACATTTATGCAGATTCGGGTTCCTCACAAACTACGAAAATGCAGGGAAATCCAGATTACAGACAGACTGGTTGGTAAATTGGAAGAGAAGACTAACATCAGAGAAGACTAAGCACAAAGGCTGCCTCACTATAATCAAAAGAGGGACCATCCCTTTCTTATTTTTTCATAGACTATATAATGGAGCTGAAACAGCAATATACTAGGCACAGAGGTATCCAAAACAACTGTTTTATTAATTGCAAATCACTTCATTTACTTTATCTTCACATTACTTTTGCCACAACCAGACATCAGTCCTGAGGGGTATTCGGGTGAGAGAATTGAAATGTTAGGGTATCATACACTTACTTTCAGATTTTAAAAAACTTAAAACTATAGGAAAGCTACCAGCTGCTAAAAAGGACTTTCAGTGTTGGGTTGGTATGATCAGGGAGAACTGTACATGATTTTGAACCCTAATAGTCCCGAACCTGTGCTGATCATAGATGAAGGGGAATGCACATACTTCATGGTAAATTAGTTCCCCAAAGTATTTAGCAGGAAGATTGGGAAAAAGTGGTTCCAAACATGAGATTGTATTAAAGAAGGCTGCATGTCCTTAGATACACAAAGCTAGGAATACCTCTATTTTACTAAGACATGAGGTAGAAAAGGAACTCAAGAAACTTCTAAAAGACTCTATCATTGAAAGCGTATAGTTATCTGAATTGACTTCTTCTATACTAGCGGCAAGGCATAGTAATAAATTAGGTTATGCATTGGTTTAACTCATTTACACAATACTATCCTTGTTGACCAGTTTCCTTTGCCAAGGTTTTCAGCGATGTTGCCCCTGGTAAAGAATGCTAGGCTATTCTCTACTTTTGATCTTTCGGCAGTCCACCACCAGATTTCTTTGCAGGAAAATTGTAAGAGCTACACAGCTTTTGTAATTCCAATGGGATGCTACTAGTATAAAAAATACCTTTTGGGCTTGCAGTTTTCCAAATGCTGAAGCAAGTACATTTTGGCAAAAGACCCAATGTTAAATGTTTCCAAGATTTTATTTGTGATCTATGTAAAGCCAAAACAAATAACATGGTTACATCTTGGAGAGGGTGTAAACAAATTGAATATAAGGGATTTGATTGCAGAATATTCTAAATGCCAGTTTGTTGTAGAATTAGTGACTTATTTGCATCTCATTTAGACAAGGATGGAGTAAAACCTACATATATTAGTGGAAGCTATCTAATTAGCTCCTGCTCTGTTGAGTAGGGACAATGAAACATCTTTTTTCTAGGTCTCACAAAATTCTATGCTAAATATATCAAGCGTTTTTTTAAGGCAGAAACTTTCACATTCGCTATTTACCTACAAACAAGAGTAAGTCCGACTGGTGCAAGGAGTGTGAAAGAGAGTTTGATGACATTAAGACTGCCACTGAAAAAGCCACAACTTTGAGTGGTTTTGTTTCTAACCCAATGTGCGTAATCACCATGGATGCTAGTTCTGAAGGTTTAGATGCTGTGCTATACCAAATATTATAAAAAGGTGGTGAAGTGATCATAGCATATGGTTCCAGAGTTTTAACACTTCTGAGAAGGGCTCAGTTATTGAAAGGGAAACTATGGCTTGCTTGTGGGCTTTAAAACACTTTAGACTTTTTGTGTGGGTTAAACAGTGTCTTGAGGAGTGACCACCAACCTCTTGTCAGGTTGCCTCTGAAGGAATGGTTAAAGGCTCTGCAATCATTGCTAAAATGTTGGTGAGACTTGAAGATTTTCTATATAAAATGATCCATGTTCCAGGAAAAAAAAATGTAACTGCAGATTTTTTTGTCAAGCATGCCGCTAACAATCAAAGATTATCTGAGTGTCGAATGGGATGAATATCAGATTGCTTTAATACACGATCTAGGTATTGCTGCCATTTACAAAGATGCTTGGTTGAAGAATACCAAAGAGATGCGTTACTGCAGGACAATTTGAGATGTGTGGTCAAGAGATGGTTCACCAAAGGGGCACAGAAATAGGATTTAAGATGTTTCAGGGAATTAGAGATGAACTAACATCTCTTGAAGGTATATTTTGTAGAGGTGACAGGGTGGTTCCAGCAATCACTTTAACACATTCCATTACCATGCAGTGTTATGAGCATCACAACGGAATTGTAAGAGCTAAAAAATCTGTAAAAAAAGGATTCTGGTGGCCTGGATTAGTCATTTTTGTAGAAAGACTAGTCAGGTGTTGCTTGAGATGTGCAAATGCAGATAAATCATTGAAAACTATGAGACCCAACATGAGCGAACCATGTGTTCCCAAAAACCATTGGGAAACTAATGCGGTAGTCTTAATGGGTTCCATGGGGGTCAATATAAGTTCCTTATTGCAGTTATTGAGTTTTTTTCAAGGTACCCTTTGGTGAAGATAGTGGACAAAGTTTTATACTGACACAGTGTTAAGCTTTCTCAACAAAGTGTTCACGCAGGAGTGGTTACCAGTTCACATTCTTATTGACTATGGAGTTTGTTTTGTTTCTGGTAAGGCAAAAGTTTACTTCGAGAGGATAGGCATTAAGCACCGTACTACATCTCTTTGCAATCCTAGTGGCAATGGAATGATTGAGAAATTCAATTGGGTGCCTAAAGGGGGCGATCCCGATGCTTGAAGCAATAATGATCAGTGGGATTTACAAATATACAAGACTGTATATGTGGACATACAGAACTACAGTCAATGACACACAGAGATGCACCCCTTTTGGATTTTTTAGACGAGGATTCCTAGGACCAAAAGTGATCCTTTCAATGTAGATATGAGTGTATTGAGACAGAAGGTTGAGGACATCAATAAGAGTTACAATCCAAGGGATCAGTTGGTGATCCTAACATTAATGTAGGAATGTGGATTAAGATGAAAAAACATGGAAAGTAGAAAAAGGGGAAAGTCATTTTTCAATACCCCTTGAAAGAATTCAGGGTTTAAAGAATGTTGTGAAGTTAAGTGATGGAAACGTGTGGAATCTTAGAAGGATTGCTGTGTTAAAAGATGAAAAAAATGCACAGAGGTGATCATTCTGGTTGTGTGTGTAGGAATGTTGATTTTGATGTGGATTTGCAATGTGAGGAAAGGACAGAAGTTCTGGAAGACACAGACTACTATGTGAGCTCTGGAGGGAATGTACAAGATCAGAAGGCAATGGATAACATTGGGAGCCCTGAGGTGAATATGAGATTTTCAATAATCAGGCCATTGAAGAGGCAAGTTTAGATGGTAATAGGGTAGAAGTAACCCAGGAAGAAAAAATAATTTGGAAGAAGCCTTTGTGAATGTCTGATTATGTGTGTGAAGGGAAGGTTTAGTTGATTTTATATGGTGCAATCTATTACATTACAGTGTCATATTTCTCCAGTATTATTTGTAAGTTAATTTTATTCATTGTATGTATTGTAAGTAATTTAGTGCAATTTTAAGGACTTTTTTATATTGTTAGACTTTTCATCCTTGGCGTGGTCTCCCTTAACTTTTTGCTTCTGTTCCCCAGGTTATTGATGTGTGCTGGACTCTGATTTTGCTGTTTTTATTACTCTAGGTACTTTACCTCTACTAACCAGTGCTAAAGTGCAAGTGCTCCTGTTTAAAATGTGTATGTAATTGGTTCTCCATGATTGGCATATTTGTTTTACTGTTAAGTCCCAAGTAAAGTGCAGTAGAGGTGCCCAGGGCCTGTAAATCAAATGTTACTACTGGGCCTGCAGCACTGGTTGTGCCACCCACACAAGTAACCCTGTAATCATGTCTCAGACCTGCCACTGCAGTGTCTGTGTGTGTAAATGTGCACTGTAAATTCGACTTGGCAAGTGTACCAACTTGCCAGACCTAAACATTCCCTTTTCTTACATGTAAGGCACCCCTAAGGTAGGCCCTAGGTAGCCCCAAGGGCAGGGTGCAGTGTATGGTTAAGGTAGGACATATAGGGCCTGATTACAACTTTGGAGGAGGTGTTAATCCGTCCCAAATGTGACGGATATACCACCAGCCGTATTACGAGTTCCATAGGATATAATGGACTCGTAATACGGCTGGTGGTATATCCGTCACTTTACCATCACTTTTGGGACGGATTAACACCTCCTCCAAAGTTGTAATCAGGCCCATAGTAAAGTGTTTTATATGTCCTGACAGTGAAATATTGCTAAATTCGTTTTTCACTGTTGCAAGGCCTGTCCCTCTCATAGGTTAACATGGGGGCTACCTTTAAATCTGATTAAAGTGTAGATTCCCTTTAGGAGCGGATGGACATGTGGAGTTTGGGGTCTCTGAGCTCACAATTTAAAAATACATCTTTTAGTAAAGTTGATTTTAAGATTGTGCGTTTGAAAATTCCACTTTTAGAAAGTGAGCATTTTCTTGCTTATACCATTTCTGTTCATCTGCCTGTTTGTGGATTCACTGTCTGGGTCAGTTTGACAGTTGGGCTGGTTGCACCTCACACTAGACTGTGACACAAAAGGAGCTGGGGTGTAGTCTGCATTTCCTGATGAGCCATCTGTGCTAGGAGGGAGGGGAGTAGTGGTCACTTACACCTGAAAGGGATGTGCCTGTCCTCACACAATGCTGTCTCTGACCCCCTGGTGAGTGTCTGGGGCCTGGCCTGGGCAAGGCAGGATTTCACATTCAAAAGAGACTTTACTTTGAAGTAGGCCTACTTCAAAGGAGAAATTGGGTATAAGAAGGGCACCCAAAACCACAAACTTTAGAAACACTTCTGGAACCAAGAGGAACCTCTGCTTGGAGAAGAGCTGAATAGCTGAGGAAAAAGTGCTGCCCTGCCTGTGACTGTGCTTTGTGGAGCTTTCCTGCAGTGCTGCTTCTGCCAGAGCAAGAGGGCAAAGAATGGACTTTGTGTGCCTTCCATCTTGTGAAGAAATCTCCAAGGGCTTGATTTAGAGCTTCCCTCCTGTTGTTTGAAGTCTCAGGGACAGCAAAGACTTCTCTCTGCCAGCACCTGGAGTCTCTGGAGAGACTCCTGCTCTGACAAGTGGTGCCCTATCCAGTCCTTGGGCCCTTGAAAGGAAAGCTGGTGGAAAGCCAAGGAAATCGACTTCGGACCAACGCCGCTGCTGAATCCGGTGACGCCGCCTGCACCCAACGGCATGACCTTCGCTGGAACGCAACGCTCTTGGCAGGCCCGACGCCGCGGCAGCCCCGCTGAAGTCCATGTCTCCGTGAAAGTCACCGCGCCACGTCATGACCAACGCCGCTCGAAGTGCACGGATTCAACGTTTCGCACAGACGCGCGATCCCCGACTTCGCACATCGGCTTGTTTTCCATCTTCACCAAAGGTACTGTACTTTGGGGGTCTACGCGACTCCATGTCCGGCGCCGCTGGTGTCGGCTTGTTGGGAACGACTCCGTCACGACGGCGTGTTAACATCTCATTGAATCAATTTTGTTTCTTAGCGCTACTTTTGAGTTTAATCTTTAAAAATTCATAACTTGACTTGTGTATGTTGGATCTTAGCTGTTTTGGTCTTGTTTTGTTTAGATCAATATTTCCTATTGTTGTGTCATTTTGTAGTGGTTTCATTAAGTTACTGTGTGTGTTGGTACAAATACTTTACACCTAGCACTCTGAAGTTAAGCCTACTGCTCTGCCAAGCTACCAAGGGGGTAAGCAGGGGTTAGCTGAGGGTGATTCTATTTTACCCTGACTAGAGTGAGGGTCCTTGCTTGAACAGGGGGTAACCTGACTGTCAACCAAAGACCCCATTTCTAACATATATAGATACTGGTACTGGCACCATGTGCCAGGGTGTGCACACTTCCACACAGGGATTGTAAAATAGGGGTTGAGCTCGATAGCACTGGCCAGTATAGGTGCACTTTCCCTCTAATGATAGCTGTAACCTAAGTGTCAAGTCTGCCTTTGCAGGCTTGTATGCGTGACAGTGCTCATGTGCCCAGGGGGTGTGGAATACCCAAGCATATTTACACTGCCCATATAGAAACATGAGAAAAAAATAATATTATCAGGTTGGCTGCAATAGTGGATTGCAATGGAGCAGCTTCATGACATTTGGTAAAATTGGATTCAGAGTGACAAACCCCTTCTAATGGTAAAGATGACTTAATGCCCTAGAAAAGCCACTTATAGGAAGTGGGTATTTCTAAATTATAAAATGCTTTGTGTGTCCTGTAAATTCAGCTTCATTCCACTGGGTGCAGGGGGAAGAGCACATCTGTGCATTCCCCAAACAACAGCTATAAAACCTGGGCATCCAGAATGGCAGACCCCTGCTATTTGACGACTGTGATACATTCTATTTCCTCAGGGAGGAGATGTCCTCAGGGAGGATGGGGAGGGAATTTATGGACGAAATCTGTGGTTCAAAGGAGAACCTTTTGAACCACCCCTAACTGTAAAGGCACACTTTAGTATAACTAGGGGTGCTATCCTTCAGCAAGGCAGAGTAGCATCTACAATTACGCGGGACTGATGCTGCTGGACCACGTGGTGTGCACTGCCAGAGTAATCTGTTGTGTGCTGTGCTCTATTCATGGGTTTCAATCCTCGGAGGTCGGGGTGCAACCAGAATTGTGCTATACACTGCCTGGTGTGGTATGGCTGAACTTGCGTCGAAGTATGTGACTGGGAAGTCTGGTGTGACTAAAGTCTTCAAGCAGCAGACATTGTGCCTCATTCCAGGGCGGTACAGAAACAAAGTTCCTTGTGTGACAGGATGATCTAGACCTACACAAGTCATTGAGCGCTAGACATTGTGCCTCCTTCCAGAGAGGTGCGGGATTTCCATACTTCATTGGAGTGTCCAGGAGTGTCTGATAATCAGGCCCCTGACATTGTCCCTCATTTTTGTTAAGGTATAGCAGTGAGCACATTTCACAAGGGAGCATAACCATCTGATGAAATTGGGCACTGCGGTTGTTAATGGGTGTCACCAGAGACTCTCCCTCTGTGTGTTGCAGACCTCTGAATGAACCTCCTACTGGAAGCTCAACCATCTCCTTGCTAAGTGTTGCCAGATTGGCTGTTGTCTTTCTTTCCCCCCTCCCATTTTACCCCTGGGATCCTGCGTAGTGTGATTAGGGCCGCAAGTGACCTAGTATCCAGGGGGAAGTTTGACTCAATCTATGATTTGTGGTGGAGTAGGATAGATGAAGCTGGTTGGTGGGCGGAGGGCAGTTTGGGGCCCACGGTGCCTGCAAACACAGCAGCATCCACTAGCCAAATATCAGGGCATTGTACTACGGTACCCAGAGGGCAGGCGTATGAGTGTGTGAGTGCACAAGCTCACTAATACCAATGGCACCGCCGGTGCAGAGTGGATGTGCGGGAGCGAGTGCAGGTGAATGCGAGGGCAGCACCATGGTGTTGCTGGTCAAGTTCATCTGCCAAGGAATATTTGAGGTTGTCATTACGATTTACTTGTGCGGCCTATGCCGCAGTGCTATGTGGAAGTGTTACAACCCTTGTAAGTACTTTTTACATTGGGAACCAGGGTTCATCATGAATTTAAGTGTTACATCAAAGTTGCTAAACTCTTGGGTGGGTCTTGTGCTGACAACTTTTGGCACAGCATGAGGGTGCGGGGAGGGAAAGTATTGTATTCTCACTTGTACATTCTGTTGTTGTTGTTCTTACACACAGTTGGTCCGAATATTGTGAACTCTATTGCTAAATGTGATTTATTCCATACATGCTGTGTTTACAATGTGTGTGTTGTATACAATTTTTATATACCTACGGGGTGTGAAGTATCATTTGTTCTGCTCAGCATAGTTGTGGTAGGGAAGCGCTGTGCCCTTGCTTTACGCATTGCATCTGTAAAAAGCCTCACTGCTCTGTCCCAAGCTACCCAAGGGTGAGCGCTGGTTATAAAATTAGCATAATCACCCCCAGACGGGAGTGGCAAGATTCAATCTGGCAGGGGCGCTGCTGAAGCCAACCAGAATGTGCTGCCTCCTACATGAAGGGAATATTTTGTGTTGATACATTAATGTGGGTACTTTGCTTTGTTATGTTATTTGTAGAGCGACAAATATCCTAAGGTGTCTTGGTGCTAAAAGCAAATTACTCTTGAGACAGATAGGACCAGTCTCTATGGTTGGTTGGAAAACAGCCATGTTTTTAGCTCCTTTCTGAATGTACTCAATAGAGGCAAGGCTCTAATGTGTGGGGAAAGGCTGTTCCAGAATCTAGTGGTTCTAGTAATAAATCATCTTCCTCCTCAGTTTTCCTTTCTGTACCTTGGGACAACTACATTCTTTGTTCCAGTGGAGCGAAGAAGTCTGCTAGGCTCAAACCAAGAGAAACTATGTTTAATTTAATCCGAGCAAGTATTGTGCAAGGCTTTATGAGCGATACATAAAGTCTCAAACTAAATCCGAATTCTTACTAGCAACCAGTGTAGCTCAAGGATAGAACGTAAAACAGAGTGAAATTTGGGAATTCTAAGTAGAAGCCTAGCTGTTGCATTTTGGACCATTTGAAGCTTATAAAGATTTTGTCCATTGTAGTAGTCCAGCTTAGATAATATCAGGGCAGTGATAACCATTTTTTTTAGAGGATAAGGGGATAAAAGGCAACATTTTCCTGATCATTTTAAGGGTGTAGAAAGAGGAGGAGACAGCTGAGTTGCCCTTACTGGCAAATTTTGGTTTGTTGACAGTTTGAACTCCAAGGTTCTTACCCTTGGGGACAAAGGATGGGCAAGGAGCCTAAATCATCAGGCCACCATGAGAGGCTGAAATTTAGTAAGAGTTTACCAAATATGATAACCTCTGTTTTGTCGGAATTTAGCTTCAGACAGTGTTTGCTCATCCACAAGCTAATGGAGAACAAACAATCATGGAATTGAGAGGCATGGTTAAAGGCTGAGATGATGTTCTGGTTATCATCAACATAAGAAGTGTAAGGTAAAATTGCATTACTTAATCAGAGAGGCTAATTAGGTCACATAGACATTGAATAGTGTGATGCTCAACTAAGATCCCGGGGGACTCCACAAGGCAGAGAGAATGACGATGATTCAAAGTTGCCCAATGTCACAGTGTTCTTTCTACCTGAGAGAAATTATGTGAGAAGGGTTAATGGCTTTTCTGTAATGGCTAGCTTCGTTAGGTGGTCAGTCAAAAGCTTATATTCGACCATATCAAAAGCAGCCATTAGGACTAGGAGATTAAGGGCTGCAGCACCACCCCTGTCCAGAGTTGCTCTAATTTCCTTGGTTGCCTTGATCAGGGAGGTTCCACTGATATACCCAAATCTAAAACTGAATTGTGAAGAGTCCAGCAACTGACTGTCCAGAATAAATTGGGAAAGCTGAGAGTTCATCTCCTTCTCAACAATCTTTGTGGGAGAAAGAGACAGGAGATTGGACAGTAGTTGTTAGGGTCTATCGCATTCAAATTAAGTTTTGATGCTTTTTCCAAGAAGACAGAAAAGCCTCAGAGATGAACATAGAATTGAAAAGTGTAGTGAGGTTGGAACTTACTATCTCTATGGCTAGCTTGAGCACAGATGGAGAGCAGTGGTCTTGAGGAGAGCAGGATTTAGTAGAACTAATACTTTTTGAAATAAGATCAGGGAATACCGGATGGAATTCCCTAAAAGTCATAGCAACTCCATCAGTCGGGGAGGACTGCTCATGGGTTACAGCAAAGTTAGATGTCTCAAATTTAGGGGAAATTAGATTGACCTTGTCTCTAAAACAAAGTGCAAGACCATCACAGAAACGTTGGTTGTGGTTAAGGTTTCTTCTATCTTGCAGTGTGGTAAGATCAGAAACTACTCTAAAAAGCTTCTTAGTGGAGTCTTCAGCAGACTCAGTCTGCTGGGTGAATTAGGAGCTCTTTTCTGTAAACAAAAGGGACTTATAGTTAGCCAGAGCAGATTTGTAGGAGCTTTTATCAGCATCCTTAGAGAGTGTGTGCCATCGCCTTTCAATCCTTCTGCAATTTTTCTTTTCTGTCCACAGTGCTTCAGTGTATCAGGTGGCAGAAAGTTTATTTATATTCCCTGATGTATGTTTAATAGAGGCTACAATATTAAAAGCTGAATCAAAGTAAAGAAGGATGCCTTGAATGGATTATTTACAGTTGAGTTAGAGGTTAAACATACAGGCCTCACAGTTAGGGGAAGGGATTGCTTCAAATGTCACTAAAATGTCACAAAAGATCAAAGCAAGGCCACCTGCTATTTTAGATAATCTATCCAGCCTGTGGACTAAGAAGCCGACTGGGACTGCTGCTACGAAGTCTGGGGTGGTGGTGGCGTCTGCCCAAGTTTCAATAATGAATAGGGGGTCAAGCTCCTGATTGTCGATAAAATCAGAAATCTTTAGTTTATGTTTGGGATGGAGCTGGCGTTAATAAGGTCACAGCGAAATTTGGGCACCACCTCGGTTGAGCAGGATTTAGGAGGGGCAGATTAAGTGCCCATTGATGAGAAAGTAGGAGTCCTGGCGGGGATCATAGGGAAAAATCGGCAGTTAGAGTATTTAACCTCAAGAAGTGCCAGTTAAAGTGAATACATTTGGTTATGGGATTGAACATATTGAGGGCCAGGATTTCCTCACCTGAGTAGGAGTATTTTACAGCTTGGGCAATCCGGTCACAGATGGGTGCAGACAGCCTTGCCTTTGGCACCCTGGAGACGCGGATGCATTTGTTGCTGTTTAAATGTGCTTCCATCAAGGGGGCATGGCAGCGCTGTGATCAAGCCAACCTTAATCACCTAAAAAGAGGTGGGAAAATCAAAGAGGTTTAAGTAAGCTGGCATGTCAAGGTGCAAGTTCCTGATTCCAGAATGGAATGCTGGTGTTAGTACAGTGGCAGTTACTGAGAAGACTATGTTTATGCGCTACTCAGGAAATTGTAATAAACTAAGGGGCATATTTATAAGAGGCTTATGTCACCGTTGCTTCACTTTTGAGTGATCTAACGGCTCTGCAAACCTCTCAACTATTTCTATCAGGCCACTCAAAGCCACTTTGCATGGCTTTAAATGGCCTCATAGCTATGGAGTAAGGCAAGGCAGCGCAAGTCGTTGCATTGCAGTATTCAGACAAAATATTGAGTTAAGAATATTGAGGCACATAAATATTGAGTTTTTAATTGTGGTACTTAATATTGTGATGCATGAATATCATTGACAAAAATATTGATTCCCTAAGGTAAGTAATATTGACGTAAAAAATATCTGTAGGCCTGATTACGAGTTTGGCAGTCGCATCACAAGTATATTGTTTTTTAATTATGTTTGTGTATTTTAGTATATGTTTTAGTTGCATATGTTATTAATTGTTTAATTATTGTTGTTTTTTAATGGAAATTGTACATTTTGAGCTGTTTTTAAGTTTAATCTAAATATTGAATATAATTTGTAGTATCATAGGTAGCTGTGGGGTTTGTAGGGGTAGAGGGTGGGGAGTAAATTAATTATAACTAAATAATTAATTAACAATTAATTTGAACTATTATGAATTATTTAATTGATCGTTAATTATCTATGTTGTGTAATTAATTTATTTTTCAAGTTATGTTTTAGGTGCAGGTTGTGGTTTTTTTAGGGGTAACCGGTGTGAAGTTAGTTTCGTTAATAATTAATATTAATTATGAAATTGATAATTATATAAATGGTGTAATTAATTTATTTTTATTCATATTTTAGCTGCAGGCTCTGGGGCTTATAGGAGTAAAAGGTGCGAAGATTCTTGAATACAATTAGTTGAGAATTGCTTTTTAATTTATAATCATTATTTAATTAAAAATTATTTATGAAAATTATGTAATTAAGATACTTTTCAAGTTATATTTCAGGTGCAGGTTGTTGGGTTTGCACGGGTAAAGTATGGAAAGTTAATTAAGAAATAATTTATTGATAATTAATGCTTAATTTATTATTAGCTATTTAATTTATAATTATGGTAATTGTGAAATTATATTTGTTAAGTTATATTTTAGGTCCACACTGTTTAGTTTGGCTGGTTTGTAGATGAATAATGTGAAAGTTATTTAAATAATCATACACTAAAAAATACTTATTCATTTATTAGAACATGCTGTTTTACTTTTTTTTTATTTCTATTGCATTATATTAATCATAATTGTTTTAAGTGATAATAATTATTATACATTGTAATAATTATGTAATTTCTTTTATTTTTGTTAAAATTTAGACATATCATTTTTATATTTAGACTTTTACATTTTGGGATATTTAATAGAGTTGTTAAAATATGTTGTTTGTTTGAAGTGGATTGCTCTCTCTACAGCTGCACTGAATGGAGTGGGAATAGTAAATGTTACCCCTGCAGTGTACAACACTTTCCCTAAAGTTGCACTGACTGGAGTGGCAAAAGTACATTTAACCCTCCTGAATCAAACACTTTCACACTTTCCCTACCGTTGCACCAAATGGAGTGTGAATAGTAAATTTTACTCCTCCTGAGTCAAACACTTTCTCTACTGTTCAATCGACTGGAGAGGTAATTGTAACTTTTACCACTACTGAGTCCAATGCTTTCCTTACTGTTGCACACACTGGTGGGGTAATTGTAAGTTTTACCTCTCCAGTGTCCAACGGTTTCCCTACTGTTGCACCAACTGGAATGGGAATAGTTAATTGAATCCCTCCTGAGTCCAGCGCTTTCCCCACTGTTGCACCGACTGGAGTGGGAATAGTGCATTTTACCTCTCCTGAGTCCAACACTTTTGCTACCATTTCACACATTGAAGTGAGTATAGTATATTTTACCACTCCTGAGTGCACCACTTTCCCTACTTTTGCACTGACTGGAGTGGGAATAGTAAGTTTTACTCCTCCTGAGTTGAAAGTTTTCACTACCGTTGCACACACTTGAGACGGAATAGTAAATTATAACCCTTGGGTGTCGAACACTTTCCCTACTGCTGCAACAAGTGGAGTCGGAGTGGTAAATTTTACCCCTCCTGAGACCAACACTTTCCCTACTGTTGCACACTCTGGAGTGAGAATAGTAAATATTACCCCTCCTGAGTCCAACACTTTCCCTACTGTTGCACTAACTGGAGTGGGAATAATACATTTTACCCCTCGTGAGCTCAACACTTTCCCTACTGTGGCACAGACTGGAGTGAAATAGTAAATCTTACCCCTCCTGAGCCCAATGTTTTCCCTGCTGTTGCATTTACTGGAGTGGAATAGTAAACTTTATCCCTCCTGAGTCCAATGATTTCTCTGCTGTTGCACACACTGGTGTTGGTATGGTGAATTTTACTCCTTCCGCATCCAACATTTTCCCTACTGTTGCACATATTGGAGTGGGAATAGTATAATTTATTATTCCTAGAGTTGAATAGTTGTGCTGGTATTGTTTAAATATGTATTATTATTATGGGTTTGTGTATTTAATTTTATAGTTTCAATATATATTTAAATAAATGTATGTACGTTTTAACATAGTTTTAGAAGAATGTATTTTTATCCATTGTTAACTTTTTGTGTGTGATTAAATTGGAATTAGTTTACATTTTTTGCAGTTTATTTGTTACTTGTTTTTATTCTTTTTATGTGTATGTAAATATATATATATATATGTGTGTGTTCTTGTTATTAGTATATTTTTAAAAAAATTAAAATTATAATATAAATCAAAATAAGTTTTTATATTTTTACATGATATATATATATATATATATATATATATATACATACACACATACATATATATGTGTGTATGTTTGTTTAAATAAGTACATATTAATGTATGCTTGTAAATGTTTTTTTAACATATTACATTTCTAATATATTAGTGTTAAATAAATATATTTTGTATATATCTTTCAATATTAGTGTAAAATGATTTTTTTCAGTATTTTTGTACGTACCTGTATATGTATAAGAAAACAATATTTTAATGATCTGTATTTTTGATACAATATTTTTGTATCACAATATTTCTGGTGTCAATATTATGTCATTGAACCTGTGTTGTCTAACTCTGTGTGCTCCTTGGATTATGACACGATCCCGGATTTACAAGGAGTTTTACACCTGGGAATGCATCAAAACCTTCCCCGGGAAGGCATAAAGAAGAATAATATTTGTATTTCTCCTTGTTTTTTCCTCTTTCCATGACTGCTGCGTTCTGCAGCACACATAGAAAGGGGAAAACGCCTCTATGCATTGTTTTTGTGCAGTAGGGTCCCCCTTCATGCACAAAAACTATATTGCTGGCAACACAAGCACACTTGCACCATTTTGCAAGGGTGCCTGCATTGGCGCTAGGCTGCCAAAACAGCACCAGTGCAGGGGGAAAGGACAGGAATGCACAGTATTACATAAACACAGTGCATTACTGCCCTTTCCATTTGGCATAGGGCAGCGTAGCAAGGTGAGCTGCTGCGCTGCCCTACACCAAGTCCCCATAAATATGGACATAAGCTTTTATCTTAACTTGACTAGTGTGCTAACTTAACAAAAGGCCTTACAATGAGCTATCAGTAGAACATTTTTGTTGCTAGGCATTCATTTGTGACACCGCCCTTAGTAACCAGGTGACATGTCCCAGTAGCCAGTTCCCTTTCATCAACAAGGATCTACAAGGTCATGATCTCCATTATTACAGATGCTATTAATCCTCAGGTACTTTTAATTAGCTGTATCGCTCAGCATATATCTATTGGCAGGAGAAAGGATGAAGGTGAAAATAGGGAATAATTGTATTTAAAATGTCATATGCCACTTCAGGGAAGGATGGATGATTGATAGTGCGTCTACTGAAGATATATTTTTGTTAAATTGAGGACTTAGGGCCAGATGTAGGAAGCACTTTGCGAGTCGCAAACGGCAAAATTTGCCGTTTGCGACTCACAAATGCGTGTTTCCTATGCAGAAATGCATTTTGCGAGTCGTTACCGACTCGCAAAATGCATTTCCGAATCGCAAATAGGAAGGGGTGTCCCCTTCCTATTTGCGATTCGCAATTGTATGCAATTCCATTTGTGACCGCTTATGCGGTCGCAAATGGAGTTGCAGTTACCATCCACCTGAAGTGGATGGTAACCCATTCGCAAACGGGAAGGGGTCCCCATGGGACCCCTTCCCCTTTGTGAATGGACCCCAAAATATTTTTTCAGGGCAGGGAGTGGTCCAAGGGACCACTCCCTGCCCTGAAAAAACCGAAACAAAAGGTTTCGGATTTTTTGAAATGCAGCTCGTTTTCCCTTAGGGAAAACGGGCTACATTTAAAAAAAAAAAAAAAACTGCTTTATTGAAAAGCAGGTCGCTAACATGGAGGCCTGCTGACTACAGCAGGCCTCCATGTTAGCGAGTGCCTATACTCGCTATGGGGCCGCAATTTGCGACCCACCTCATGAATATTCATGAGGTGGGTCATTGCGACCCCATAGCGAGTTGCAGTCGGTGTCTGAGACACCGTACTGCATAGCAATTTGCGAGTTGCAAATTGCGAGTCGGAAGGACTCGCAATTTGCAACTCGCAAATGGCTTCCTTCCTACATCTGGCCCTTAGGTACTAATTCCGAGTGTATCACATTAGTTTATCATCATTCTGATGAAGTAAAATCAGGACCAATGCGATGCACAAGTATTACAATACCTATTTTCAAAAGGCTAGCATATTCATACAATTTGCATGGACACCTCATAAATGTACTGTACATTTCATCTCTTCCTGTAACTTTTGGAAAGACAGGTAAGTAAATTGGCCTGCTGCGGAGATCTGTATATACAACCTGCAGGTCATAATTTCAAATAAGGGACGGACTAAAATAGACCTTTATTCTGTAGCTCCTAAAGTGGGTAACATTTCATTTGCAAGTAAAGCCTCATAAAGGGTATTTTTTGTATTTCTGTGCATTGGAGATTTTTCATTACTCTGTATATGTTTGAATGTGCATCCTCAAATTTGGTGAAATCCTAAGACAAACTATGCACATTTCTCGAAATTTGCTATGTTTCTGTCAAGCATTTTTGGGAGCAAACGGAAATACGTTAATCAAGGGAGAAAAACGTTTAATTAACTTAGTGTTGATTTACTCGCCCAATAATTTTCTTTTTTTAAGTTTATGAAGTCTATAAATTGCTACTGTGCTCCTATTTTGGTACACTCATAATTGATTCAAAATAACATTACTATCTTTGAGACTTCAATGTGCTTCGCCATCGTAGACCGAGAATTACTGTACTGTGTGTTAGTCTTCAATGTATATTACTTTCCATGCCTTTGGACGATCATCAACCCTCCTTCTAATTTTCCAAACTATCAAAACATTACATCAGATTCATTTAAATGCTTAGGATGGTGCCTTCAATTATTTCCATTGACAGTCTCTTTGACACCGAAACCCATCCTAAACACATTTTCCATGTTTTTTCTTTCAGCCTTTACACATAGATGAAGATATAAATGAATACACAACAAAAACACACAATACCAGCAATGGTATAATGATGTAGGCAATGCAATTACGAAATTAATACTGCACAGCAAAAACAGCCTCTTTGCAAACGAACTCCCCAAAGAACATCCTCTCTTACTCCTGCCTAACCTACTAAGGCCTGAATGGATTGAAAGGTTTCACTTCTTGGTTTTAATTAGTTCAGCTGTCATCCTTCCGCAAAAAGGCAAGCTCAACATTTCTGCAGCATCAGCGTGCATCTCTTAATAACAATGAAAACAACAGTCTAGTATGAGTCCAATCAAGATCTCTAAGTCTTAGACCACCCTTGGGGGGACATGGCAGCTAGTGGATATGCTGGCCAGGAGCTCCCGTCTTTTTGGTGTTGTGGGCTGGAAACTGCAGAATGAATGATTGCGCTTACCTCAAGGGTCTCGGTAGGACTACTCTACGCTTTTCCGGCTGACAGCAGTTTTTTAAAGACAGTAGCAGCAGTGTGGACTGGCACAGGCAATGCTTGGTAGGGTGGGTCTGCAGCTACAGGTAGCTCAGGGGCACTGGAGAGACTGACGAGTCACTGCCCTGATCGGCTGCTAGTGGCCCACTGTATTGACTGCAGCAGGGATGGTGTTCCAGGAGTCGAGTGATAAGGAACAAAACAAGGGAAAGCAAAGATCTATGGGTCCAGCATGAGGAGTTGTGTTTGCTAGTAAAGTGAAGCGGCTACTTTCCCTGCATATACGAAGAAAGCCCAACGCAAAAAAACAGCACACATGGGCGCAGAAGGACCAGTGGAAGCAGATATGATGAAAACCAAAGGTTAATAAAAACAGATGTCTGTTAAGCAATAAGGGTGCAAGCCTTGAACTGCCCTCAAATGAAGGGAGTGATAGTGACAACACACAGCGAAGTAATAGTCTCCCCCTCCACTTTGTTGTCACTCAACATTCTCAAAATGGTGTGTGCAGCACGTCACAGGCCCCATTACCACAGTCTGACATTCAGCATATTCTGAAGGAATCCCGAGGAAACCCAGCAAAGTCAGGGGGAAGAGTTAAAATCACACCCTCCTTGAGGTCTTTTTTCAAGGTAAAGGCCAAACGATAAGAGGGGAAATACCTCAACCTTTTTCAATCTGAATCCCCTGCACCGCCAGGTGATAACTGTAACATGGAAACAAGAAAAAATAACCTAGCTGAGGGAGAAGGATTAGTGCCCCACAAAAAGATTTCAAGCACTTTCTCAGGAACTCCCAGGGAAAGATAAGGAAGGGTAATTCCAATCATTGCCTCAGGAGGTGGGAGACAACACGCATGACAGCACAGGACAATCCGGTAGAGAATCCCTTTTAGTAACACTGACTAAGGATATCAATAATACATTTGCAATTTCGGAAAAGAATCAGGCTAAAATACAAGGTGCATGTGAAAGTTTAGAGCCTAGAATAGTTGACCTCACGGAGAGACAATGCTCTATGGAAGCTTCTTTAGAGACATTAACTATAGAGGTTGACGCCAATCACAAACAAATTTAAACACTGAAAATAGGATAAAGAGAACTTCGAGACAAGATAGTGTCCCTGGAGAACAATCCAAGAAGGAATAATATAGGAGTCCTAAACATTCTGGAAGGAACAGAAGGGGAGAACCTGAAAGGGTTCATGATTAACTTGATCATGTGCAGTCCCTCAGTAGACTTAACGATCTGGAGGCTGATATATAGAGGATTCACAGGGATTCCTTTTAAAGAAACCCAAACAAGGAAAAATCTAGAAAACAAACTGGCTAATTTCAAATCCTATTCTTTAAAGAAGCAGATTATATCTCAAGCTTTGAAGATTAATAATTATAAAAAGGTGAATTGTCCTTTCACATTAGAATGTACTCACGCTTAGAGCATGTTCTTGTGATGGTTCGAACAGTGAGTCAGTCACGGTTATAATCACTGGCAAGTAGGGCTTCTCTGGCTGTGGGTGATGTCTGTTTACAATAAACTGGATTTATTTAAAATATTGATGGCAGCACACCTTGTTACATTCGGATAGCTCCAGGGTGACTGAAGACAGACAAATGGGAGTTGGGGAAGTACATAGAGGAACTCAGATCTCTAGGCACTAGTGCCCAATTGAAGTTCCCTGAAAGTTTAAGGATGATGTAGGAGAACAAAATGCTTAATATAAAAGATCCAACTGAGGTCGAGAGTTTGGCACAACAGATAAAATCGAAACATAATTAAACCTTGGCAAGACGAGGCTCAAGGATACAATGACTTACCCAAGGTGGTTTTTTGGAGGGTTCCCCAGGGAGGGTGGAGTGGAGGGAAGTCTCAGTGGGGGCGCAAAAGACAGGTGTCCTAGAGATATCATGACCTTCATGAGGAGTAAAATACATAGTGCCTCATGATGAGTTTGGCGGCCGGACCGCAAGCCTGCCATGTAGGTTGTCCTGAAAAGACTGCCATGTTGGCGGTCTCTCAGACCACCCTAACACAAGTTATACCAGTAGAACTGCAATCCAAAATAGACAGACTGCCAGTGGCGTGGAGGGTGGGAAATAGGTGGTCTGAGCCCCAGCACTGACAGCACAGCGACCAATCACCGAACGTATTACAACTTAAAAGTCACAGTGGAGGGCACCCATTTCTGTGCAGCCAATGGCAGTCTGAACCACAGCAGTCCGTGGTCACCAAAGTAATACACAACTACACATTGAATGCATTTGAAAACAACACAGCTGACACACATTGCCAGACTCGACACACCTGCAAAGGACACTATAAAACACACCCTTTACTCACCACAATACTTTGCATCTCCAACACAACACACAGCAAGACACAGCGCTCAACAAGAAATACATAAAATAATAGGCACCCCTATAATTTTTTAGCACATAAAATACCACACCCTCACACTCTTTTTTCCAGTCACATCCTTTTGCACATCCTCACTTTAGTAAGTCATTGTCACCTGTTAAATCTTTATTGTCTTATTGTTTTCCACCATGTCACCTCTGAAAAATCCCTGTTTTACTAATGATGAGTTAAGAGTCATGGTGGATGGAATCATAAGAGTAGAGCCAAAATTGTTTGAAGCCCAGGTCCAGCACACTACTCTCAGCAGGAAAATGCAACTCTGGCAAAGGGTCGTTGACGGAGTGAATGCTGTAGGCACCACCCTGCTCACTAGGAAGGACATCAGGAAGAGGTGGAACGACTTCAGGGTGAAGGTCAGTTTCATGGTATCCAGGCACCCAGCTGCAGGCCAAAAAGACTGGCAGTGTTACCCATACTCCTCCATTACAACTGATATTCTGGGAGGAGAAGGCCTTGTCTATCCCGCATACTGAGGGCTTGACAGGAATACCTGGGGAGTAGAGACTGGTAAATTACAACACTAAAAATGTCACCAAAATGTCAGGTCGTGCATGCTCACTGCTAACCTTTTGCCACCTTCACTGTCCACCCCACTCACAGCTCAGTCCCCACCTGTCCAAAGACCCCTGTCTAGCATCTCACAATTGAAGTAGACTCACCTAGGGGAATAACATCTGTGTATAGTGTGTGTAGTACAGGGAATGAAAGGGCTGCTAAGGCCAGGAGGCACTGTCCTTGTTACTCTACTTAGCCAGCACAGTGTGCTCTACTCCAAAGACCATTCTTAATAAACTACCCGTTGAAGTGTACCCACCTGGAAGGATGACATATGTAGAATGTGTGTAGTACAGGGACTAACAACACTACAACTCCAAGCAGGCACTGTCCTACAACTCGAAACACCAGAACAGTGTACCCTTCATGAAATTCCCTTGTTTGTCTATTCTCCATTGAAGTGTCCTCACCTGGGAGGATGACATATGTAGAGCGTGTATAGTACAGGGACTGACAGGACTGCTAAGACCAGGAGGCACTGTCACTGTTACTCCACTCAGCCAGAACAGTGTCCCCTGCTCCAAAGACCCTTGTTACTGAACTTTCCATTGAAGTGTACCCACCTGGAAGGATGACATATGTAGAATGTGTGTAGTACAAGGACTGCCAGCACTACAACTCCAAGAAGGCACTGTCCTGCAACTCAAAAAACAAGAACAGTGTACCCTTCACCAAATTCCATTGTTTGTCTACTCTCCATTGAAGAGTACACACCTGGGAGGATGGAATATGTTGAGTGTGTGTCGTACAAGGACTAACAGGACTGCTAAGGCCAGTAGGCACTGTCACTGTTACTCCTCTCAGCCAGAACAGTGTCCCTACTGCAAAGACCCTTGTTACTGAACCCCCTATTGAAGTGTGCACACCAGGGAGAAAACATTGGTCAAGTGTGTGTATTACAGGAAGTGACATGACTGCATCTTGCATCAGGCACCGTTCCGGTAACTCAAAGCACCAGACCAGTGGTCACTTGCTCAAATACATCTGTAAGTGAATTCTCAATTGAAGTGTGCACACTAGGGGGACATCATTGGTCAAGTGAGTGTATTACAGGGAGTGACATGACTGCAACTCACAACACAAAAGGATGATGGGTGGAGTGCTGAACAATGCAAACACTCACCCCCAGTCACAGATCTGGGTTTAATCCATCGTTCTTTTGCTCACCATGCCACCCAAGTTTGGACCCAGCCATTTGCAAATCAGCCTTGACCCCGTTCCTCATGGGAACAGTCCAGCCCAAACTGCCAAGCTAGGTCCTCCCTGGACCGGAATCAAACATCCTGGGTCCGGTTTCAGGGTTTCACCCTTCATCAGCCAGGCTAGCTTGAATCCAGTGGCAAAGTGGGCAAGGGACCCACATCTGGGCATACCCTTCCGAATTAGGGCAACTTTAGCAACACAAAAGGATGATGGACGGAGTGCTGAACAATGCAAACACTCACCCCCAGTCACAGATCTGGGTATAGTCCATCATTCTTTTGCTCAACATGCCACCTCAGTTTGGACCCAGCCATATGCAAATCAGTCTTGACCTGTTCCTTATGGGAACAGTCCAGCCCAAACTACCAAGCTAGTTCCTCCCTGGACCGGAAACAAGCATCCTGGGACTGGTTTCAGGATTTCTCCCTTCATCAGCCAGGCTAGCTTCAATCCAGTGGCACAGTGAGCAAGAGACCCACGTTCGGGCATACCCTTCCCACTTAGGGCAACTTTAGCAACACAAAAGAATGATAGACGGAGTGCTGAACAATGCAGACACTCACCCCCAGTCACAGATCTGGGTTTAGTCCATCGTTCTTTTGCTCACCATGCCACCTCAGTTTGGACTCAGCCATATGCAAATCAGTCTTGACCCTGTTCCTCATGGGAACAGTCCAGCCCGAACTGCCAAGCTAGGTCCTCCCTGGACCGGAAACAAGCATCCTCAGACCTGTTTCAGAGTTTCACCCTTTATCAGCCAGGCTAGCTTGAATCCAGTGGCACAGTGAGCAAGGGACCCACATCTGGGCATACCCTTCCCACTTAGGGCAACTTTAGCAACACAAAAGGATGATGGACGGAGTGCTGAACAATGCAAACACTCACCCCCAGTCACAGATCTGGGTTTAATCCATTGTTCTTTTGCTCACCATGCCACCCCAGTTTGGACCCAGCCATATGCAAATCAGTCTTGACACTGTTCCTCATGGGAACAGTCCAGCCTGAACTGCCAAGCTAGGTCCTCCCTGAACCAGAAACAAGCATCCTGGGACCGGTTTTAGGGTTTCACCCTTCATCAGCCAGGCTAGCTTGAATCCAGTGGCACAGTGAGCAAGGGACCCACGCAGCAGGAACTGTAACTTCAAACACAAGATAAGCATTCTCTTCTCCAAAGACAATTGTTTGACAATTCCCAAATTAAGTTTACTTACCTGGGGGAATAACATTTGTCAAGTATTGAGGAGTAGTGCAAGTGACAGCACTGCGACTCACAGCAGGCACTGCTTCTGTAACTCTAAACACCAGCAGAGTTTTCTCTTCTCCAAAGACCACTGTTTGTCAAATCCCAAATTAAGGCCCTCATTACAACCTCAGCGGTCTTTTCCAAAGACTGCCGAGACTGCGGGCGCCAGAATACTGCCAGTGCTGGCGGTATTTCTGGCTCCCTATTAAGACTGCCGCTGGGCCAGAGAACGGTAACAGTGTTACTGTTCGCTGGCCCAGCGGAAAAGTCACATCAACATTGCTGCCGGCTTGTAATAGAGCTGGCGGTAATGCTGATGTGCAGCAGGTGCAGTGGCACCCGCCGCGCATTTCACTGCCCGAAGTTCAGGCAGTGAAATGCGCGACGGGGCTATGCCTGGGGGCCCCTATACTGCCCATGCTAGGTGAATGGGCAATGCAGGGGCCCCCAGGGGCACCCAAAGTCCACCTTATCACCAGCCTTTCCATGGCAGTGTTTTCCACTGGGGCCAGGCTGGCGGTCGGGGACTCATAATCCCCAGGGCAGCGGTGCTTGCACCACTGCCCTGGGGATTATGACCGACAGGCGGAAGCCTGGTGGTATAGTAGAGGGGCCGTCGGTATGGCTGTGGCTATTGCGCCACGGTCATAATAGCTGGCGGAACACCACCAGGCTGTTAGCGGTGTTACCGCCAGCTTACCGCCGGCCGCCAGGGTCATAATGAGGACCAAAGTGTACTCACCTGTGGGGGGGAATCACATTTGTCAAGTATTGGGGAGTAGTGATAGTGACAGGACTGCAACCCACAGCAGACACTATTCCTCTAACTACAAACACCAGACCAGTATTCACTCCTCAATAAACAGCTGTGTCTCAACGCTATATAGAAGTGTACTCACCTGGAAGGAAACCATTTGTATACTGTGTGTAGTTACATGGATGCAGCTCACAGGAGGCTCACTTACTATCATTCCAACCACCAGCCCGGTGGTCTCTTCTCCAAAAACTCAAGTATGATAATTCAAAAAAGAAGTGTACTTACCTGGGAGGAATGACATTTGTATAGTGTGTGAAGTACAGTAAGTAACTGATAGGACTGCTAAGGGCAGGAAGCATTGTTACTGTTACTCCACTCAGCCAGCCCAGTGACCTCTGTTCCAAAATCTCTTGTTAGTCAACTCCCCATTGAAGTGTACTCACCTGGAATGATAACATATGAATGGTGTGTGTAGACAATAGAGTAAACTAAATGAAACTCCCAGCAGACACTGTTTCTGTAACTCCATCCACCAGACCAGTGTTCCCTTGTCCGAAGACCACTGTTTGCAATCATTCAATTGAAGTGTTCTCACCTGGAAGGAAAGCATCTGTATAGTGTGTGTAGTACAGGGAGCCACATGACTTCGAAGGCCTCTCTAACTCCGAACATCAGCACATTATTCCCTTGTTCAAAGACCCCTGCTTCCGAACTCTCATTGAAGTGTACTGACCTCGGAGGATAACATTTCTCCAGTTTTGAGAACTAGAGGGAGTGACATGAATGCAACTCCCAAGAGGCCTGGAGTTTCCAAATCCAAACACCAATAGCATGGGTACGTATCACACAGTATAACCTGCAAATCATCTATGTACAAGGGCTTAGCAAAATGTTACTGCAATCTTTCGGAGGTAGATGTCACAATACAACCAGTAACACTGTATCCTCTACATCAACAGGTCTACTTGCAACTGGGCATACTGAAGCCACAGAAGAGACTGCCACTACCCCCATGGATGAAGCCCTCAGTGATGAAAATACTCCTGGACATCTGGGTGTGGAGGATGGTTCTGGCCCATCTGGGGAACCTGGTCAGACACAAACAGTGAGTTTCACTGTGCTCACATCAAGACCTCCCAGCCCGGTTGTCTTTACTTCACAGGCAGCCATTCACTCCCCCAAACTGTGTCCCTAGGACAGTAGCAACAATCTTCTGCCACCCAGTCCAGGACCCTGAGACACAACAAAACACCTCAGACACTGGCAAGGCACAGGCCCTTGTGGGTAGGGTGCATGGGAGGGATGCTGTGGGCTACCGGGGTGAGGCCACTGGGGATGCTCCTGACCAGGACACCATCAGCCAGGTCTCTGGGATTTATCAAGAGTCTCAAGGCATGATGGGCCACGTACTTGCAGAACTCCATGAAATGAACCAGCTGCAGAAGGACTTCCAACAGGAGTTCGTTCAAAAGTAGGAAGCTACCAATACTATCCTGGCCTACCTATCAGGGGTGTTGAGGGGCATTAACAGTACCCTAATCAGGGATCGTCAGCAACACTCTACCTCTTCTTTTGGCCCAGCAACACCAGGCCCTTCAACATCGGTGCCAGCCACTGGAAGGGAGTCCATGTCAGGGAAAGACACCATACCAAAAACCCCTGCCTCTGTAGCAGCAGATCACACACCACACAAGTGAGGACGCCCAGTCAAGAAACTAGGAGGATCAGATAGCAATACCTCAGCCACTGCCAGCAAGTGACCTCTTCCTGAAGGAACTCATTTGTGTCCCACTTATTCACTCTGTCAATTGTTCCCTGACCACCTTCCATGTCCTCTGAGAGGATTACACTGGACGTTTGACTTTAAATGCTGTGGCATCTACTGCAATGATTTCATCCATCATGACTGAACCCCTCACTTTTCTTTTCTGTCATGTCCCTTATTTTCATTCCATGCACTACTTCACAATAAATACCACCAATCACTAATTTTTTGTCTGGTTCTTTCTATTTCATAATTTGCAATGTTGAAATGTGAGACCATGTGAAGAAATTGATGTACGTACCAGCTACTAGTGCAAGGAGAGATAATTAACAGGTACAGTGTCCTGCTATGGTTTGTGAACCCACACACAAACACATTGTAACAAGTGTCTGATCAAAATAAAAATAATTATTTCACTGTTCAGCACCTAGGCTGTCAAAATGTCTGGACTGTCATAAGCAGAAATGGCTGAGTCATAATGAGTCAGACTACAATCCCTCAGAACACAGAAGAAAGGGCCTTGTCAGACATTGTCAAATAGGATAGGCAAACAGAGAAGTGGAAGGTGTCACCAGCTTAAGCCTTATCACATACCAAAACCACATAGTCCAACCACACATAAACCATGGTACAGACAGAAGGGAGTACAACAGTCCCTGATCACAGGTCCATCATCATCCAATGAGCATGCGTCTGGTGATATCACACTAACATATGTCAGTGTTGTGCCACAGGCACTGTGACCTGCAATGATGAAACATCTCTACAGCAATATACAGGTCGCACAAAAAGAGTGTTCAGACTTTGTGAAGGGTGAATGGCTGGCTGACACTTGATGACAACATGTTAAATGCCCACATGGTCACACACATTACACAATTGGCCCAACACAGCACAGGAAACAAGTATATTGTGCACTTCAGAATTCCACCGACACTCCATCCAAGCTTTCTTGGCACAGGTCTCATACACCTCAAATCTGTGACCCACATCACCTGGATCAATCCATGTCCACTTCCAGCAACATACTACAATGGTGTTAAATTAGTAGTACCAAAATAACCATACAATAAGAGCTGGTATTAGTGCTGAAAACATTGTTATCATAGTCAGCTTATAACTTTAAAAACCACATTACTCGCCTCTATAATGGCGGCTGCCTGATCTACTCCTCTGGACAGTAGGAACTGCCTGCGACTGCCAGGGGAAGTCGTCATGACGATAGGCGGTAGCTACCGTAGTGGACACAGCCATAGCCTAACATTGTTTCCAGTTGCGGTCTTGGGCCAATGGCTATGTCCACTGATGATGATGACCGCATACGTGGAAGAAATGAACACCATATTCCGAAAAATCCCTCACTTGACTTCCAACACTGCTGCAAGCAGGACCTCTACTACAAACCTCCACTACCAAGCTGCTGTGTACTGCCTCTAGGAGCAATCATGCCACATCCAGCAGGTGATAAGACCCCAGCCTTCACACAAGAAGAGCTGCAGAAGCTGGTGACGGAGCTCTTACCCATGTATGGACAGCTCTATGGTGCACCAGAGGAGCAGGTAAGTGCCTCATGTGTCCAGTTTTCTCTGTACTTCACCATCCTTTCCTTCCTCCCAGGCTAGATTGTGCCCATGTATGCCAGATTTTATACTTATGTGCCTGTAGGTGCGGTCTGTATGGCATCAATGGAAGAGTCAATGTACAGGTATTGTTGGCCAGTATCATATATTAAGTTCAGTCACATTGTGTTGTTCCTATGGACTGTGTTCCCTGAACCAACTTAGTTTGGATACACATGACTAGGTGAGGTGACATCACAGCCATCCACTGACAGATGGTTGTATATGTGGAACAATATGTATGTGCATGGCAGCATGAGCTGATTATGCTTATTGTACGTGTCAATTGTGAGGAATGTAAGCTATGTGTATGTTGCCACAGGGTTACTTCAGACATCTGCTCTTGCTAGTTTGTTTTTTAGAAGTTATGACATCACTCTCTCTGCCCTTCAAGTTGCCACACATACCACTTCCCAAATTATTTTTGGCTACATGATGTAAACTAAAGCATGCTGGGACTGTAGTGTCATGTAGGTTCAGTCTGCTCAGCTTGCAGAGGCCAGGCCCTATCATATGGATCTCAAAGTAGAGGTAATGGTCTAGTTTGGGGTGCAGTCATATGACCAATTTGAGGCTCTGTTTTGGTATACCTCCCAGAATGCCTCATTCATTTGATCAGTTTGGAAATGGGTACAGGAGTGGTTTGCTGTTCAGTGAAAATGTGTCCTTAGCATCATTGACAATGTGTCTCTTTGACTCCTCACAGGTCCCTTACCCCCACAGTCCTTTTGTTACCTTCCCACGAGTCATATCTGTCCTGTGCTGGCTCATTGTATGACTGACATTTCCACAGTGCAGACAGTGTGTTGATTTCTGGGAGACCATGATATGTGACTCAGTAGCTTGACCACATCGTGGAAACTGTACAATGCATGTCTTTGTTTGTTGGATGCCATCTCTGTACAATGGACACATATGTCTGAAAGAGTGCTCTATGGTACAGATACATAACACAGAAGCCGAACCCCTGAAGTGGCATGAGTCTGCATTTGTCATTGCAAAGCTCCACACAGGGACTGGCCAGACACTGTCTGTGCCAACCATGTCAGTCCCTTCATTGTTACTCATGTGTGCTGTATGGCTTTCTTTTCTGAGAGTGGCCTGTAGGGAATGCATGCAGAAAGTCATTCTCACATAGTGTGTATGAGTTGGTTCATTTATGTCTAAGGAGTTTATCTTTCAGAAGCCACCAAGGTGTGAAGTGCCTCATGGTGACTGCCATCTCAGTCAGGTTGCTAGACCATGTTCCGCACGAACCTGTCCCCCTGTTCAGTCATTGTAAGGCCTAAGCAGGGTGGTGGGTTGCCCTGAAGATTGGCACATGTATGTCTGTAGTCATGGTCCTGCACTTACTGGCTTGTATATTCCACACTTTGGCAGTATTGATAAAATGGGAAAGGCCAAGCTTCCTGTTTTTGACATGTATGTGACTGTACTATTTGTGATGGGACAGGTGTACTCTTGATTTGGCCTTTTGCATCCATGCAGGTCAACACCCACCAAAAGAAAGGGATTTGGAGAGTAATCGCCTGGAAAGTGCGGACCCTGGGGGTCCAGAGCCGGTGGAGCGCTCACTGCAGGAAAAGGTGCTAGGTCCTGAGACGCTGGGCCCGGAAGATCGCAGAGACCCAGCTGGGAGGTTTTCCCAGCGTGGGCAGGGAGCCAATCTGACAATGACCCCCCATAATGGCCTGCACCCTGGCGGTGGCCTATTGGAGCTTGTTGGGCATTTGAGGGCAGCACAGCAGCCACAAGGTGGTGAGTACAGGGTATATTCCTGCCTGTCACATTATCAAGTGAATGAGTGAGGTGCTGGCTGCTCCCCCTAACATTTAGGGATGCATCATGTGTCACACAGTAGATGAAAGATTATTTTGGTTGACATGTTGTGTTTTAGACTGATGTGCCTTGCCCCATTGTGTGATGGACCTAGGACTGCCCTGGGTGGGAATCTCAAACCACTAGCTTTTACAGGACCACACATTCCTGTGTCCAGATATCAATTATGTCATGTTTTGTGTTGTAGTGGTTATAAATTCTTTGCAACAGACCATTATTACTCAGTGTTCAAGGCCAAAGGTAAGTAGGTGATGGATCACTGTCCTCAGCCATGAGTGGAAATGTGTATGTGGGATCTGCCACCCAGAAGCTTGTTTTGACATGATTTATGTGCCATGACTGCTGCCAACATTGCATGTGCCTTCATGTCAGCATGTGTCCCTTTCTCATATATGAGCTACAGTTGAATGCATGGTCTAACCATGTTGATGGGATGATGTTTTTATTTCCTCATAATATATATGTGCATGGCAACTTGTGTGTGGACTAAGCAATTTACAATGGGCCTACATTTCATAATGTGCCACAAACAGGATTGTGGCACCATTGTCTATTGACTCACACATATCCTCAAACATCTTAGCATGTCACTCGGCATGTGCAGCTGCAATAGCAATGAGGAACGACAGGTAAGACTAGTTATGAGTCACAATGTGTATATTGATGCCATTGATATTGCATCATGTTGATGAGTGCACTGCACATGTGTCATGTTTAAGGTTTGTGCCCTGACTGTCAGCATGCATTATAGAGTCACTTGAAACTATGTTTCAATCACATGTGTTTGGGTACTGGCATTCATCCACAGACAGACACCTGGGTTGGCATGAGCAAAATAGGGTTAGTGATGTAGCTTTCCATTCGCAACATGTTGAGGGCCTTCTGTAAGTCCTTGCAACTTCTATGTCTCTCCAACATGCCAAGTACTTATGGCTTCTAATGAAGCACTCAGAGTATGTCTTTGTTAGTGGTTCCAGACTATGGTGGTGATCAGCCTGTGGCTTGGTGATTCACAGTGTTGTGTATTATGTGGATATTTCTCCCGGCCGTCTTGGACAAATGAACACTGTAGACATCATATTGCACATGATGTCTACAGTGTTCATTTCCATTCCACGTGTGTGGTCTAGCTGTACAACTTCAAAGCAACCTCCTTGATTCTACTGGTACAGATATCAATTGGTGGAGTGTGCATAGTGGAACTGCTTCCAGTGTGACATGAGTATTTCCTGTCACCTTCTCAAGGCTATTGTACTTTTAACATCAACAAGGTAGGATTTGGGAGCATCATTTATTTATGCTGGGTCCTTATGTATGTGACAAATAGATGTGTGCATGCCCTTGTGTTGGAAATGTGGGAATACATTTGGCATTGACCTATCATTATGTGGCAATGGGTAACTAGGGTCCGCTCCATGTGGAAAAACCTCGTGGAAGAAGAGGTCTCATTCTAGTTCAATGTTTACTGTGATTGCACAACTTTAGCCATGCAGTTGTAGTTTTCATAGATCCCGATTTTCCTGTGGTTATCTGTAGATATTTCAGTTGACATGCAATCCTATGGTATGGCACGTGTATAGGCCATTTAGGTGGGGCCTACTTGACATGATGGTAATGTTTGACAATCAGAGCTGTTGATCAAGTGTGATCATTTACATCTGATAACCCTATTTTAGTTTGTCTTTGCAGCTTCTGCACCGGCAAGCGGAGGATATGGGCCAAGCCGAGTGGGGAAGCATCTGGCCACAGGACCTTGGGACACCACCCCAACAGACCCTCAGACATTCACCACAAGCACCACACCCACAAACACCACCACTACAGATGCACAAACATCCATCACATCCTCCATACATGCAGTCACCTCCCCAAAAGGTACCCATCTATCCCCGACATTCCCAGCACCTCCACCCTCTCTAAGCCCAAGACAGATAAATGCTCAATACTCACCCACCCAACAGACACCCACCACACACAAGCATAGCTCCCATAACCACATACCCAAGACAGCCACACCTACAAAGCCTGCAACCACTCCCACAGTCTCCAAAGCCCGACCTCCTCCAAAGCCCGACCTCCTACTGCTGACAGTCCGGTGCTCTAAAAAACTTTCTTTGTTTGACCTGGACCTTTCCCCTGGTTCTTCCACCCAATGTCCCAACCCCAAGAGACTCCCACCCAGCTCCCAGCCCATCAGTTCTTCCACCAATGCCTCCCCTGCCACCCACTGAAGAAGAAGCTCACCTCTCTCAAGAAGAAGACCACCCCTCCCAAGCCCAAATCCCACCTCCCAATCCTAACCACCCCCAACTCCTCCGGATAATCCCTGAGGTACTTGCTTGCCCCATTGATGCCCCTTCCTATGGAGGTTTCATGGTATTTGGAAATTAAGTTGAGGCACAACACTGTGCCATTATTTGACTCTTAGATGGACTGGCCAATGGTCTTTGCAGTCTCACAATTTCATTGAATAAACCCACAGAGTTGTTTGCTTTTGGTATACAGTTGTCCTGTAATTCCTTTTCTACCTAGATGTTGTTTCTGAGTGACTTGTGCTGTGTAGCTACAGTTGTGTGTGTTCGGGCCTGCTTGCTGCTCCATTTACTGTTGTTTGCAGTATGTGACTGTGTGGGCAGTGCTGGAGTCCCCCAAGGGAAGGGCATATGTTGAGTGTATGGATATGTGTGTGTACCTGCAATGGTGGGTTCATAGCGATGTGTGGTGTTTGTTATGGTAAGTATTTCCTCTTCTGTCGTCTACTGTGAGCATGTATGGTGTTGGACTTGTCCCCCAGATATGGCTTATGTGTTCATCTGATGTGTGTAAGCTTGACATTTTCTTGTGCAGACATGGAGTGCATTCAATTGTGCTAGCTTTGTTTGTAATTGCCGGTGCATGTGTCGATTTATCTGTATGCCCATTGCAGCTAGCTCCTGTAGAGGTATGTCCCATGCCAGTTGACGTTTTATGTGCTTTGCTGAGTTGCACTTCCACATTGTGCAGCTGGACATGACATTTGGGTCTAATATTGTTTGTCCCCGAAACACATGGTGGACCCTTTCATGTGCAAATGTTGCTGAAGGTGTGTGCGCAAAGTGATATGTGTCCCAGTGCAGCCTCCTTCCCTGAATATACCTGGTATCCCCATCTTATTGTGCAGGTATTGTTAGCTTTGTGCTTTTCCTCTATTTGTCTCTCTGTGTATCGTGCATGCCATTGTCCTTCCATTGTGCTGTGATGTGTGTGATGTGTATGTCCTTTGCAGGGCTGTTTAATGGTGGTGTGTGTGTTTAATGCCCCACCAATAGATATGTGTGTTGTATGGGAGGACAGTCTCTGGTCTGTGTGGAATGTGGGTGTGTGAGTTGCATTTGTATGTGTGATATTAGTGTGTTTTTTTGTATTGTTGTGGTGCAGTGTGAGTGACCTGCCCAGAGGGGAAATATTGTGACTGTGCATCTGTCATTAATGGCATGTGGTTCAGAGGTGGGACACAATGGCAAGTGTACTTGCTGCCCGTCACGTGCCCCCCCATAATGTGGATGATGGCCCGGCTATCTGTTATTACTGTCAGTGGTGCCCACGACTGCAGTGATTTGGGTCTCCTTCGATGATCAGCAGCAGCGACAGGACATATGTGATGGGTTCCATGGCAGCTTCGGATGTGTAAGGCTGCCTGCAGGTGAGTGTCTCCTATTATACTGTCCGTTTCTGCCTTCTGAGATGTGGTGGTTGGACCGCCACGGTCATATTGGGGGTGTGCAACCTTGTAATGTGTCCGGCAGAAACACTGTTTATTTACGCTTCCTCGTCACCGTAGCAGTCTGTGCTGCTTGGCTGTGCCAGTGGAACTACGGCGTTCTTTGCTCCATAGGCCTGCATGACTCATAATACAGTGGTCAGACTGCCATCCTGACGTTAGTCAGACCACCACCGCTGCCATTGCGGTCAAAGGACTACCAAACTCGCAATGATTCCCTTAGTCTAAGGGTCCTAAGATGGAAAGCAAATGGACTTAGGGTACCAAGTAAGCGGAGGAGAATCCTAGAATATTTAAAATAACCAGGTAGTGATATAATAATATTGCAGGAAACACATTTACTCCAGGAAGAATGGGATAAAATCCTAAAGGGGCAAACATGGATTAACCAGTTTGCATTTACTAACCAGCTGGACCCTGGATAGGACATTATTAGAGGACCTATCAATTATTAAACAACTAAAAAAGGACACTGCAGAGTTTTTTTGAAGTAAGCTCCTCTACATATTGTATGGGATTCTTATAAAGCCTTTATCCAGGGAGGGTAATAAGTTATGTGGCATATGAAAGAAAGGAAAACAAGCATAGAGTGACAGAATTGGAACTGAAAATAGAGGGAATTAAAATGGACTTAAACACCTGTGAAAAAGCCCAGAAACAGATAGCCTTAAATAAAAAACTCAAAGACGCAAGAGGGGAACCGATAGACTGTCTAGAAGAAGGAGGTGTACGAAGATAATGGAAAGCTAGAAAATTGCCTCACTATGAGTAAGAGGAAGGTTGTGGGAACCTTCTGGCCCAGAAGATGAGAGTAGTAAGCTAAAAAAATGTAATCAAGGAAATCATAATTTGGGAGACTGGGGAACAGTGCAAAGCAGATTGAGACATAGAACAGTCCTTTGCCAGTTTTTTCAGAAACTATTTACAATGTATTTAAAAGCCACAAAAGAAAGATAGATAGTTGGCTTAAAGATGATGCTCTCCCTGTATTAAAAAACAGACCTGAAGCAGAACTTACATCAGGTTATAAGGTTAGAGGAGTACTTAGAGGTTTATAAAAGGGGAAGGCACTGGGCCTGGATTGTCTACCAAATGAGCTGTACAGGGTTCTACTAGGCTATTAACTGCAATATATTCTGAAAGCAATGCCAGCCATGTTCATGGGACAAGGTGACAATTAGTACAATTTTAAAACCCAACAAAGACCCCAAAATGTGTGACTCAAATAGATCAATATCTTTGCTGCACAGTGATTACAAGATGTATGCACAACTACCTACAATAAAGTTGGAGAAGGTGATTGTGGGCTTGTGAAAAAAGTCCAAAAGGGTTGTATGAAAGGTAGACAACTGTATGAATTGACTCATGATCTAGTGAGTGCAATTGATGTGGCATTAGCCACAAACACCCCTTTCACTGTTATGACTTTTGATGCTGCAAATGCTTTTGACAGGTAGAGCTGGCCCTTTTTATATGAAGTAAGCAAGCAATATGGCCTGATAGAAAAGATCTTTGGGGTAGTTAGGGCTATTTATAAAGAACCAACAGCATGGATCATAGTTAATGGGAAAGTAAAGCAGTTTCTGATAGGGAGAGGAACAGGCTAAGGATGTCCTCTTTCCCACCCATTCTTCAACCTGTATATTGGGCCATTAAGCAAACAGGATTAGGAAAAATCAGGAGACCATTTCCTTTCAATACTATGATTGGGTGCAAAAAGTGGCACTATACACAGATGATTTTATAGTATACATCCAAGATTTTAAAAGCTGGTTTCCCATTAAGGTTTCCCATTACCTTGCATACACTTAGCGATTTCAGGAGGGTTTCAGGTTATTTAATAAATCAGCAGAAAATGGATTGATGACAGAAAATGCCTCTTCTGAATGCCCTTTGGTTAAAAAAGGAAATTTGATATTTAGGGTTTCAGGTGGCTGAAGAATTGGACATAATCCCCTAAGGAAATTTGAATAAACATATGACAGAAACCAAAATATGTCTGAAATCATGGGTGTTTGGGTGAATGACGGATGCTGAATTTGTCAATAGATAGCAAACTAGTCCCTCATATCTCCATTCTAGGTTTCCACCCTAAGTGCACACATCTTTTCCTTCTCTCCTCCATAACCCTTTTAGCCTGCTGAGGGCACACCTTGTGTTACGTGGGCAGAGTGGAAAGCATTTTTTAAACTACATTGCCACCATTGATGAGCAAGAGACAATTTCACTAGAATAGGAAAAAATAAATTCTACACTCAATTGGTCCAGAAGGGTTAGAAGTGTTTGACCAAATGACAAAGGAGGTTGGGGTAGGGGGTTGGTGATGAAAATGTGTTTGAATATTCTATTGCTGATTTTGGCTGCCACATTTCTGCTAAATTATGTATTGGCCTTGTGAGGTACAAGTTCTTTAAGAGAAAACAGGAATCTAATGAACCTATTGATGTTTATATGGCAGCCCTTAGATCTTTGGCCCTAGTTTGTAAATGTGGAGCTCTGCAAGAAGATTTGATGAGAGATCAAGCAGTGATGCATGTTAAAGATCCAGCTATACAAGAAATGTAATGGATCAATGGGGATGCAGAATTGCAACATTGTCTGCCAATCGTCAGGAAGGCAGAGGTCTCCAGTAGAAGTGTCAAAGTCATTCAAGTGGAAGTTAGTGAAAAGGTTGACGATTGTAAGATCAGAAGTGAATTGGCACACAAAAATTTTGGAAATCAAAAGAAAGATAATAAGCAATTAGAAAGAAGCAGAAATAATTTCAGGTGTTTTCGTTGTGACTGCAAATCGCATCTTGCATATAGTAAACCTTGTCTAGCACTCAAACAAAAGTGTTCTAATTGTGGAGTGGTTGGTCAGTTCTCAAAGGTTGGCAAAAGGAAAAAGAAAACAGGATTAAGTGTTTGGATAAAGGTGTTCAAGTGGTCAGGATCAGCACTATGTGATAAGCAGAAATAAAACATATTTGTCTTGAACATAAAGGAAGGGGAAAATAATTGGCAGTGTAAAAATAAAGAAAAAAAACTTTACTCAAGATGATGATTGGAAGGGTTAGCATACACATTTATGCAGATTTGAGTACCCATATACTATTGTCTACTAAAATGTAGGGAAATCCAAATTTGCAGACAGATTAGGTGGCAAATTGTAAGAACCTGACATCAGTCCTGAAGGGTATTCAGATGGGAGAATTGAAATGTTAGGGTTATACACACTTACTTTCGGATTTAAGAATTGTAAAACTAGAGGCTCAGTGTTGGGTTGGTATAATCAGGGAGAATTGCACATGATTTTGAATACTAATAGTCCTGAACCTGCAATGATCGTAGATGAAGGGGAATGCACATGAAGTACCATGTTAAGTCATTTCCTCATGTTATTTGGTGAAAAGATTAGGAAACTTGAGTGGTTTCAAACATGAGATTGTATTAAAGAAGGTTGCGTGTCCTAAGATACATAAAGCCAGGAATATTCCTATTCTACTTAGAAATGAGGTAGAAAAGGAAATCGAGAAACTTGCAAAAGACTCTATCATTGCAAGCATATTATCACCTAAGTAGATTTCTCCTTTACTACCCAGACATAGTAATGGAGGAAGTAGGTTATGCATTGGTTTACCACATTCAAACAATGCTATCCTTATTGACCAGTTTCCTCTGCCAAGATGTTCAGAGATGTAGGCCCTTGTAATGAATGCTAGGCTGTTCTCCACTTTTGATCTTTCTGCAGTCTGCCACCAGATTTCTTTGCAGGATAATTGTAAAAGCTACACAACTTTTGTAATTCCCATGGGGTGCTACTGGTATAAAAATACCTTTTGGGCTTGCATCAGCCGCTGCGGTTTTCCAAATGTTAAAGCAACAACTCTTTGCCAAACAAAACGATGTTAAATGCTTCCAAGATTTTATTTGAACTATGAAAAGCACAAAAAAAGAAAACAGCTACATCTTGGAGAGGGTGTAGAAAACATTGAATGAAAGAGATTTGATTGTGGAATATTCTAAATGAAAGTTTGTTGTAGAATTATTAGGCTTATTTAGGTCACATGTTAGACAAGTATGGAGTAAAACCTAAACCTACATTAGTGGCAGCTATCCAATAGGATAAGATCCATTGAGTAAGGACAATGAAAGATCTTTTTTAGGTCTCACAGAATTCAATGCTAAATATATTTATAGTTTTTTAAGGCAGAAACTTTCACATTTGCCAATTACCTACAAACAGGACTGAGTCTGGCTGGTGCAAGTAGTGTTAAAGAGAGTCTGATGACATTAAGACTTCCATTTAAAAAGCCACGAGTGGTTGTCATTCTAACCTAATGTGCATAATCACTATGGATGCTAGTTCGGAAAGCTTAGGTGCTGTGCTTTCTCAAATATTGGAAAAAGGTGGTGAAGTGATCATAGCATATGCTTCCAGAGCTTTAACACCCCTGAGGAAAAGTATTCATTTTTTGAAAGAGAAACTCGGGCTTGCTTGTGGGCTTTAGAGCACTTTAGATCTTTTTAATGGGGTAAACAGTGTGTGTTGAGTAGTGACCACAAACCTCGTGTCAGGTTGCTTACCACATTGCTGGAATGTTGATGAGACTTCAAGATTTTCTACATAAAATGATCTATGTTTCAAGAAAAAAAATGTAACTGCAGATTTTTTGTGAAAGACGTCATTACCAATCAAAGACGATGTGAGTGACAAATGGGATTAATATCATATTGCTTTAATACATAATCTGGATATAGCTGCCATTAACAAAGATGCTTGTTTGGAAGAACATAAAAGAGATGCGTTGCCACAGGGAAATTTGGGATGTATGGTCATGGGTTGGCCCACCAAAGGGGCACAGAAATAGGATTTAAGATGTTTTTGGGAAATTAGAGATGAATTAACATCTTTTGATGGTATAATTTGGAGAGGTGACAGGGTTATTCCAGCAATCACTTTAAAGCATTCCTTTACCATTCACGGTTATGATGGTCATTGTGGAATTGTAAGAGCCAAACAATCTGTTAAAAAAGGATTTCGGCAGCCTGGATTAGACATTTTTGTAGAAAGACTAGTCAGGAGTTGCTTGAGTTGCCTGAATGCAGATAATTCATTGAAAAATGTGAGACCCACTATGAATGAACCATGTGTTCCCAAAGACCCTTGGGAAACTGTTACAGTAGATTTAATGGGTTCCATATGGTCAAATCCAAGCACCTTATTACAATTATTGATGTCTTTTCAAGGTGGCCTCTGGGGGAGATAGTGGACAAAATCGATACTGACATTGGGTTAATCTTTCTCAACAAAGTGTCCACATAGGAGAGTTTATAGTTCACATATTTACTGACAATGGATTTTAGTTTGTTTCTGGTAAGGCAAATGTTTACTTCAAGAAGGTAGGCATTAAACACCGTACTGCATCGTTTTACAATCCTAGTGGCAATGGAATGACTGAGATTTTTAAAAAATTTATTTTATTGACATTATTTCGTCTGACAGCCATAAAAGTGACACAAGAATAAAAAGCCTGTAAGGCATAAAAATAGACCATAAGAGCAGAAAATAAATTCCCAAGATATAAGGACGGTACAAGCTCAATCTTAATGGCAACACAACTTAACTAAGTAAAGCTCAAGTTCTACAACAACAATACTTTTACAATACACATTCTAAAGGCAGTGGGACAATGATATGCTACAGGAAACAAAAGCACTAAGCAGGGGGCAGAATATTACTAGGAGGGCCTTTTTTTGGTGGATTGGCTATACACACTCCAAATACTTAGCAACAGCAAAAACAACAAGATGTATCCACTCTGCATAATCTAATTGCTACTCTATGTTGGGCTGCACCTAAAAGGCAACATGAGGGAACAATCCAGTGCCTACGCCACTGTGAATACCTCAACCAAAAAATAAAAGGTCAGCATCAGTTTCTGCAGCACGTTTGCAACCAAGGCAAATTTTACCACCTCCGTGCTGGCCCTTCCAATGGACAGTCAAAGTGGCAAGCAGTAGAGAACCAAACTTGTACCTTATATAAAGGCCTTTTGTGAATGGGGGCTGAATGTGGTTCATATAGTTTTCAAACTATGAGGTGGACTTGAAGCCTAAGAAATGGTCAGTCATTTGACCCAAGCCCACCTATTTGGACAATGTAGTCTCCTCAAACTCCCAGTAAGTAGCTTTGAGTTTGTTATTAGTAGAAGATGCATTGGTATCAAGGGACTGCCAATACTCAAGTAGATTCATAGTCTATGAAGAATGTTTAACATATTTCAGCCAGGGTAGCCAGACCCCTATTGAAGATGTATCTGAGACTTCTCTTAAGCCCATCCTATATTCTGTCAGCTTGGGTGCTAACCAAATCCGTAGCCAGTACATGATGGGTTTGAAATGCACATTTGGGACAACAGACAGAAAACCTAGATCATGCTTAAAGATCAGTGGCATGCCTTGGGGCAGTTTGAGGGCTGCTCTAAGAAATGTATTCTTAGCCACCTCCAAATCTTTTAAGTTGACGTGTCCCCAGAGTTCTGCTCCATGTACTATGGCAGCAACTGCTTTATTCCTCCACACCTCAAAGAGGGGGGACATTGGGTAGAATAAGTTCCTCTTTGCACATTTTAAGAGGGCTGCAGCCCATGCTTTAGGATAAGGGTACTTTTGGTAACTTGGCGTCCCCAAGTGTTTGAGCTAGAAACACTCTCCCTTTTTATATCTACCTCTTTCCACCTTATTAACTGAAACCTAAAAACTTGATCTACTATACTCATTTTGGTATGACAATGAGTCTGAAACTGCATTAAAATTTTATTCTCTTCGACCCAAATAAGAAGCTGATCTAATAAAAGTTTACTGAATTTTTTTAGACTTGAGTCAATAAGGCTGATTGGAAGATTATTGGCAGGGTCAGCCTTTGAGTCTTTCTTATATATAGGAACAAGCTCTGCCCCTTTCAAAGAGGTTGGGTTATTACCCCCTGTAAGATTGCATTAAAAACATGTGCATGGGAGGGTGCTCAAATTCCTGGTTTAGATTTAAAAAGATCTACCGGTATTCGATCTAACCTGGGCGCCTTTCTAGCCCTCTGAGATCTTATAGCCACAGCCAATTCAGCCACTGTAAATGACCAACCTTCATCAAGAATTTCTGAATTAGACATACATTTTGAGGATATGGGGGTTTGTTGAGAACCAGAGATTCCAGGGGTAGCTACAGTTGAGCGACTACAACCATATAAAGATTCAAAGTGAATCACCCAGTCTTGAGGAAGAATATGAGATTCAGGCTTCATCGTATAGGTTCTAGCACCATAAGCTATCATATGCCAAAGGCAACTGGATCCCCTGAGCGTGTTGCCGACAAAATGTCATTCCAGATAGCAGTATCCCAAGCAGATTTCCCTTGTTTTAAAACTAGTTTATAATCTGCTCTGACTGATGTTATGTCCTGCGTGAACCCACTTTTATCATCACTGAGATCACTCTGGCTAACCTGCAACTCTTGTCATACCATGTGGGGACTGCTCTCACAGGAATGGACTTTCATGGAGAAACGTTTGTGAAATGACTCACTTTTAAGTTTTCAAAACAACTATGGTGAGCTTCCACAATCATATCCAGAGCTATCTCTGGGTTAGCCATATATGACAACATAGGGACTAGCTCTCGGTATAGTAAGGCATTCTTAGACTGATTGACTATTCCCCGCCGTCACTGCTTACACAAAGGGAGAGACCAAGGGGAAGTGGATGCTCCGGTAATTGTGTAGGGCTTCCATGTCAATAAGATTCCCCCAAAATTGGACATCTAGTAAAAATCTGTCACTATGGGTCAGGTAATTGTTCATTTTAAAAGTGTGGCATAACCACAAATCGGATTTAGATCTACCATTGCATGTCCTCAATTCACAACTCATACAAAGATCTAACATTTGCAAGGCTTCCCGCAGGAGCATAGGCAACCATGGGCTCAAATTTTGTGGAATACCCCAAAACTAATCTTCTTCTCCAGCTACCTCAAAATAGAGTGCAGATGGTTCAGAACATACATTGAAATCCCCAGCCACAATCACAACTCCGTCTTTCCTTGACAGAGTAGAACTATAGGGGATCATTCCAACCCTGGCGGTCGGTGATAAAGCGGCGGCCAACCCGCCAACAGGCAGGCGGTAAAAAAAAAGGAATTCTGACCCTTGCGGGAACCGCCAACACAGCCCGCCACTTTAACACTCCGACCGCCACGGCGGGACAAACAAACAGCGCAGCGGTCACCGCCAACAGGCAGGCGGCAGACAATGTACCGCCCACCCTATCACAACTCACCAATCCGCCACCTTTTCCGGGGCGGGAGCCCAGCCGATAAAAACACGGCGGAAACAGACTACGAACGGGAAAACACGCACCTCTATACACTCCACGAGGAATCAGGACAGCATGGAACCCGAATTAAACATCCTACCAGCTATTGTCTACCTGCTCCTCTACCAGGAGCACGAACGCCGACGCAGACGACAACGGTGAGTACTGCACCTATGACACAGGGGAGGGGGGAGAAGGAAAGGTTACGGGCACACACATACGCGATACACCCCCCCCCCCAGCCCCCCCCAAATACCTACACACCAATGCAGAGCAACAAGTCAGAGTGACACCCCCCAAACCCCACGGAATAATGCAAAGACAAAATAAAATGATCATTAAAATTGAAGTATATTATAGCACATTTGAAGTAATGTGAAATATGAAATATATAAATAAAATAAATAACATCATGAACAATATATACATAGGCCAAAGGTCTGGCACATTTTGGCAACCTTCCATTGTTCGTGGGCCAATGTGCATAAACACATGGGCAAAGCTCACACACGAGACCCGATTCCATTGGAGAGAACACTGCTGGGGCATCAGATAATAAAACTACAGGCACCTCAGGGGGAAGGGAAGGGGGGGCACCTCAGCCACAAGAGTCCACGACGCCAGATCCACGAGGGGCCTCCATGCCCACTGTACCATCCTGGGGAGTGCAAAGCCACAGTCTCTCAAGTCTCACAAGTGGGTGGGTTGACCACTGCTGCATCCTGGGGAGTGCAAAGCCACAGTCTCTCAAGTCTCTACAGTGGGTGGATTGCCCACTGCTGCATCCTGGGGAGTGCAAAGCCACAGTCTCTCAAGTCTAAACAGTGGGTGGATTGCCCACTGCTGCATCCTGGGGAGTGCAAAGCCACAGTCTCTCAAGTCTAAACAGTGGGTGGGTTGACCACTGTTACATCCTGGGGAGTGCAAAGCCACAGTCTCTCAAGTCTAAACAGTGGGTGGGTTGACCACTGTTAAATCCTGGGAAGTGCAAAGCCACAGTCCATCAGGTGGATTACAGACTCCACTGGTTATGGAGGAGGCATGGTGGCCAGAGTGCTTCGTGAAGCCTGCCCGACACAGATCCGGCCCTGCCCATGGGCCAGCGGTGCTTGAGATGAAGGGCCCAGCAGAGCGGTGCTTGAGATGAAGGGCCCAGCGGAGCGGTGCTTGAGAGGAAGGGCCCAGCGGAGCGGTGCTTGACAGGAAGGGCCCAGCGGAGCGGTGCTTGACAGGAAGGGCCCAGCAGAGCAGTTCAGAGACGGCGGTGCCCAGCGGAGCGGTGCTTGAGATGAAGGGCCCAGCGGAGCGGTGCTTGAGATGAAGGGCCCAGCGGAGCGGTGCTTGACAGGAAGGGCCCAGCAGAGCAGTTCAGAGACGGCGGTGCCCAGCGGAGCGGTGCTTGACAGGAAGGGCCCAGCAGAGCAGTTCAGAGACGGCGGTGCCCAGCGGAGCGGTGCTTGACAGGAAGGGCCCAGCGGAGCGGTGCTTGACAGGAAGGGCCCAGCAGAGCAGTTCAGAGACGGTGGTGCCCAGCGGAGAAGTGCTTTACAGGAAGGGCCCAGCTGAGCGGTGCTTGACAGGAAGGGCCCAGCGGAGCAGTGCTTGAGATGAAGGGCCCAGCGGAGCGGTGCTTGAGATGAAGGGCCCAGCGGAGCGGTGCTTGACAGGAAGGGCCCAGCAGAGCAGTTCAGAGACGGCGGTGCCCAGCGGAGCAGTGCTTGACAGGAAGGGCCCAGCGGAGCGGTGCTTGACAGGAAGGGCCCAGGGGAGCGGTGCTTGAGATGAAGGGCCCAGCGGAGCGGTGCTTGAGATGAAGGGCCCAGCGGAGCGGTGCTTGAGATGAAGGGCCCAGCGGAGCGGTGCTTGAGAGGAAGGGCCCAGCAGAGCGGTGCTTGACAGGAAGGGCCCAGCGGAGCGGTGCTTGTCTTTCCGGGGCCCTGTTCAGCGGTGCTTGTCTTGGCGGGGCCCTGTTCAGTGGTGCTTGTCTTGGCGGGGCCCTGTTAAGCGGTGCTTGTCACGGCGGGCCCTGTTCAGCGGTGCTTGTCTTGGCGGGGCCCTGTTCAGCGGTGCTTCTCACGGTGGGCCCTGTTCAGCGGTGCTTGTCACGGCGGGCCCTGTTCAGCGGTGCTTCTCACGGCGGGCCCTGTTCAGCTGTGCTTGTCTTGCCGGGGCCTTGTTCAGCGGTGCTTGTCACGGCGGGCCCTGTTCAGCGGTGCTTGTCACGGCGGGCCCTGTTCAGCGGTGCTTGTCTTGCCGGGGCCCTGTTCAGCGGTGCTTCTCACGGCGGGCCCTGTTCAGCGGTGCTTCTCACGGTGGGCCCTGTTCAGCGGTGCTTCTCACGCCGGGGCCCTGTTCAGCGGTGCTTGTCACAGCGGGCTCTGTTCAGCGGTGCTTCTCACGGCGGGCCCTGTTCAGCGGTGCTTCTCACGGCGGGGCCCTGTTCAGCGGTGCTTGTCTTGTGTTCCTAGGGAACCAGATCTGGCCAATATTTCCCGCTCAGTCGCCATCCGTCCTTTCGCTTGCGGGGCCCTCCTGTGCTGGAGTCCTGGGCCCGTGGGTGTCCTCCGTCACATCCGAAATGGGGCTGGTGGGCCCCTCCTGGGCAGCTCGCCTGCTGCCGGACTTGTCCGCCCTGCTGCCTTTGCCCTCCTTCGCAGAATCTTTTGTGGATGTGCCAGGTGACGGGGCATGGCTAGTGTCCTTGGGGGCAGCCGTCTCAGGCCTGTCGCGCCGGCCCTTCACTTTTTTGGTTCTCTTCCCAGGGGGTGGGCTGGCTGTCCCCTTGCTGCTGGCCGTTGTTCCTGCCCTAGGAGCTGGTGGACTCCAATAGCCCTGAACTATGGTCCTAGTAGATGCAGGGCTTGTGGTGGCTGAGGTGCTGATTGGAGTCTTATGAGATGGAGGGGGTGGGTCAGTTGTTGGAAAGAGGTCAAGGTTGGAAAGGAAAATCAATTTAGAAAGACAGGGACGGGTAGTTGTAGTGGGTATGGGAGTGGAGGAAGAGGATGTGGTTGTAGGAGAGTCAAGTGTGCTGTCTTTGGGCGCAGGTGCTTGTGACGGAGGCTGTCGTGAGGTGGATGGCTGTTGGGTGGGTGGCTGCCTGCGTTTGTGTGGTTTGGAAGAGGGGGTGACAGACACAGTGGGAGAGGACACAGGGGACGTGTAAATGGCAGTGGGGGTGGTGACTGCACATGTGAAGAGTGTTCTGGAGGGTGTGCAGGTGATGGACGTACTGGCTGATGGTGGTGTGCATGCAGGTGTGAGTGGAGACGTCACAGGGAGGGAGGAGGGAGACGAGGAGGAGGGGGACACAGAGGAGGCAGTGGCTGTTGGCATGTCTGCATGTGGATGTTGCTTGGGTGAATGCTTGTGTGATCTGTGGTGCTTATGTCTGGATGAGCTGCCCTTGGGTGTTGAGGTGTGTGCAGGCTGGTCTGTAGGTGTGGCTGGGATAGGCAGAGGAACAGGGGAGTGGGACTGGGTGGAGGGAGTTGGAGGAGGGAGGCTGGAGACAGGGACAATGGTTGCCGTCAGTGCTGAGGCCAGAGCATTGAACGATCGCTGATGGGCAGCCTGACACGAATGAATGCCCTCCAGGTATGCATTGCTCCGATGCACCTCCCTTTCTACACCCTGGATGGCATTCAAAAGGGTAGACTGCCCAACAATGAGCGTCTGGAGGAGGTCATAGATCTCCGCACTGAGGGCAGCAGGGGTAACTGGGGCAGGGCCTGAGGTGCCTGGGGCGAAGGAGATGGCTGGCTTTCTGGCCGAGCAGGCACGTGGCGAACGCTGAGGGGCTCCTGGGAGGGCGGAGCTGGTGCGCTGGGTGGCGGCTGTACCTGTTGTAGCGGTGGGCACAGATGTTGCCGCCACCACAGGGGAGCTCCCTTCCGAGGACGTGTCTCCACGGGTCCCCGTTGTGGAGCTCCCCTCGCCCTCCGTCTCACTGGTGAACTCGGAGTCGGTTTCATGGCCATCCGGGGCAATGTGAGATGCAGCTCCCTCGTGCGCCAATGCCACTTCTCCTCCGCCTGATGATGCTAATGCACACATGAACAGGAAGACCAAAAAAAAGGGGGGGGAGAAGAAATAAAGACATGTTGAGTGCATGCATTGGCGACACCGTTGGCGTAGAGGACAGACACAGAAGCCCACTGCACTACGCAGCGCACTTGGGGTACACTACTCAATCACTGGGACATGGCCTACAAGCCTATGGACGACAACTGCACACATAGATGACACAGGGCCATGAATAGCTGTACTAGGCACCCTACAGAGGTGGGGGGCGGGGGCACAGGGCCATGCCTCACGGAGGGGCCTAGCCTACAGAAATCGCCCTGGCCTAGGGATACCCACAGCCCTCCTCCCCCACCCAGGCACCTCCACTGCGCGCAAAGATAGCAGAATGTGCTGGTACTCACCCCCTTGTGTCTGCTGTGATGTCCTCACGCGCCCATCCAAATCGGGGTAGGCCACCGCCAGGATCCGGGACATCAGGGGGGTGAATTGCCGTGTGGCACCCCTCCTAGGTTGGGAGGCCATCCCCAGCAGAGCCTCGGCGGTCTTTCTGCTCCCGCGGCGGATGTCCTCCCACCTCTTGCGGCAGTGGGTGCCCCGTCTGTTGTGGACCCCCAGGGCCCGGACGTCCTTGGCGATGGCACGTCAAATGTCGATCTTCTGATGGGCGCTGACCTATGTGACATGTACAGGGTGGGAAAAGAAACATCATCACTTTTCTGCATGGTCGATGTGAGTGGCCCCCCCTCCCCAACCTTGCCATGTGGCACATGCTCTCATCTGTCGTGCGATGCATTCCTCATTCGCTCCCCTCACCACCATCGTTCATTCACCCCACTCAACCCAGGCATTGCCCACAAAGCATGGTCCCAGTGTACTTATCTGTTGGTCTGGAGGACCGTAGAGTAGCGCATACTGGGGGAGGACCCCATCCACAAGTGTCTCCAACTCTTCTGAAGTGGAGGCAGGGTCCCTTTCCCCAGTCGCAGCAGCCATTGTCACTTCCAGACCGAGGTCACAGCAGCACTTGCAGTATAGGTCCTCTCCTGTGGATGATCAGGTCTCGAGTGATTAAGCAGATAGAAAATGGTGGTTACGCCCGCGGCGGTGCGTACCGCGGCGGTGCGTACCGCGACCGCCGGCGCACATCCTCATTGGCTCCTGAAACCCATAGGGTTCAATGTTAACCAATGCAGCTTTGCACCGCGGTCTTCGACCGCCTACCGCCACGCCAGCGCAATGAGCTCACATCACATTGTCACACTTCACAGGTCAGGCAGCCGCCATTTCAAAGGCCCACATGGCTTAATTTCTACTGCGTCACACAGGCCTAGGCCTTGCATTGCCACTCATACATGCCATTCAATGCATAGAGAATCATGTACAGTGCAAGCTGTGTGAACGTACCTGTGGGTTGATTGACTCTGTGCTCCATGTTGTCCTTCCTAGGCACTGTCCACAGGGACTTGTGAGGAGATGGGGGGCTGTTCCCGTGTACAGACCGCTGGTGGACCTGTCGACAATGGAAGAACGACATGTCATACTCACCTACAGACTTGACCGTGCCACTATACAGGAACTGTGTGCCCAGCTGGAGCCAGACCTGATGTCACCCATCCGCCAACCCACAGGGATTCCCCCTCTAGTGCAGGTTCTGTCAGTACTCCATTTTTTGGCTAGTGGATTATTCCAAACAACAATGGCCATTTCATCTGGGATGTCTCAGCCTATGTTTTCTAAGGTTTTATCCAGAGTGTTGTCTGCCCTGATGAAATACATGCGGAGCTACATTGTTTTCCCTGAAGTGGAGGATTTGGCTACAGTGAAGGGTGATTTCTATACCCTTGGACATATTCCCAACGTCATTGGTGCCATTGATGGGACCCATGTGGCTTTGGTACCCCCCAGAGGAAGTGAACAGGTGTACAGGAACAGAAAAAGTTATCATTCGATGATTGTCCAGGTGGTCTGTTTGGCTGACCAGTACATCTCCCATGTAAATGCCAAGTTCCCTGGGTCAGTGCATGACGCGTACATCATGCGAAATAGCAGCATCCCTTATGTGATGGAACAGCTACAGAGACACCGTGTGTGGCTAATAGGTGACTCTGGTTACCCCAACCTGTTGTGGCTACTGACCCCAGTGAGGAATCCCAGGACCAGGGCAGAGGAACGGTACAATGAGGCCCATGGGCGTACTAGGAGGGTGATTGAGCGGACCTTCGGCCTCCTGAAGGCCAGGTTTAGGTGCCTGCATATGACAGGTGGATCCCTAATGTACTCACCAAAGAAGGTGTGTCATATCATCGTGGCCTGCTGTATGCTTCACAACCTGGCTTTGCGACGCCAGGTGCCTTTCCTGCAGGAGGATGGTCCAGATGGTGGTGTTGTGGCAGCGGTGGAACCTGTGGAGAGTGAAGAGGAGGAAGACGACGGGGACGACACAGAAAACAGGGACACAGTGATACTACAGTATTTTCAATGACACACTGGTAAGAATCAACACCGGCATTTTACAGTTACTTACAGTCTCCTGCCTCTCTAGTGTCTGACCTATTCCCCCAGTGTATGTTAACTGAGCTGTGACTTTCCCTTCAAATTTCAGAGATGTGGCCCCCACTGCGTGACCTCTGCTTTGTTTCCCCATGGACTACAGCTGTATGACAGTGGTATGTTTTCATCACTGTGTAACTGGACATTTTGGCAGCATTATGTTCAATACATTTGTTCACAATACAGGCAGACTCCTGATTGTTTTTGTGCAATAAGTATTTTTATTAAAATGCTGAATTTAGGGACATGGTGGGAAATCGGTGATGGGTGATGGTGGAGGAATGTCCATGGCAGAGTCCAGCTTTTCAGTCTCACAGGTGCATTGTCCATATGCCTGTGGAAGGTGGAGCAGGTCAGTTAAAGGTTGGACAGGGTGACAATGTGGGACAGTGGGATGACATCAGGGGGTATCCTTTGCATTCGGGGGTCTTGACATCCTACTCTGTCTTCTTACGAGATCTCAGGCCCCGCTTGCGGGGTGGTTCTTCTTCTGCAGGAGGTGGGGTTCTGGTGGCCTGTTGTTGTGTGGGGGCCTCCTGTCCACTAGCGCCGGCGGAGGTGGTTGCCTGTTCTTGGTCCATGCTAGTGACAGGGGCCCTTTGTGGTGCCACATGGTCCCGCAATGTGGTGACAATCTGGTTGAGTGCCCCTACGATGGTGCCCATTGCAGAACTGATGGTTCTAAGTTCTTCCCTGAACCCCATGTACTGTTGCTCCTGCATGACCTGGATCTCCTGGAACATGGCCAGTACCGTCGCCATCGTCTCCTGGGAGTGGTGGTATGCTCCCATGATGGAGGAGAGGGCCTCGTGGAGAGTGGGTTCCCCTGGCCTGTCCCCCCCCTGTCGCACAGCAGCCCTCCCAGTTCCCCTGTTTCCCTGGACCTCTGTCCCCTGGACCGTATGCCCACTACCACTGCCCCCAGGTCCCTGTTGTTGTTGGGGTGGTGGGTTAACCTGGGTGCCCTGTAGTGGTGGACACACCGCTGATTGACGTGTCCTGGAGACAGAGGCATGGGCCCACTGGGTGGGAGCTGTGCTGGTATTCCCAGAGGGGATTGGGTCTGCTGTGGCCTGTGGCTGTGTGAGGGCAACCGACTGTCCAGAGGTCCCCGATGGTTCGGGCTGGTCATCTGGGTCCAGGGAGACAGAGCTGCTGTCATCACTGGTGGCCTCTTCTGGGGGTGGAATAGAAATTTCTGGACCCTCCTGGGCGGTGTGGTGGCGTTCGGGTCCTGCAGGGGTATAGAGGTATGGTTATTGCTTCAGTGTGTGCCATATCGGTCAATGGGTGGGTGCCCGTGTATCCCAGGGCTGGCATTCCTGTGTGTGGGCGTTTGTGAGGGTGGCTTGTGGGGGAGATGTGTATGTGCAGTGGGCATGCTTTGGTGATGGGTGTCCATGCTTTGTGGACGCATGCAGGTCTTGGTGTTTGGATGGGTGGGTTGTGATGGTGAGCCATTTGCAGGGAGTAGGTGTGATGGGGGTGGGGGTGAGGGTGGGGGTATGTGCTGGCATGCAGGTGGGGTGGGGGTGGGAAGAAGTAGTTAAGATTTGACTTACCAGAGTCCATTCCTCCAGATACTCCTGCAAGGCCCTCAGGATGCAGGATGTGCAAGACTTCCTCCTCCCATGCTGTACATTCTGGGGGAGTAGGTGGGGGTCCGCCACCAGTCTTCTGCACAGGGATGTTGTGCCTTGATACCATGGAACGCACCTTCCCCCATAGGTCGTTCCAGCGCTTCCTGATGTCATCCCGATTTCGTGGATGCTGTCCCACAGCCTTGACCCTGTCGACTATCCTTTGCCATAGCTCCATCTTCCTGGCAATGCTGGTGTGCTGCACCTGTGTCCCGAAGAGCTGGGGCTCTACCCGAACTGTTTCCTCCACCATGACCCTGAGTTTGGCGTCTGAGAACCGGGGGTGTCTTTGGGGTGCCATAGGGTGATGTGGATGAGGTGTGGGGTGGTGTATGTGTTGATGAGTGTGGTGAGTGTGTTGATGTGTTGTGTTTTGTGCGTGGATAGTGTGTGGGTGATGGTGTGGTTTACCTCTGTGTGATGGTGTTGTCTAAGCAGTGCTGTCTATCTCTGGCTTTCTGTCGTTTTTTTTTTTTGAAGGGGTTTGTGGGTGATGTTGTGTGTGTTTTATATTGTATTGGGTGTGTGGGAGTGTTGTTTGTATGTGTATCAGGTGTGTGTGTTTCAAATTGTCCAATGTGGTTGTGTTTTGTAAGGGTGTGTGTATTTTGAGCGCGGCGGTGTGCCCTGCCAATGGAATACCGCGGTTGAAAGACCGCTGTGTGGATTCGTGGGTCGTAATGGCATGAGTGTTTTTCTGTTGGCGTGACGGTAGAGGTTTGGTCATCGCCAGTTTTTCGCTGACCTTTGGTGTGGCGGACTTTTGTGGATGTCGGGTTTTTGGCGGTTTGCCAGTTGCGGGTCAGAATGACCGTGGCGGTTTACCGCAGCCGCGGCGGTGTTATGGCGGTCTTCTGACCGGCAGTAAGCGCCTTTTACCGCCGAGGTCAGAATGACCACCATAATCAATCAAAAGGTGAAGGACAGGGGAATCAACATGTTTTGGGAACACTCTTACTATATTTTTTTTAAATAAACATTTTTGTTTTGAGGGGATTGATATCTCAATGCCGAGCAGGTCAGGAGAATAATGGTAAATTGGAAAGCATGAAATCCTAAAGAGAAGTTAATCCAGGTTAGTAACCCACCAGAGGGTCTACTTGGTTTATAGCTACAAGCTGTGACATGAACTTTTTAAAACTGGACCTGTATACTGGTGAAATCTCCCACATTTCTTGAAGCAAGATTATTTCAGAGTCTATAAATTACCCCCAGTAACCTTGGATGAGCTTGGGGCCCAGCCCCGCAATGCCCCAGGAGATTGTTGACAGGATATTCGTGGTTGTAGTGACTGTTTCATCAGGGGACCAGTGAGATGAACTTAGCCTACAGCTAACTACCGTGCATATGGCAGGTGGGCCTTGCTGTATTAAGGAAAACCTTCCTTCTAGCATGCCTTCAATGAATAGAAAGTGGCCCTTGGCCTTCTGCAATAGGGGCCCCACTATGGTTTCACCCAATTGCACCCTTCAGAACACAAGTTGGAATTTGGATTTGAATGGGTTTTAAGAGGATGATAGGGAATTTACCTGATGCAGGAATATGAAGGTCATTTCCCCAATCTTCAAAGATAGCTTTTCTGCACAAACCGCATTCCATTGGGCTGCTCTTTTCCAGAATGTCTTAGTCACATCTCCTGTCGAATTTAACAGAGGCGGACCAAATCTGACCCAAACAGGTCATCAGAAGTTATATTCCTTAGGGCAGGAATATGAGAAAACAACCACAATAAGTTCCCTTTGTTGAGGGTGTCCAAGAGTGTTGTGGGAGATCTCCGCCGCATCACACTTGGGGGAGATGAAGGCATCCTGGTCCTTAGACTGTACTAGAAGAGGACCCAAACAAGTGGAACGAAGCTGCACCAGGGAGGTATTACTGGTTGGAATATAGGTGTCAGTTACTTGTTGCTTACCAAACAATGCTTCCTGACAGGTTGAATCCAGATGCCGGCCAGAATTTTCCATAAACTTGCAGGGCCTCTCTTTCCCCATGCACCCTGGTGGCAGATATAGTTTCACAAATCAATGGAGACTCTCTTCTAGTTACTTTGTCAGATATAGGTCTATGTATTGATAATTTATTTAATTGGCCTGTCAGATCCTGGGTTTCCCATTCAGATTGAGTACATTGGTCCACCTTTTCATTTTGCCCGACTGGCATCTCCTCTGTTCCTTTAAGTTTACTTCCTCTTTTGGGGTTGTGGACACCTTGACCTAACATTCCACACTCCTGCAAGCTTGAACACCTGATGGTCATCTGTCCCCGGGCCCCCCGATCTAATTTGACTCTTTGAGTTTAAGTGGTACAGGGGCATCTGGTGAGGCTATAGCTGGCATACTGATTAATGGTAAGAGTTGATGCCTGAGGTAGAGGGGCAAAAACTGGAAAGAATTTCCTAGGATTTGTGTTTGTGGGATCTTGTATTTTGTTCATTCTAGCTTGTTTATCCAACTGAGGGTTTCTTTTGAACAAGCGCTACTATTTCTTTTACCTTTTTTTGCCCTTCTTGACAGGCACAAGGATGAGTGTTGCTCAGATGGAGATCCATTTTCTGTTGTTGCTTGTAATCCACTCACAGTGGCAACCTTGTTGCTCTCTGGAGCAACCTTGACCAGGGTCTAGTGGGATGTTAAAGAGGGAATATATACCGCCCACGTGTTTCTGCACATTAAGTTGTTGATGATAGACAGATAAGCAATAGTAACAATCTGTGACTTAACCTGGGGTGCTTTATTGGCCGTAGAAGCCTTAAGTGACCCAACCAGATACTCAACATCTCAGGTAGTGTATTCAACTTGCTCATAATTGGAGAACACAGGCAGGATTTATCATTCACAAGGAGTTTTTATCTCTGTTTCCAGGAGACTAAGCTTAACACTAAATATGGTAAGGTGGGTTGCCAATGATTGAATCAAATCATGTTGCAATTCCATTTGCTTGACTGCCAGAAGAGAGTCCTGAATCCTATGTGGCTCTTATTGCTAGCATCTCTTGGGTATTTAGTGGGGTCTGCGTTTGTGATATTGACTCTGGAGCTTTTTCTGCCAGGCCCTGTGATAGTAATGGTGTCTTCCTCAGAGTTTTATCTATTTGGGCCTCAAAATTAGAGAGGAAGCAGCCTGACAAAGTCCCTGATCAGTAAAACTGAGGGGTGGGCTGACAGCCCTTTAGATGGGAAGGGATCGCATGTTTGAGATGACACGACCATAAAACTTGGCAACTCCAGGGACCAATCCAAGGGACAATGAACTTGTGCAGTCATTAAAATAATGATCGCATTTGAACTTGAAGATGTTCCTGGAATACACTCGCTAAAGCTGGCAAACTACCTACATTACCTACATTACCCACTTTGCAAGAAGAGCTAGCCGAAGAAAACTCAGGAAAGCATCAGATACTGGCTCTTGCATTTGCTCCTCCTCTTCTGTAGAGTAATCGCCAAAGACAGGTAGGAGAAGGGCAGGGCACAGAGGAGACTATGGCCCTCATTCTGACCTTGGCGGGCGGCGGAGGCCGCCCGCCAAAGTCCCGCCGTCAGGTTACCGTTCCGCGGTCGAAAGACCGCGGCGGTAATTCTGACATTCCCGCTGGGCTGGCGGGCGGCCGCCTTCAGGCCGCCCGCCAGCCCAGCGGGAAAGAGGCTTCCACGATGAAGCCGGCTCGGAATCGAGCCGGCGGAGTGAAAGCTGTGCGACGGGTGCAGTTGCACCCGTCGCGTATTTCACTGTCTGCGCAGCAGACAGTGAAATACATTTAGGGGCCCTCTTACGGGGGCCCCTGCAGTGCCCCGCGACCCCCCCTACCGCCATCCGGTTCCCGGCAGGCGGACCGCCGGGAACTGGATGGCGGTAGGGGGGGTCGGAATCCCCTCGGCGGCGCAGCTAGCTGCGCCGCCTTGGAGGATTCCAATGGGCGGCGGTACACTGGCGGGTGACCGCCAGTGTTGCCGGTCCGACCGCGGCTTTACCGCCGCGGTCGGAATGCCCATTGGAGCACCGCCGGCCTGTCGGCGGTGCTCCCGCGGTCCTCCAACCCGGCGGTCATGGACCGCCAGGGTTGGAATGACCACCTATATTGTCAAGTCAATGGGTGGCTCACCCGATCTGAAGCTGGGTCAAAATTGTGTTCTATGCTTGGTAGGGAGCCCTGTATCAGCTACTTCATCCTTTGACTGTTTTGTAGGATCTTGAGGGTCATGAGATAGCCTGGGCAAACTACTGGTGGAGCACTCCAAGATATTAAGGAGAGCCCCTGCGGGTGCCGTATCCAAGATATCTTCTTAAAACTTTGCAACTGATTCCATTGCCTTAAAAAATAGTGTCTGAGCTCTTTAAAGATGGTGACACCAAAAGTGGAGAAAGAACATGGTCCTTTCACCAGCCCATGTACACAGTACTAGAGCTAGGTAGACTGATAGGTTCAGGGAGTGAAAGATGAGGTGGCCATTCAGAGTTCTGTCTCCCGAGGTCTTTTTGCATGCTGGTCCCTTCTGTTTTACCTTTCTCGTAAAATTTGCACTTGTGGCTGCAACCATGAGTTATAGTTATTTAAGGTAACTATAATTATAACTGCTATAATTTCTTGTATGTTTGTAATGTGAGGCTAACTATAACGTCCCTCTAACCTTTGTATTTTTCAGTCAATTACTGTGGTATTTTCAACGTATACTAGCCTTCAAGGGCTCCCCGTGGTTTTATTGCGAAAAAAAAGATACTTTTTTATTTATTAAATTATTATTTTTTTTTAGGAAAAAAACCTTTACGGGCTCCCTGCCACTGCAGGGGAGGCCTTGAGGCATCTCCGTGCTTGCTGAAACATTTACCCTCTGCCTGCTGCACTCATGCAGGAGCCAGAAGTGAAAGCTTCGGATTTTGACAGAGGGACCTGCTTTACAGTGTTTGCTGTGGCTTGGCAGGGGGCACCCCGGGACATAGCAGAAGCCGGCCATGGGGGGTGGTGGTCCCCAGGGCCATCAGTGGCTCCAAGAGGGGGGGTCGTGTGCCCCCCTACAATGAGAATGGGGTTGATGGTCCCTGGAATTTGAGGGTCCCACAGGGCCTCCCTTTCTTTTTTGTAAAGATTTGCCCTATGGGGTGGTGGTACTAGGAGAACACAGGGTCATAAGCCCTGTGCATAATATTACTTAAATGCCCTGGCAAGGTGGTGGTCCCCAGGGCAGTGGGAGGGGGTGGCCCCCCACATATCATAATAGCCCTGGGGAGTGGCAGTCCCAGGGCAGCGGGGGGGACGCACCACCCCAGCATATACAGTATAAGCGTATAAGCCTCAGAGAGGTGGCAGTCCGAGGGCCAGGATTCTCCTCCCCCCCTGCATTTCTAAAAAAATGCCCCTAGGACTTGACCCACCAGGGGGCTTCATGATAACAAAGCGCAGGAGACCCAGCTTAATATTTTTAAATTTTGTGGCAGATCTGTCCGTAAAATCAGAAAGGGGTCAGGGTGTTCGTACCCTGTCCCTTTTGTATTTTTCATTATTTTTTTCTGGGACTCGGCTTCAGCTGAGACCCAAGATGGTTGACAACACTTCTGTTGTTGAAGTGTTATCATCTTTTCAGGTCTCTGCACGAGATTGGGAGGGTCTGCGAATCTTTCGCATCCCTATATTTACAAATTTAGATTTTCTTAAATTTCCCAAAAACTAATGAATGGATTTACACCAAGGATTCTGGATCAACGGATTCTGGACCAAAAACTCCCTTTCTGCCACATTTGGCTTACTTCTGTCAATTGTTTTTTGCGCTCTCGCTGTTTTTCCTACGGGAATTAACATTGGAAATGCTCTAAATTTCACCCCCCTTTCATCTTGGCACCCGCTTGACGGATCACCCTGAAATTTTCTAGACAGCAGCTCACATGACTGTAAAATATTTTTGGAAACTTTTGTGAAGATACATCCAGCAGCTTCAAAGACATAGGTCCTAACTATAACTACCTACTGCTAAGCACCAGTAGGTTGAATATATATATTTATATATTTAAATATATACATATAGTTCTATATGTGGATGCATAGAAATACAGTCAATGACATGCAAAGTCGCACCCCTTTTGAAATTATGAAAGGAAGGATTCTTAAAACTAAAAGTTATCCTTGCAATGATATGAGTGTATTGAGAAAGAAGAATGAGGACGCTGATAAGAGTTACAAAAAATGGTAGGACTGCAAGAAAGGATAGGTCGGTGATCCTAATATTATTGTAGGAATGTGGGTTAGGGTGAAAAATCCATGGAATGAAAAATAGGGAAAAGCCAGTTGTAGGACCTCTTGACGCAATACAGGGTTTGAAGAATGCTGTGAAGTTAAGTGGTGGAAAAGTGTGCAACGTTAGGATTGTTGCTTTAAAAGGTGAAATACGTGTACAGAGGTGATCATTCTACTGGTTTGTGCAGGAATATTAATGTTGACATGGGTTTAGAATGTCAGGAAAGGACAAAAGTTCGGAAAGATATGAGAAACAATGTGAGCCCTGAAGGGAATATAAAAGATCGGGAGGCAATGGATAACATTGTTATCCCCTATGGGAATGGGGAGATTTTCAATAATCAGGCCAATGATGAGGCAAGTTTAGATTGTAACAGGGTAGAGGTAACATGGGAAAAGAAAACAGCACGGTAGAAGCCTATGTGGATATGTGATTATGTATGTGAACTGAATGTTTAGCTTATTTTTTATGACGCAATCTATAACATTAGAGTTTCATAATTCTCCATTAGTATTTGTAAGTTTATTTTATTCATTGCATAAATCGTAAGTTATTTAGTTCTATTTTCAGGATGAATTTATTGTTTATCATATTAGTTACATTTACGTATATGGCATTTTAACTCTTGTGGTTGTCCTTGTTATTTTATAATAGGGGGAATGTGTTATGTTGGTCCTTTAATGTTGTCTTGGCAGTGTAGTTGATCTGTGGGTGTGGGGTTGGGGTAGAGACGTGACATGCATCCATAGGCCACAAGGTCGAGTTAAGTCTTAGATTTATGAATAATGACCTGGTGGTCGGGCATAGTCACTTAATCAAGGCGGGCAGGAGTCGTCCTTGGTTTCTAGTGATGTAACCAGGGCGTCCCAAGTGTCTATCCCCTTGACCTGTAATCCTTTGTCTTGGAATGAGTGTAATGTGTGTGCCTCTGCCCTCGCCCACTACAGCAAATCTTTTAACCATTGTTGAGTGTCCGGTGCAGCCGGTGCCTTCCATCGCATTCTTATCAAACGCTTAAATAGGATGAAAGCCAGCTCAATGCATTTTTGTATTTGCTTGTTCTTTTTTGGGCGAGGGTGGATGCCCAGGAGACATGAAGCAGGTGTGGGGGAGAGCGGACATCCGACCACTTCAGCAGTCAGCGTAGTCACCTCCTGCCAGGTGCGCAAGAGAGGAGGGCATTCCCAAGTCATATGGAAAAAGGTTGCACCCATCTCGCTGCATCGCGGGCACTCACGGGGAGACTGAGGTAATATGCGCTGCAGACGGTGTGAGGATAGGTAGGTTTGATGTAGGTAATTGAACTGGGTAAAGCAAAACCTTGGGTTGCAAGACACAGACCGGACCAGGCCCAGTGCCATATTCCAATCACGTTGATCTAATGGGGTCGATAGGGTACTGTCCCACCTTGCCTTTGCCCTGGGTTGGGCGACCTCTGAAATTATCTAGTAGTATTTTGTATAGCTGTGAAATGCTGTGTTGTTCTCCTAAGCCAGAGAGCAACCCGTGCAGTACTGCTGATGTGGGAGGTTCTCTATCTCGACATTTCCAGGTGTGATGCATAAGCTGTTGTAGGGCACAGTATGTCAAAAACCATCTTTTATCTACCTCATACCTCAAGATTAGTTCTGTGAAGGGTAACATGAGGCCCTCCGAATATATATCACTAATTGTTTGGACACCTCTCCTGGGCCATTGTTGTTTATTATGTTGCTTGGACAGTCTAGAGATCACTGGGACAGATAGGAGAGCTATCTTGGGTGAAATTGGGGGAGTGCGGTTCCCGTCTAGTATATAGTGGCCCCAGCAGCAGTGTGCTTTCCGCATCAGGTTATTGTTCTAAGCGGCCAGGCTGCTACCGTCAGGCAACCATTGCATTATATTTGTGCGTCTAAGAGCGGTCTGTACTGATTGGGCATCTGAATTCGGGGGGTCCTGTAACCAACGCCAAGTCCACTGTACCTGTGCTGCAGCGTAATACAATTCATAGTGTGGTGTTCCCAGCCCTCCTAGTTCTAAGGGGAGTTGTGTGGCAGATAGGGCTACTCGCCAGCGACCTCTGCCCCATATCAACTCCATTGTGAGGCTATTCAATGATGTGAAAAAATCGCTAGGTATTTGAAGTGGCAGTGCCGTGAAATGGTAAAGCATACATGGTAATATTATCACTTTGGCAATTGCCCCTCTGCCTATGGGCGAGAGCGGTAGCGATCCCCAAAATGGCAGAGATCCTTTTATAGAGCAAAGTGCTCGCCCCAAGTTGCCCTCCCTCAGGTCGGTAGCTTCATGGTATATATGTACACCTAAATACTTAAATGTTGTGTACGCCCATGGCAGTGTATATGTTGGGGTGCTGAATCGCCGTTTCACCGGTGTCGGTGCCAGTGGGAATAGGCAGGATTTAGACTGATTGATCCGCAAGCCTGAGATATCACCGAATTGGTCTAGCAATTGTAGCATATCTGGGAGCGAGGCGCCATGGTCGCGCAGGTATATCAGCGTGCCGTTGGCGCATAATGAAATAATCTGGAACCCCTCCCCATATGGGATGCCGCATTCCCGTGCCCTCACTCTGAATTGCGCTGCAAGGGGTTCCATCGCCAGTGCAAACAGCAGCGGAGACAGTAGGCACCCTTGCCTTGTGCCTCTGCCTATCGGAAACTCCTCTGAGATCCCTCCGCCTGTTTTTACTCTGGCGACAGGGTCCGCATACAGTGTTTCTATCCACTTCAAGTAAGCTCTCCCGAATCCCAGGCGAGACAAAGTCTCTAGCGGAAAGGGCCAGCCCAGAGTGTCAAACACTTTCTCGATGTCCAGTGAGACCGCTACCCTGTCATGATAAGAGGGGAGCGTTTCATGTATGGTTTGCAAAAGACGCCCAATATTCATAAATGTGTTGCACCTCGGGATAAAGCCCGATTGGTCCTCGTGAACCAAATACAGCATTAGTGAGAGTAGGCGATTAGCTAGGATCTTGCCTATCAATTTACAGTCTAGGTTTAGGAGAGAGAGTGGCCTGTTTGATCTCACATCTAGTGGGTCACGTCCTGGTTTCAGGAGTACTACGATTATCGCTTCACGCTGTGACTTTGATAGCCTGCCTCTCTCTAGCGCTTCATGTACCATTTCAATATAGGGCTGGATCAATTGCCCCGAGCACGCTGGGTAGTACTCAGTCGGGAGGCCATCACTGCCCGGAGCCTTACCCCCGCTAATTGTTGCAGGGAAAGTTGAACCTCTGCTGCATCAATGTGCGTGTCTAGCACCTCCCGCTGAGACTCCGTTAGTCGAGCCAGGGGAAGTGCTTCAAAAAATTCTGACAATTGATGTGTGGATGAGGGGGCTGCGCTGCATAAAGGGTGCTATAGTATTGCTGGAAAGCCAAGTTTATTCCTAACTGGGTGTTAATCACTGTCCCCGCTTCAGACGTGATTGCTCCTATTGGTCTGTGTTGTTCTCTCGCACCAGCCAGGCTAGTAATCTGCCGGAGCAGTCTCCTTCTGCGTGTGCTCTAGTTATGTAATGGCAGTAGTCATAATTACCAAAGCATCTGTCGATCATGTCTACTTGTTTCTGGAGCGAACAGAGGTCTCCCGGGGCCTCCCCGCCCGACGCAGTGCTCGTCTCCGCCAGTCGAAGCTCAGACTCTGCCCTCCTCAAGTCATCCAGTAAGTTGCGCCTCGTCCCTCCCGCCGCTGCCATACATATGCCTCTCACAACAACCTTGTGGACATCCCACTCCACGGCGCGTGAGGATGCTGTCCCTTGATTAAGCTTAAAATACATTGAGAGGTGCTGTGATAGTTTGCACCGAAATGGGGGGGTCGAGTAGCAGGTTGGGCTGTAATCGCCAAGCGGGGATGCACGTTCTCATTTTACCCCAACCAATGGTGCCCCTCAGCGGGCAGTGATCTGATAGCGTCTTAGCGAGATACGAGGTTCCCATGAAGTTGCTAACCAGCACAATCGAGCAAAGCATCAAGTCAATGCATGTGTGAAGATGGTGTATCGGGGAGAAAAAGGAGTATTCCCTGCCCAGGGTATTTAAAGTGCGCCATGTGTCTGCCAGCCTGTGTTCCAAGATCCATGCCTGAAACACCTGGGAAGACTTCCTGCAGGGGGCTCCTTTTAAGGGGGGGTGCGATCTATCAGCTATGACATCGGGTACGCAGTTCCAGTCTCCTCCCATATGTATTGCAAGGAGGGGTCCTGAAACTGCTGGGGAGTGAGAGACAAGAGGAATTCTCCCTGTTTTTTGTTAGGAGTGTACACGCCGGTTATGACAAGTGGTGTGCCATCTAATGAACCCGCTAGCTTCACATTTCGGCCCTCCGTATCTATTTTGTGGTGGTCTGCAGTATAAGGTACCTTTGGGGCTATCCATATAAGTACCCCCATAGCATACGCTGAGGAAGTGGTGCCGTAAGCTAGGCCTTGCCATTTATTCTGTAGGCTGCATAGCTCCTCTGTGATTAAGGCCCTCATTACAACATTGGCGGTAAATCCCGCTCACCGTTGTGCAGAAGACCGCCAACACAAAGTCGCAGAATTCAGCCACAGCTATTACGACCCACAGCTCTGAATCCGCTAAAAACTAGACACCCACACAAGTCCGCCACACCAAAGGTCAGTGATAAACTGGCGATAACAAAACCTCCACCGTCACGCCAACAAGAATACGCCCACAATATCACGACCCACGAATCCACGTGGCAGTCTTTCAACCATGGTATTCCATTGGCGGTACACACTGCCGTGCTCAAAATGCACATACATATACAAAACACTACCACATTGGACAAATCGAAATACACACACCTGATACACATACACACACCACTCCCACACACCCAATACAATATAAAACACACACCCACATTACCCACAAACCCTTACAATGAAAATTTTTGAAGAAGGCTAGAGAGACAGAAAAGCAAAGACCACACCAGCATACAGAGGCACACAACACCATCACTCATACACATCCACACACAAAACAACACACACCCCTAAACATCACAACACACACCACCTCACACATCACCCACACCACCCCATGGCACCACAAAGACACCCCAGGTTTTCTGAGGAGGAGCTCGGGATCATGGTGGACGAAATCATCCAGGTAGAGCCAAAGCTATTCGGATCACAGGTGCAGCAGACCTCCATAGCTAGGAAGATGGAGCTATGGCACAGAATCGTGGACAGGGTCAACACAGTGGGACAGCACCCAAGAACACGGGATGAAATCAGGAAGAGGTGGAACAACCTACGGGGGAAGGTGCGTTCCGTGGTCTCAAGACACCACATTGCAGTCCAATAGGACTGGCGTCGGACCCCCACCTCCTCCACATGGGAGGAGCAGGTCTTGGCTATACTGCATCCTGAGGGCCTCGCAGGAGTAGATGGAGGAATGGACTCTATTAAGTCAAATCTTAACTACCATATCACCCACCCTACCTGCATGCTACCACATACCCCCACCCTCACCCCCATCACTCCAACTCCTCACATATGTCCCACTATCACAAACCACACATCCCAACACCAAATCCTGCATGCAACAACAGAGAATGGACACCCATCACCAAAGCATGTCCACTACAGATACCCACACAGACCCCAAAACAATTATCACACAAGGTCCTACACAAGAATATAAGCACTGGGGTACAGGGTCACCCACCTATTGCACACCATGGCACACACACAGATGCAATAATCATGCCTTTACACCCCTGCAGGACCCCTACCCAACGTCACTGGACAGGAGGTTCCAGACATGTCCACCCCCCCTCCACAGAAGAGGCCCACAGTGATGACAGCAGCTCTGTCCAACTGGATCTAGATGACCAGCCCGGCCCATCTGGGACCTCAGAACAGTCGGTTCCCCTGACACTGGCCACCACAGAGCCTCCCCCCTCAGGAAACACCACCACAGCACCCACCCAGCGGGCCCATACCTCTGTCCCCAGGACACGTCAAGCAGCAGTGTGTCCATCACTACCGGGACCCCAGGCAAACCCACCACCCCAAGAACAGCAGGGACCTGGGGGCAGTGGCAGTGGGCACACGGTTCAGGGGACAAAGTCCCAGGAAAACCGGGGAACTGGGAGGTCTGCTGTACGACAGGGGGAGGACAGGCCTAGGGAACCCACTCTCCACGAGGCCCTCTCCAACATCATGGGACCGTACCATTATTCCCAGGAGAAGATGGCAACAGTACTGGCCAAGTTTCAGGAGAAACAGCGGCTTTAGGAGGAACAGTATTTGGGGTTCAGGGAGGAACTCAAGTCCATCAACACCACCCTGGGCACCATTGTAGGGGTGCTGAAGGACCTTGTGAACACCAGGAGGGACACTGTGGCACAACAAGTGGCCCCTGACACTAGCCTGGACGATGAACTGCCCACCACCTCCGCTGGCGCTAGTGGACAGCAGGCACCGCCACAGGACCACAACACCAGCACCCCACCCCCTGCAGATGGAGAACCACCCCGCAAGCAGTCCCTGAGATCCAGGACAAAGACAGAGAACAATGCCAAGACCCCCGCCCAGAAATGAGACCACCCTGAATGTCATCCTTCTGTCCCACTTTGTCACCCTGTCCATCCTTAAACTGCCCTAGATCCACTTCTCAAGCCCCTTTGGACAATGCACCTGTGAGACAAATAGACTGGACTCTGCCAGGGACATTCCTCCACCATCACCCCTGACCATTTTTCAACCCCCTCCACTATTTAGCACTTAAATAAACACCCTTGAATCACAAAACAATCTGGAGTCAGTCTGTGCCTTCACAATTGTGTATTTGCAATAACTGAGGAAAAACCCAATGTCTATTCTAATGTCTACATACCTATGTCACACAGCTCAAGTCCATGAGGTAACATAGCAGCGGTCACACAGTGGGACCCACATCTGTGAAATTGAAAGGCAAAGTGACAAATCTGGGTCCATACACTGGGTGAAAGTGACAGACAGATGATAGGTCTAACAATATTATCAGATGTAGGAGGCAGTGATGTCTTCTTACCTGTGTCTCACTGGTAGTATTGCTGGATCACTGTGTTTCTGTTGTCTATGTCCTCTTCTTCTGCCTCTTCTTCACTGTCCACAAGCTCCACAGCTGCCACAAGACCTCCTTCTGGACCATCCTCCTGCAGAAAAGGCACCTGTTGTCGCAAAGCCAAGCTGGGCAGCATACAGCAGTCCACGATGATCTGGCACACCTTCCTTGGTGAGTAGTATAGGGAACCACCTGTCATATGGAGGCACCTGAACCTGGCCTTCAGGAGGCCAAAGGTTCTTTCAATAATCCTCCTAGTTCTCCCATGTTCCTCATATCCTCTGCCCTTGTCCTTGGTTTTCTCACTGGGGTCAGTAGCCATGACAGGCTGGGGTACCCAGAGTCACCTGCAAATGTCGAGGGACAACTGTTAGACATACACTCACCCTTAGGGACAACCCCAGACCCAAACAACTATTCACACGGTATAGGGTCCTCGTCCTGACCTAATAGCCACACACGGTGCCTCTGGAGTTGCCCCATCACATAAGGGATGCTGCTATTCCTCAGAATGTAAGCGTCATGCACTGAGCCAGGAAACTTGGTGCTTACATGGGAGATGTACTGGACAGCCAAAAACACCATCTGCACATTCATAGAATGGTAGCTCTTCAGGTTTCTGTACACCTGTTCACTCCTGCGGGAGGGTACCAAGGCCACATGTGTCCCATCAAGGGCACCTATGATGTTGGGGATATGTCCCAGGGCATTGAAGTCACCTTTCACTGTAGGCAAATACTCCACCTGAGGGAACACGATGTAGCTGAGCATGTGTTTCCGCGGGGCAGAAAACACTCTGGACAACACGTTGGAAAACATAGGCTGGGACATCCCTTTTGCAATGGCCACTGTTGTTTGAAAAGACCCACTTGCCAGAATATGGAGTACTGACAGGACCTGCACTAGAGGGGGGATTCCTGTGGGATGGCGGATAGCTGACATCAGGTCTGGCTCCAACTGGGCACACAGTTCCTGGATTGTGGCATGATCTAGTCTGTAGGTGACTATTACATGTCGCTCCTCCATTGTCGACAGGTCCACAAGCGGTCTGTACAATGGAGGATGCCGCCATCTCCTCACCTGCCCCAGCGGATGTGCCCTATGGATGAGAACAGCGAGCAGCACAGAGTCAGCCAACACTGAGGTAGGAAAAAAACAATTGTATTGCACACATTTTTCAATACGCTATGTGCCTGTCTTTGTGTATATGCAAGGCCTATATATGTGTGACGCATTAAAAAATAATGCCATGTGGCTACCTGAAATGGCGTCTGCCTGACCTGGAATGTGGGACAAGGGGATATGAGGTAACTGCGCTGGTGTTCTACACCCTTGCGGTGGGCGGTCGAAGACCACGGCGCAATCCTGCATTGGTTAACATTGGGGCCCTTGGGTCCCAGGAGCCAATGACAATGTACGCCGGCGGTGACGGTACGCACCGCCGCGGACGTGACCCCTATTTTCTGTCTGTTCACTCACTTGATACCTGATCTTTGACAGGAGAGGTTCTACACTGCAAGTGCTACTGTGACCTCAGTCTGGAAGCGACAATGGCTCATGTGTCTGGGGAAAGGACCCCTGCCTTCACATCGGAAGAGTTGGATAAACTAGTGGATGGGGTCCTACCCCAGTACACGCTACTCTACGGTCCTCCAGACAAACAGGTGAGTACACTGTGAGCATACTGTATGGGCAATGCCTGTTAGGAGTGGTGTGGATGGAAGCTACGGGGGGGATGAGGCCTGCATGATTGGACGGTGAGTGTATGTGCATCAGGGCAAGGGTGGGAACGTGGGACAATGACTGAAGATTTACATTTTCCCCTCTACTATTCCTCTAAGTCAGCACCCACCAGAAGAAGGTTACTTGGCGTGCCATCGCCAAGGACGTCCGGACCCAGGGGTCCACCACAGACGGAGCACCCACTGCCATAAAAGATGAGAGGACCTTCGCCGCTGGAGCAAGAAGATGGTGGAGGCCCAGCTGGGGATGGCCTCCCAATGTGGGAGGGGTGCCCGTCGCACCATGACCCCCCTGATGTTCTGGATCCTCGCAGTGGCGTATCTGGAGTTGGATGGGCGCTTGAGGGCATCACAGCAGCCACAAGTGGGTGAGTACACTCTCATTCAGCTGACTCTGCACTCATTGGAGGTGTCTGGGTGGGGTAGGTGGGCAGTGGGTTCCCCTAGGCTAGGGCGAGCTTTGTAGGTAAGGACCCTTTGTGAGGCAGGCTAAGTGGCACCCCGTCCCCACCAGTGGGAAGAGCCATCTACACCTAGTCAGGCTCCTGTGACTTCTATGTGTGCAGCAGTTAGGCATAGGCCATGTACCCCATGTCCCTGTGATTAATTAGTGAACTCCAAGTGCATGGCGGAGTGCATAGGGCTGCTGTGTCTGTAGTGTTCACCGACGGTAGCAGTATTGTATGCACTGAACACGTCTTTCTTCTTTCTCCACCCCCCTTTTTGTGGTCTCCCTGTTCTTGTGTGCATTAGCATCATCAGGCAGAGGAGCTGTGCCACTGGAGCAGGAGGGAGTTGCATCCCACGTGGCCCTGGAGGGCCAGACAACGGAGTCTGAATTCACCAGTGGGACAGAGGGCGAGGGGAACTTCACGGCGAGGCCAGGAGATGAGACCAGTGACACCGACTCTTCCGCTGATGGGAGCTCCCTTGCGGTGGTGGGACCCTCTGTGCCCACCGCATCTCCAGGTACAGCCGCCACCCCCCTACCAGCACCGCCCTCCCAGCTGCCCCTCAGTGTGTGTTCCGTGGCCGCTCACCCAGGAGGGTGGGCATCTCCTTCACCCCAGACACATCAGGCCCTGCCCAGTCAGCCCTGCTGCGCTCAGTGAGGAGGCTATTGACCTCATGAGATCCCTCACTGTTGGGCAGTCTACCATTCTGAATGCCATCCAGGGTGTAGCGAAGCAGTTGCAACAGACTAATACATACCTGGAGGGCATTCGTTCTGGCCAAGCAGCCCAACAGCGAGCATTTCACACTCTGGCCTCAGCACTGATGGCAGCCATTGTCCCTGTGTCCAGCCTCCCCCCTCCAACTTCCTCCACCCAGACCCAATCCCCAGTATCTCAGCCTATCCCAAGCATACCATCAGACCAGCATGCACACACCTCAACACACAAGGGTGGCTCTGGCAAACATAAGCACCACACATCCCACAAGCACTTACACAAGCATCATACCCATGCACACATACCAACATCCACTGCCTCCACTGTGTCCCCCTCCTCCACGTCTCCCTTCTCCCTGCCTGTCACATCTCCACTCACACCTGCATGCACTACATCTTCAGCCATTACCTCCATCATCAGCATGCCCATCACCACACACCACTCATGTGCAATCACCCTCCCACTACCATTCAAACATCTCCTGTGTCCTCTCCCAGTGTGTCTGTGAGCCCTCCTCCCAAAGTACACAAACGCAGTCACACACCCACCCAACAGCCATCCACCTCACGACAGCCTCCAGCCCATGCACCTTCACCCAAATTCAGCAAAAAAACACCTCCTACAACCACTACCTCTTCCTCCACTCCCAAACCCCTCCATCTATCCGTCCCAGTGTGTCTAAAAAACTTTTCCTCTTAAATGTTGACCTCTTCCGTACACCTCCCCCTCCATTCCGTCCCCTAGGGCCTGCCTCTCCAGGTCCCAACCCAGCACCTCAGCCACCACATCACCAGGCACAGTGATGCCAGCAGTATCCGTTTTTTGGAGGGCGCCAAGCAACAGGGCTGCCAGTGTCCCAAGGAGCAAGGCCAAGGACATTCCCCCACCTCCAAAATAGAAAAAGTTGCCCACATCCCGGAGGGAGAAGGCCAAAACACCTGCCACCAAAGGCTCAGCCAAGACAAGTGTGGGGAGTGGCAAGACTGCTGCACCAGCATCCAAGGTGGGGAAGGGCCAGAAGCAGAAAGGCAAGTCAACGTTGCCGTCAACCTGCACGGCGGACAAGACCACCACCAGCACCTTCACTTGCACCGCCGCCAAGGATACTGATGCTAGCAGCCCAGATACTGAGCCCTTCAGCAGCATCGCAGTCAGTGAGCCCACCACCAGCACCGCCGCTATTGGCTCCGCCGCCTGCACCATGGTCAGTGAGCCCGCCACCAGCACTGCCAGTACTGACACCACCGCCAGCACCGTGGTCAGTGAGCCAGCCACCAGCACGGCAGTCAGTGAGCCAGCCACCAGCACCGCAGCCAGTGAGCCAGCCACCAGCACCGCGCCCAGTGAGCCAACCACCAGCACCGCCTCCACAATGACCGCCGAAAGCACCGCCGCCACAATGACCGCCAAAAGCACCGCCGCCACACTGACCGCCGCAAGCGCCGCCACTAATGACACCACCGCCAGCTCCGCCAGCGGCCCCGCGACAACCTGAGCCAGTGGCACCACCGCAGACATGGCTGCCATCCCCAGTGGTCATCCGTACGTGGCTGGTGGTCAGTTCCAGGGGCCTGGGCAGCTTCCATCTTCCATGTTGCCACACCATCAGTGGAGTATCACATACACTACCTCAATCCTTGGCAGGATGAAGCACTCTGGGCACAAAGCCCCCTCCAGAAGCAGTGGAGTATCACATCCACTACCTCAGTCCTTGGCAGGATGAAGCACTCTGGGCACAAAGCCCCCTCCAGAACCAGTGGAGAAAGGTATCCACTACCTCAGTCCTTGGCAGGATGAAGCACTCTGGGCACAAAGCCCCCTCCAGAACCAGTGGAGTATCACATCCACTACCTCAGTCCTTGGCAGGATGAAGCATTCTGGCCACAAAGCCCCCTCCAGAACCAGTGGAGACTGTTATCCACTTGAGAGACTGTGGCTTTGCACTCCCCAGGATAAAGCAGTGGGCAAACCACCCACTTGAGAGACTTGAAAGACTGTGGCTTTGCACTCCCCAGGATAAAGCAGTGGGCAACCCACCCACTTGAGAGACTTGAGAGACTGTGGCTTTGCACTCCCAGGATAAAGCAGTGGGCAACCCACCCACTGGAGAGACTTGAGAGGCTGTGGCTTTGCACTCCCCAGGATAAAGCAGTGGGCAACCCACCCACTGGAGAGACTTGAGAGACTGTGGATTTGCACTCCCAGGATACATCAATGGGCATGGAGCCCCCTTGTGGAGCTGGCGTTGTGCACTCATCCGGCTGATTTGCGTTGAATCCGCTGGCGGATTGG